>NW_009260227.1:1464787-1471507 GCF_000687185.1 Egretta garzetta | reverse complement strand
GGCGGCGGGGAGCCGTCGGGGATCAGGGCGGTGGGGCTGCTCCCGGTGCGGCGGGGGACAGTGGGGCGCCACAGGTACCGTACGAGCTGTGGCCATCGCCGCAGCGGGGATGAGGTGGATGGGATGGGATGGGGAGCTGGCGCTGGGGGCAGCAGGAGCGTGTCCTTGCCAGGCCAGACTCTGCGGGCATTGGGTGGGTTTTTGCCCCAGCTCAGGTGGAGGCGATGGCGGGAGCCTCAGGGACGGATTGAACACATAGTGCTGGCAAAGGGCTGCTGGAGCAAATGAGTTTTTAAAGCATCCTTCAGCCGCTGCCAGCGAGGCTGGCCCTGCTGTCAGCCACGCACGTGCTGAGCCGAGCAGTGTCGCCAGCGCCAGTTTGCTGAGAGCAGAGCCCAGCCTGCAGCACTATTATTTTTAATTCACCCTACTGGCACTCAGGCTGTTTTCCAGGAGCGGAGGGCTCAGAGGGTAAATTTTACCTCCTGTGCATGTAGAGAAGGCTCCAAACACTTGCACAAATACCCGCAAGACAGCTGGAAATTCTTAGCAAATCTTCTTTCTTTCCATAACTCATTCTCTTTCTCCATCTGTCTGCTCCCTGAGTACCTCTGGTACAACACCACGTTGTTCACCTTTCCTCCCGCGCTCCCCCCGTCTGCTGTCTCACCCCTCTGTGCAGCACACGGCCGTGCCGCTCGCTCTTGGCATGGTGAGACCCCGAGATGGGACGCTGTGCTGCTGATTTCAGATTGCAACGCAGCAGAGTTCAGCCCCCGAGGAGCAGGCAGGACACGGGGCTGGACGGGCAGGAACCATCCCTGCTCTCATGCAGACCTGAGGCTTGCACTGGCTAATGGCCGAGCCTGGAGCGTGTTGGTGTTTGCATGCCAGGAGCTCAGCAAAGCCTCTCAAATTTATAACCGTGGAGCTGGGTGATTTGCAGATGTTATCTGTTTTCAGCTACCTGCAGACCTGTGGGTCCCGGCCGTCCTAATCTGTGGCACTACACAGCACAGGCAGGAGGCTTTCAGTGATGCACCTGGGGTATTTTGGGATAAAAGGCTGTCTGTGGGTAGGAGCAGCTGGGATACCCAGGCACTGGCTGGCTGTGCGGGAATAAGGAGCAGGACCGCGCCAGTGAATGGCTCTCGGTAGAAATAACCCAGCATACTTTTTCCCAGGGCTTAACATTTCATGGGATCAATTCACTGGGCAGAGAATCAAACATAAGAAGAAATAACACGGCTTTGTCAGTGATAAAATTAATTTAAAAGCAGATTGGGAAGCTCTGCCACCGCTTGCGAAGCTGTGCGAGACAGAAGCCCAGATGCGGTGGCTGGACCCCGAGCCTCCTCAAAAATCCACCTCTCTGGGTAGCAGCAGAAAACACCGAGGCTGCTCTGGCAGATTTTGAATTTATTCCCTGTGATCCAGCATTCATTCTGCCGATTGAGTTAGTTCCCCTCTATGCTGTTAAACTACCAGCTCTGCACAAGTTTCCCTAGAGGTAAGGAAGAGAAATTGAATCTGGGCTGCAGGCTCATTTGAGCCATTTCCCAGACTCTACTGCTGCAGATGGGGCTGGCTCTGGGGAGACAGATTTACAAACTGCAACAAATTAGAGTAAATGAACCTGACTCACAGTCACACCAGCAGCAGAAGGGCACGGTGAAACACAAGGGAAGATTTAACTTGATCTTTCAGACAGAGAAAGGAAAGGAAAGGGTCCCTGCAAAAGAAAAGGATATCAGAAATGCTATTTCCCTCTCTGTCCTCTCTCCCAAAGCGAATGCTTGGATTCCTGTCCTGCCCATTGCCTGGGAGGTGACTGCAGAGGGGGAGCTCCGCTTAGTGCAGGTTTCTGGTGCGGGAGCCTCTCTCCTGCCAGAGGAGGATAATCAGAGCAAAAAACAGGCTTGGGCAAAACGCTCTCTCCTGAGCTGCTCACTGGGATGGCTGTGATGAAGGGACCGAGCCACGCATGCAACGCACAGCTATTCCACCGCATTTTTCGTGTGCTCCTCAGGGAGTGATTCATTGGGAAAACACAGAAGGCAACGGCGGATGGGGGACCGTTCTCTGCTGACGAATGCCACTTTTTGCCAGGGAAATTTCACAGAAAGCCGCAAAATTCAGCTTATTCCTTGGTGAGATGAATCATTTCCCAGTTTTTATGCAGCAGCCGTTACTGCCTCTTCTAAACGTAAATAAGAATTTATCAGTGTGCACGTAAGAGAATATAAACCTGGCTATGGGATGTAGCCCTGTTCACCCCTTTGTTTTTGTGCAGCTACACCTAGGCTGCTGTGTGTCTCTATGGTATCCTATACCAGTCCCGAGACACTTAATGCTTGTGAAGTCCTTCTTCAGGAAAAAAAAAAATCACTTTGTGGGAATCGGATCTCGGTCCTAATATGCACAGCACTGAGCAACGGGTGACGACAGACCGAGAGCTATGGGCCAAACACTTTTCTTGGCTTGACCTGCTTTGATCCCACTGACATCAGTGGACTCCTCTAGATTTCCACTGAGATAACTGGTCTGCAGCTGACGCAACCAAGAACAACATGGGACATGATAGAACAGGGGGAGGCCGTTTTCCTTACAGAGCTCTGCAGAACGGGGACTGCTCCAAAGCCTGAACTTTAGTATAAAGTTTACAAACAGCCTTACAAAAAGCCTGAGCAGAAGAGTTTGTCCTAAAACAGGAAAAGCCATTCCGTCTTTTTTTCAAAAGCACTTATTGCTTTAGCAAGTACTTCCAGTTCTGTGTGGGACCCCCGCAGAGGCCAGCAAGAGCCCATTGTACAGGGCAGGTATGGGGTCAGCCATGGCTTGTAGCAGCTGAAAAGTTTTGCATTTGTATGTGTGTCACTCTTCTGTCTGTCTCCCCATCCATCTATCTCCATCTGCCACTTCAGCACCTCTGGCCCCAGTTTGGGGAAGCGCTTGTGTGCTTGGGCATGTCCCATTCACTGTGATGGGCTGTAAGGGCTCCTCTAAGAGAGGTTTCCTCATGTGGGACCTTAGTGCTCATCTCCTATTAAACCTCCTCTGTTAATCATCCCTTTTTCGTACCTACAGAGCCAGAGAAAAGTTGAGTTACCCCACCCCAGCCCCAGACACCCTCCCACCCTCCGAGCTCACCTACTGCAGAGGGGACAGGCTGGAAGCCCAGCCCACTCCTCCGGCCCTTGATCCACCATGGATGCTTTCAGGGTGATGTCAGATCTGGCGCTGCTTCCCTGGGGCGGGTGCGATGGGCTTGGCAGGTCTGGAGGACGGGCCCTAGGAAATGGGGAGGTGGGTGAAAATCTCACCTTCGCAGCCAGCCCGGTGCTCAGCCTGAGACCTGCTCCGGGCCAGCATTCAGCACGCCTCGTAGCTCACACTGGTGGTAAAACCAGTGGGAGAGAAGGAGATTTCAACATTGTTAAGTCTAAGAGGGAGGTTGGGCAGAAACACTTCTTTCTTGGCCTGGAGACAAGCATTAATATTAGATGTCGTGGGAGTACACTTCTAGTGTACAAGGGAGAAAGCTTTGAAAGAAACATATAACACACCAGTCCAGGGAGGACTTCAAGTTCAGCCAGACTTGCAGTTGGGAGCCAAAATCCCTTACTGGCGTTGTCAGAAGCTCATCACGCCGATATTAACAAAGCCAACAGATCTGATCTTCCCCAACTCTGAACTGGCATCACTCCTCTGCTTTCAGGGGAACTTTGCCAGGCTATGTCCCAGGGGATTTCCTCCCAGCATAATGAATATTAGCATATAAGACACTGAACCCTCCCTATGAGCGGAGGATTAAATGCTCTTTTAATGGGCTATACGCAGCTCTTAAGCAGCTGACATGGGCACTTGCTTGAGCAAAGATTTGACCCAGTAAATGGAACTGAAAAGCAAACATTTTGCAATTAAAATAATTGCAGACTTTTAAAATGCTGCAGTGCACTTAGGGAATAATTGTCTGATGGCTGAGACCCTGAAGAGTGGTGTGCTTAGTCCTGCTCTGGGTGTCGTTGTCCTGTTAGGAGCTGAAAGCTGAGCCCTGCGTGGGACGCTGGGTGTCAACGAGTCCATCCCCGTTCTTGCCACCAAATTTACACTTGGGGACTTGTGCAAAGGTTGCCTGGGCAGTTAGGGGTGTTTGTCCTTAAATGACCGCATGTTCTGAAGATGGTAAAATGTAGTGTTGGGTACAGCAGATGGGTTCACAAATGAGCGTGAGGAACTTGGATACACCCTGGTGAGTGAGGAACAGGGGACCCCGTTCTCTTGGGTTCTCGGAAAATCCCAGCCTTAAGCACTGGGCAGAGTGCTGGAGGGGATAGCTCGGTGTTCAGCCAAGCCCCAGAGCTGCATTAGGTGGAACCAGGGCTTCTGCTCTGTTCAGCCCTTGCTCGTATCCCTGCCTGCTCTACCCCAAAGGGTGCAAAGGCACTGCAGGTCTGCCTGGCCTTTCCCACTGGGGTCACAGCAGGGTGAGCCACGCTGCAAGCTCGTGTGAGCAAGGGGAGGATCAGGACCCATAGGATGCTCCTAAAACACCCACGGTGCAATCTGTACTGCACAGGAGGGAAGGGACGAAGCTCCCTGTGCCCTACCACAGGTATCACAGTGTCCGTGCCTCTCCGGCACGCCAGCCAGAGTGCCAGACACAGGCACTCTGTGGCCACGATCCTGCTTTCATCCTCCGCCCCACTCCACAAGGACCTTTGGGAGCATCCTAGGAACCCCACACCAGGTCCATCACGGGCAAGGGCTGGATCACTGATCTCTGCCTGCACGACAAGGGGAGTGTAACAGCGGGCTTTTTCTCTTCTGACAGTAAGAAACCGAGATGCTCCGTAAGGAAAAGATCTCTGCCCAGGACAAATGATGGAGCACTATGGATAAGGTGGGTGTTTCGGCCGTGAAATTATATCCTGTGCTTTCAGTATGGTCAGATGGAGAAGCTTTCCATTGGCTTCCAAATGCATTTTGCAACTGTTAGATCAGTTCAGTATCAGGCTCTGTTCATCTCCCCTGTACACCAGAAAAGACAATAACGCGCTCTGCATAATAAGATAATGACCGTCCCTTCGAAGCTCTTGGGAAAAGTTGTCTGTGCTTCGTGCTGATGAGATTAAGTGAGCCAAAATCATTCCCCAGAGGTAGGCTGGATCTAGAGAGAGCAAGCAAACCTGTTTGTGCTACGTGAGATGCTGTGTAGTGTGGAGCTGTGTTTCCACCAGCATCAGCCAGCCTTTCCCTCGCTGCTGGGAAGGATCCTGTCTCCTGCGTGCTCCCGTCCTGCCCGGCAATGGAGCTTCATCTTCACCAGTGCATCCCAGAGCTGATTCCCCTCTGCTCTGCTCCCTTCCTCAGGGAGGATCCAATCAAAGCAATTTATGCTCCTTTTATATGGGTCCAGCTGAGAGCCCCACGCCAGCACATCCAGCACCCATCAGCTTCCCCGGAGGGCAGGGCATGGCCTGAGACAGCTCCAGTTCAATCAGCGGCCTCAGCATATCCGTGAGGAAATACAGGGGATGGGCCAGTGATCTCAACTGCTCTTTTGGAGCCATTATTGTTTAACTGGTAAATATTTCCTTTAAATGTCTACATGCTTTACAAAAAGTTGCAAAGCTTAATGGGAACAAATATTCCCAGGGGGTTGTATCCTGCCATTCATCTGCACATCAGACCCCTGCTATCTTAAGGCTGGTTCTGTGCATGGGCAGGCGCCTAAGCCATTTGAAAAACAATAAGCCTCTCTGCTCTAATTTCCCAGAGAAAAATGTAGACAAAACAAGTGGCAGTTTGGCACAAACCGAACGGCAGAATTTTCTTTCATAAACAACCAGGCATTTAACATGAGAAACCTGGAGGCAGCTGGGGGATCAGCCTGCCTGCTCCAGCCCCGGGCAGGTGGCGGGCTGGCGGAGCTGCGCCCTGCGTGGGTCTGTGTGCTGAATTTGGGCATCCCTCCTGGTCAGTCCTCATGCTGCTCCATGGCTGGCAGGGGTGCCCAAGGAATCCTTTAAGCATCTTTTAGAGCTCGCTGGAAAGCAGCCTCCCTGTCCTGGCAGTTCATCGGCTGCTTCTGGAGGACTTTGCTGTTGTAATGATCTCAGGGGGATTAACAGGGCATGGTGGGAGGCTATGGACCAGTATGGTATGTTAGGTCCCTAACCTAGGGAAAGGTGTTGTCTCCTCTTATAATTATATGTCCTCTTGGGGTGCGCAGAACCAGCTACAGTATTTTTTAGCACAGAGAAATAAATTTTCCCTGGCCGCTGCGCTGGTGATGGACCGTTTCACCTGAGAGTCTGAACACCCCTGGGCAAGGGGCTGGGGGCTATGCTGGGATCTCCTGCTTTTACCATTAATCCCCTGCCCACCCAGGTGAGCTGGTCTGGGGTGGGAGGGGTCAGGGACCTTGTGTCCTTGCATAGTGGGGCATGCAGAAATGGGCTGGTGGGGCTGTGGGGCTCAGCTGGCTGTGGATAGCCTGCAGGTAAGCCTCCGGATCAATGCCAGGGCAGGGGTCCCCTCCAGTCCTGTCTGCACCGGGGTCAGCACAGCAGTGACAACACACGGGGCACAACACCAGCATGTCCCCAGCCTGGGTCTGGGGTTCTCTGGGGGACCCTCCCCTGCCCCTGCATGTCCCCCACCCCGGGCTGGGGTTCTCTGGGGGACCCGCACCTGGCCCTGCATGGACACAACAAC
>NW_009260227.1:1458922-1463754 GCF_000687185.1 Egretta garzetta | reverse complement strand
GGTGACACCCGCGTCCCCGCAGCCCGCTCTGCGGTCCCCGTGTCCCTGTGCCCTGCTGCACGGTGCCATCCATGCCCCCGCAGCCTGCTCCGCCGTGCCTGCATCCCCCCAGCCTGCTCCGCCGCGTCCCCGTCCCCCGCTCCGTCATGCCCACATCCCCGTGCCCTGCTCCATTGCGCCCGCATTCCTGTGCCTGCGCTCCGCGGTGCCTGCATCCCAGCTAAGCGGAGAACAGCTTGAGGTGTTTGGAAAATCCATCCCCCTGCTGCTGCCCCTCTCTGGAGGGTTTGGCCCTAAGGGCACAGACCAGGTCCAGCGCGCAGCTGGGGAGCAGCGGTTTCACCTGCGGAACCAGGCCAGGCTGTTTGAAAAAGTGCAGCTGTTTTGTGCTCCTGAGGGTCACTGCATCCTCTTGAGGCACTGGATTCTCTCTTGCACCGCTTTGCAGACAGACCCCGATTCCTCCTGCTGCCATCAGCTGGAGTTTCAGCCTTGGATTCACGGTGGGTTGTATTTTCCCGTCGGTTGCTGCAGGGGCTTAGACAAGAGCAGACTTAGGAGAATTACGGGAATGTTTTTGCTGCCCCCTGAAACAGCAGAAGCTCAGATGCACCCATGTAGTTTCACTTGCCAGACCATGGGGCTTCACCTCATCATTTGAAAGCAGTGCCAAAAAACCCCATTTTTTTTTTCTTAATCATGAAAAGATTTTCCTTAAGTTATGTGCTTTAGAAGAGGAGTGTTAGAATAGGTAGCAATAACAGGTTGGAGGATTTTCAGTGGCTTTAAAGAGACTGATTTTCATAAACTTGTAAAAAAGACAAGTATATGCTATCATATTTTCTACTTTTGAAACTTTTTCTCTTACAAAGCAACCATAATTTTATGACCCAGAGGGATACTCTGACCACTTGAGGTAAGGCAATGCTGCTCCATTCCAAAGTGAAAAAACAACCTGCCTATATTTTAGGCTTGTGTCCTGTGTTTCTCGCCTTCTCCACAGGGAAAGCTCCCACAGCAGTCACGGGAATCCTGTGGGAGGATGGAGGTGGTTGGTAGAGTTTGACTTGCAGACTTCTGGAGAAACACCGCTAGTCTGGGGACTTGTGGCTGTAAGGAACGTTATGTGTCCCAGTACAGCCCTGGGAAAAGCTGGCTGAGCAGCGGGGAGTTAGCACGTCTCTCTCCGCTAGTGTCCCTGGGATGCCTCCAGAAGGACTGGGGAGAAAGAAGGTTTCTTCACTATTTTTTTTAAAACTTTCCTGCAGGTGAACCAAGATTTGATTTCCTGCTGGTGGAGGTACCACATATTAATCCTTAGAAGATGACATTTATCGCTGTGTTTGGAGGAGAATGGAAGACTACAGGCTTTATATCACCAAAATCCTCCCTCCATCCTCAAAGCTGGGCTTGTACAGAGGTTAAGATGGGCCCGGGCATCTGCAGTTCCCTGCTGGGCTGCGGCTCCATGGGAATTGCTCGTACTGCTGTAGGAGCAGGGTGGGCACGTTGCCATCCCTCGCTGTCCTGGAGCCAGACCCCCAGCTTCCGCAGTACCGCTGAATTCAGGGACTGAGTGAGGTCCCGGTTGTGGTTTATGGCAATACAGTCGATTTGCTGTGACACGAAACCTCGCTATTGCTTGGCCAGGCAGAGCCGTGTGCCCTGCTCATGGACCGTGATGAGGGGAAGGGGCTGCTCAGCCAGCCAGCCGCCTCGCTCCGCGCTATCGCTACACGGAAACGTGCACAAGGCGTTTGATATTAAGGAGCGGGAAGGCACCAGGCCGGTTCCTCTCCAGGTGCAGGTCTGCACCTCTGCGTGCCTCAGTTTCTTCACCTGCACACAGGAAAAGATGACACTGAGTGCTTTGGCGAAGGGCTTTGAGGCCTGCCAGGGTCTATAGATTTGGGATGATTATGCCCAACAACTTGGTTTGGAGTTAGGAATTGTCTCGAAGGAGTTTGGAGGTGAACCTGCAATCCCCAATCCCACATCACCTGGGGATTTTAGAAAGTTTACTTGCAGCTCACTAGATTTGCAGTTTCAGGATGTTTCATTTTGTGTTGCCTCCCATAAAGCCACTCCTTTCTCGAGGTTTATTCAGAAAGACTGATTCTTTCTTTAATTGGCATATATTTAAGGTGGGTTTCTTTACTTCTTCCTCCTTTAACTGCTGCCATCCGGAGGCCAACTGTTTTGTTTAAATTAGATGTTGTTTAAATTAGATATTGTTATTGATCTTCTTCGGCCTGGTTTCATATTTGTCCTCTGCTAGAAAATCAAAGCCTCTTTATTTGCGACTCGGTTATTACTGCCTCCGCAGACAGTACATAGGGCCCTTACAGCACTTTTTTCTGGCAAGAACTTGTATTTTAAAGGGAAGACGATCAGATTTCAGTGTGTTATGTGGTGGGAAAGGGCAGTTTTACAATGCTGTATGGATTAAGAAATTGCAGGCCATTGTTTTGCCCTCGCTGCCTGGGACCGGCAGTGTATTTCATGTGACACAGGTCCCTTCCCTGTCACTCGACAAGCGACCGTGCAGCCCTCAGAGCCGCCAGAGCATCTCCTGCAGGCCAGGCCAGGCATCCCCCCAGCGCAAATCACTGCTGCACCAGTGACTTGAGTGGGGTGAAGTGGGTTTTTGCCTGGAGGAGCTTCCATTTTGTGATGGGTTCATGGGTCCCTTGTGTGTCCCCTCTTCCCCCGTGCTTTGGCTTGTCACCCTGCTCTGTTGCCAGCAAGTGTGCTCCTGCCCCAGCCCCTTGTGCTGCCCTCGGAGGGTCTGTGCACACCCAGAGCCATCCCTCTGACCCCAGGAGCAGGGGCTGGCCCCATCCCCACAGCTCTGTCAGATGTCACCGGCTGGGGACGGATGCCACATGGTCACACTGCTCTTTTCTTGGTTCCAGGGTTCGCCACTGAAGGGCAAGACATGTGGTAGGAGCCAGCACTTCCCACCAAAGAGCGAGACTCCATCGTGCCTCACAGCCCAGGGTGCTGCAGGAGGGACAGGACATGCACCACATCAGCTGCCTCCTCTCGGGACTCCTCTTCATCCTCGGTGTGACCAGCACGGACGGCTTTGCCCGGGCAGGGTAAGCCCCCTTTTTGTCTGCATCTCCCAAGTGTGCGCTGTCGCATGTCACAGCGACTTGCATTCCCTCCCGGTGATGAAGAGCCCTGTTCAGCCTGACGGCTGCACGTGCATAGGCAGCTCGCTGGGCTGGCGAGGAGGTGGGAAAAGGCTCAGCCGAGTCCTCCTGGGGCTGCTGGGGCTCGGCAGCCCTTCCCTGGTGTTTGCTTTGTTACTGAAGCAAAAAAGCCTCTCAGAGAAAATGCCCCTGCTCCGTTTAGCTCCATGCAGGGGACACAAAAACACTCTTGGCTTTTTCTCTGGGTGAGTCAAAAGCTAATCAGGCCCTGAGCTGTTCATGAATTATTATTGTCTCATTCAAGCACATCCTTGCACAACAATATGCGTGCAATCTTGCTATCACTTGCCCGTCAAGCCTTGCAAATGAGCCATCAAAGGAGGATGCAGCCTCCCAGCCCTGAGAGGATGCACCATCCAGGGGACACAGGCATGGAAAGCCCTGGTGGGTTGTTGCCTGCTGTGCCCTGGGATGCTGCAGTGGCTGCAGTTGCGGTCCTGCAAGCCCGGGAGTGGCAGCTCCAGCAATTCCCCTTCCCTTTCCAGGAAATGGGCCCGACATGGCTCCCTGGATCCCAGCACAGCTCAGCTCCCGCTGGGTCAGAGGAAGCCCAGACCTCGCTGCCCCAGTTTCTTCCCCAGCCAAAAGGAGCTCGAGCTCAACTCCCGCCCCCCAGATACAGCTCACATTTTCTACAAAGTTTGTTTTTACATTGAAATACTCTCCTCTAGCGTTAAACCTTTTGCATTCTGGTTGTGACTAAAACCGCAGGCTGAATTCCTCGCTCGCACGCACAGGCTGCAGCTATAGTTTTATTCTAAATTTTGCCAAGCAAACAATTGCCATTTAAAAATTGCATCTCCTATAGCATTAATCAGTGAGGCTGAAAGGAGTTTTCTGGAGTTAATGGAAGCCATCTGATGTCCATGCTAATTCCCAGGCTTTTTATTCTAGTTTCTAATTGGGCTGGGAGGCTGAGAGAAGTAGAGTTCCTCAGTGGGACTGACCTGCTTGAGCTGGAAAATGTAGAAAAAAAAGTTTTTAACCAAGACCACTTTGGCTGTTAACCTTGGGAAAGTTTTTGACTGGATCGCAGTTACCTTAGGAAGACTGGGGGGTGGCTTTCCTCTGGCCTCTACCTTTTTGCAGTGAGCCTGACCCTTCCTGTGAAATCATTAATTTCTTGGTGACCAGAGGGGCATCCATTTCGGTATGGCAAAAGTCTCGGAAAGGAAAAATGCACCCAGAAAGTGAGTGGTTTTAAGGGAAGGGAGGTGATGAAAGGAAGGAGAACTGCTTGGAGTAAATCCCCCCTAAATCTGTGCCCTGACTGCTCTCCCGAGACGGAGGGACTGTGCTGGGGTGAGTGAACGGGGAGGCATCAGCGGCCTCGCGCAGGGGCTTGGGAGGAAGAGTCCATGCTTGAGCAGTGCTCAGGCTTTGTGTCGCTGCCCTGAAAGAGCTTGAAGTAACCTCCCGGGTCACTCGGGCAATTAGCCACTGCCCTTTAAATAGCCCTCTGTAGCGGGGGCCTGTCAGGCCATGTCCGGGGCTGGTGTAAATGTTCCGGGGCTGTTGTAATGCAGCGGAGCCCCTTTGCCCTGGAGGGAGAAGCTGCGGGTTGGTTTTTAGCCGGTGTCTGACCTGCTCCCCTCTCTGCAGCCGCAGAGTCTG
>NW_009260227.1:1454363-1458148 GCF_000687185.1 Egretta garzetta | reverse complement strand
GTCCTGGGGCAACTGGGGCTCGGCAGCCCTTCCCTGGTGTTTGCTTTGTTACTGAAGCAAAAAAGCCTCTCAGAGAAAATGCCCCTGCTCCGTTTAGCTCCATGCAGGGGACACAAAAACACTCTTGGCTTTTTCTCTGGGTGAGTCAAAAGCTAATCAGGCCCTGAGCTGTTCATGAATTATTATTGTCTCATTCAAGCACATCCTTGCACAACAATATGCGTGCAATCTTGCTATCACTTGCCCGTCAAGCCTTGCAAATGAGCCATCAAAGGAGGATGCAGCCTCCCAGCCCTGAGAGGATGCACCATCCAGGGGACACAGGCATGGAAAGCCCTGGTGGGTTGTTGCCTGCTGTGCCCTGGGATGCTGCAGTGGCTGCAGTTGTGGTCCTGCAAGCCCGGGAGTGGCAGCTCCAGCAATTCCCCTTCCCTTTCCAGGAAATGGGCCCGACATGGCTCCCTGGATCCCAGCACAGCTCAGCTCCCGCTGGGTCAGAGGAAGCCCAGACCTCGCTGCCCCAGTTTCTTCCCCAGCCAAAAGGAGCTCGAGCTCAACTCCCGCCCCCCAGATACAGCTCACATTTTCTACAAAGTTTGTTTTTACATTGAAATACTCTCCTCTAGCGTTAAACCTTTTGCATTCTGGTTGTGACTAAAACCGCAGGCTGAATTCCTCGCTCGCACGCACAGGCTGCAGCTATAGTTTTATTCTAAATTTTGCCAAGCAAACAATTGCCATTTAAAAATTGCATCTCCTATAGCATTAATCAGTGAGGCTGAAAGGAGTTTTCTGGAGTTAATGGAAGCCATCTGATGTCCATGCTAATTCCCAGGCTTTTTATTCTAGTTTCTAATTGGGCTGGGAGGCTGAGAGAAGTAGAGTTCCTCAGTGGGACTGACCTGCTTGAGCTGGAAAATGTAGAAAAAAGAAGAGTTTTTAACCAAGACCACTTTGGCTGTTAACCTTGGGAAAGTTTTTGACTGGATCGCAGTTACCTTAGGAAGACTGGGGGGTGGCTTTCCTCTGGCCTCTACCTTTTTGCAGTGAGCCTGACCCTTCCTGTGAAATCATTAATTTCTTGGTGACCAGAGGGGCATCCATTTCGGTATGGCAAAAGTCTCGGAAAGGAAAAATGCACCCAGAAAGTGAGTGGTTTTAAGGGAAGGGAGGTGATGAAAGGAAGGAGAACTGCTTGGAGTAAATCCCCCCTCAATCTGTGCCCTGACTGCTCTCCCGAGACGGAGGGACTGTGCTGGGGTGAGTGAACGGGGAGGCATCAGCGGCCTCGCGCAGGGGCTTGGGAGGAAGAGTCCATGCTTGAGCAGTGCTCAGGCTTTGTGTCGCTGCCCTGAAAGAGCTTGAAGTAACCTCCCGGGTCACTCGGGCAATTAGCCACTGCCCTTTAAATAGCCCTCTGTAGCGGGGGCCTGTCAGGCCATGTCCGGGGCTGGTGTAAATCAGCGGAGCCCCTTTGCCCTGGAGGGAGAAGCTGCGGGTTGGTTTTTAGCCGGTGTCTGACCTGCTCCCCTCTCTGCAGCCGCAGAGTCTGCGCCGCGGCACCGCAGAGCCAGGCGGCCACCTACGTCGAGTCCCATGTCCAGCCCGTCTACCAGCCCTACCTCACCACCTGCCAGGGCCACCGCCTCTGCAGCACCTACAGGTGAGGGCAGCTGCCCGCAACACCGACCAGGTCCCGGAGAGGGAGCCGGATCCGTCCCAGGGAGGCAGCGACCAGTGGGGGCTGTGGAAGGGGGGAATCCTGCCTTGATCCGTGCGGAAGGAGGTCCCAGCCCCTGGGGCAGGAGGTGCCAGTGCAGGGGGACTGACCCACTGGCTTGGGAGTGGGATGGGGGGGCTCGGGGCAGATTCTCAGTCACCTGGCTCAGCCCCATCTTTGCGTTGCAGGACCATCTACAGGGTTGCCTACAGGCGGGCGTACAGGCAGCTGCCCCAGCCCACGGCCTCGTGCTGTCCTTGCTGGAGCAGAGCTAACAGCCACGCGCTCAGCTGCAACACAGGTAAGAGGCTGCTGTGCCACCCCGGTGCCAGCGCTTGCCCATCCCCAAAACCCCATGGGCTGGGTAGCTCAGGTCCCTGGAAGAGGCCCTGGCAGGCAGCTCGCTCATTTACCAGCACTCTGCCTGTCAGACAGATTCTCCCTGTAGGAAAGCATTTAAATTTTCGGCGTCAGAACCAAATGTGGTTCAATTTCTGATTAATTCCCAGCCTTTCTCTGCTGCCTCGCAGGCCTTTTTCCTTTGGGATCGCTTATTAACTTTGTAGTTACCAGAGGATAAATAAAACGAGTAAGTCCTTTCCATATAAATGTAATGGAAGAGCTGCTGTAATGGAAGAGAAATGCTTTCAGGAGGCAACCGTGATGTACAGCACAAAACAAATGCAAAACACATCAGCGGTTAGTCCATCCCCAGCTGAGCTCAGAGCGCAGCACCAGGGGCTTCCCAGGGCCTGCTGCTGCCCGTCGCCCTCCTGCCTCCCGGCTGTGCTGGCTGCAGGCGCCTTGCCCTCTTGCCAGGCTGCAAAACCGAGGTCCTGTCCATCCCACCCACCCTGCGCCCTGTGCACCCCGGTCAGCTCAACCCCACCACTCCGGGGCTGGTGCAGAGCACCCCGGCCCTGGGCTGGTGCTGCTGTGTGGTTTGGGGGGTGCGGGGTGTGTGTGTGCACCATGTGCGTACACGTGCACGGTGGCAGGGGAGGGAGCTCAGGACCCCCAGAGCTGCCCAGTGACGCTGTGCTCGTGTTTGGTCCCACAGCTCTCTGCTGGGTGCCGTGCCAGAACGGCGGGGGCTGCGCCTTCCCCGGCAGATGCGCCTGCCCGCCCGGCTGGACGGGGCGAGTCTGCCAGACAGGTACGGGGCACACCGCTCCCCTCCGGGCTCCCTGCGTCGGGCCTGCCCCACCGCTACCGGAGAGCTTCTCCAGGGAGCAGCAGTGGGGGACTGGAGGGCCTCTGCCCACAGATGGACCCCGTGGTGGGGGACAGGGACCGTGGCTCCTCACCAAGCCTTGGCGCATGCCTGGTGCTACTCAACCCACAGAGGCAAACCAGTGTGTTACCCCTCCACACCCACTCTCCCCTACACCTATTGCTCTGGGGCAGCGATGCCTGATGATCCGGCCAGGAAAGGACGGGAAGCTCAGCTCCCAGAGTTCTGACCCCTCTTTGGCTGCGTAGGTGCTCTCAGCCCTCGAGTGCAGCCCTGGCATCCACATTTTTCTCTCCGCTGCTGCTCCGCGCTGGGTCAGCGTGAGCTGAGGCTGTACTCTGCCGTGACTGTGCAGCCAGCGAAAGGCTTTCTGCAGAGCAGCCCTTACACTTGTGGGGTCAGCTGGAGACTGTGTATCTCCCAAGCTTTGTAAACTCTTGCTGTAAACTAAGACGCCCATTTACTGCAGAGCCCAAATCTGTAAACTGAAAATGTCCGGGGGTGGAGGGAAAGCCTGGCGATCTCCAGGCACCGAGCTCCTCTCCAGCATGAGAGCAGCCCGATGGTCCTCACCAGAGCGCAGGAAAATCAGGCAGTGTGGAGGGCAACGGTGCTCTACAGAACCCTGCGTACCAGCGTGGTGCAAACCCCTGCCACGGCGTTTCCTGGCTTTCTGCCCTCCTGTAAGGCAGAGGAGGAGCGTGTGGCATTGACCCACGCTGGGCCAGGCAGGGCTGAGCACATCGCTGACAGCTCCATCTCCAGCGCGGAGGGGAAAAGGATTTTCCCACTGCCTAAAACGGATTCGCCTGGGCGTGGGAAGCGGTTCCG
>NW_009260227.1:1440531-1454341 GCF_000687185.1 Egretta garzetta | reverse complement strand
AACTCCCCCGTGTGAGGAGAGGTTACTGGGTTTTGTACACACTTGAAAGGCTGATAGCTCCTCGCCACGGCTGGCTGGAACCAAAACCCTGGCCATAAATCCAGGATGAGAGCTGAGCGCTGCCTGCACCCGCCTGGCCAGGGCTGGGACGTTTCTGGCCAGGGCTGGGACATTTCTGACCACAGCTTTTGTTTCTGGCTCTTTTGGGGGGCGGGGGCGGGCAGAGGGGAGGAGGCCAGATCCCCCTCAGGGTTAGCCCAGGTTTACTCCAGCCAGGTGCAAGAGGAAAGGCTGTCCCAGGCACTGGCGGGTTCTTGTGCTCGCACTCTGCAGTGCTGAGAGCACCCAGAGCCGTGCCCAGCACAAACACCAGCTTGGTCTGGTGTCCCATCGCATCCACATCCTGTGTGAGCCCGGGTGGCTCTAGCGAGGGGAGCAGGACCCCTGCTAGTGGGGCTGAGCCATCCGCACCCCTCGCCCCCGGTAAGCACCCTCCTTACCACCCCTGTCCTCACCGAGCCGTACCTGTGGTTTCAGACGTGGATGAGTGTGCCGGCCAGAGCCACGGGTGCGGCCAGCGCTGCATCAACACAGCCGGGAGCTACCACTGCGCCTGCCGGGATGGCTTCAGCCTCGCCGCCGACAACAAGGCGTGCCAGCCCCTGGTGCCAGCCCCTGAGCCAGAATCCTTCAGCCAAGCAGGTAACCTGTCCCCTGTTGCAGGACAGCCCCGGCTGCTCACGGCCTTCGATGAAAGCTGGGATTAACACTCAGCATCGCAGGGTGGCTGGAGCAGGACTGGCAAAAGACAGGGGAGAGGATGACAGCCAGAACCCCTCAGCTTTATTCCCAGTCACCCAGGAGTCCCTCTACCACCCAGACAACCTCCCTTGTGCACAAATCCAGCCACTGCTCCATCTGCAAGGGTGACAGAGCCCATCTGTTCGCTGGCTGGGATGCAGGTGTTCTCTCCATCATCATCATCGTCCTTCCCGCAAGGCAAGTCCGGAGCCACGAGGAGCAGCAGGCGCTGCTGGTGACGGCCCATTATTACTTTTGGTACGCGCTGTGACACTTCAAACTCGTACCGTGAGTAATAATGCGCTGTGGCCAGCACGGGCATCACGTGGGAAACACCTGGGAGAGCAGGGCACTGTCTGTGCGTGTCCCCCAAGCCACCTGCCCTTATCCCGTGTCCAGGGCCCTCAGCAGGGATGATCCTTTGTGCCCACCATGGAACAGGGCAGACCCGGGTGCTAACTAATCTGACAACACAGGCACGGAAGGCCTGGCTTTGCCAGACATCTCATCCTTTGAGTATCACCCCACTGCCTGAAAAATTCCCCGCTTTGTTGCAGGTACTCCAGCAGCAAGGAGAGGCTTGTGTGCATTAGCAGCAGGACTAGATGCCAGTGCTTGCAGCAGGCGTTGGATCTGATTGATGCTCCAGGAGCTGGTCCCAGTGGGGCAGACCCCAGGGGCTCATTAGTGGGGGGAGTGGAAAGCAGCAGAGCTTGGCCTGAGCCCTGCAGCAATGTCTTTCCCCCAGCACCTTCCACTTCACCTTGGGCTTTTACTCACTGACCTTTTCTTGCAGCAGGACTAGATGCCAGTGCTTGCAGCAGGCGTTGGATCTGATTGATGCTCCAGGAGCTGGTCCCAGTGGGGCAGACCCCAGGGGCTCATTAGTGGGGGGAGTGGAAAGCAGCAGAGCTTGGCCTGGGCCCTGCAGCAATGTCTCTCCCCCAGCACCTTCCACTTCACCTTGGGCTTTTACTCACTGATCTTTTCTCGGTCACTTTTTCAGGTGCCCCCAGTGAAATGAAGGAAGAAATGAAAGACCTGAAGAGCAGAGTGGAAGCGCTGGAGCAGGTGAGCTTGCAGCACACACCTCTGCCCTGCCCTCACTGCCCTGTTGCAGCTCCAGGCTGCGCTCAGCCAGCTCCCACCCCGGGCTGTTTGCAGCCAGGGTTTCCCTCCGCCCCGGCTCTATTTTTAATGTCATGCTGCACTGACGCCGCAGCAATCCCAGCTGTGCTCCACGCTGCCGGCAGCGCCCACGCAGCAGCTCTTCCAGCCTGGCGGCCCTTTGAATGCAAGCAAAGCCCTGTGAGCTGGCCGGCGTGCTGCCCCAGTGGGGTGCACCCCAGCAGGTGACGTCCTACGTCCTGCTGGGTGGTCCCCATGACTGGGGAGAACATGCTCACGGCTCCCCTTGTCCCTGCAGAAACTCCAGTTGGTGCTAGCCCCCTTCCACAACCTCATGCCATATGCGCCGGAGGACGCTGGCGCAGACCCCATCAGCCGGCTCTCCCACTCCCTCCAGCAACTGGACAGAATCGACTCCCTGAGCGAGCAGATCTCCTTCCTTGAGGAGCGGCTGGAGACATGTAAGTGCCCGGAAAAAGCGGGGTTCAAGTATTGCACTCCACCCATGCAGGCCACAGCAAGCAGATGCAGGCCAGCGAGATCAGTAACACATATGCCACTATTAATCTATATCTCCCCTAAGCTCAGCAGCCTGTAATTAATAAAAGATGAACACAAAGAGCCCATTAGCTTCATTTCAAAGCTGTTTCTATGGCTGCACCATCTGACTGCCCTTGTGGCAGCCAAAAATCATAAGATCAGCACATGGGAACGTGGCTCTGGGGCAGAAGCAGAGGGAGCCCACTACGAGCAGTGGGTAATGTCTCGCAATCAGCACCCGAGCCGGCTGTGTTCCCTTCCTGGACTGTTATAACTTAGTCCTTAGAAAAGAAACCTCAGCTCTTAGGAATTAACAGTCCAAGAAGTCAATCAGGAGAGTTTAGGGAGCATGCAGAAGCTGGCAGATTTATGAGCCTGGGAAATTTTAGGCGTTTCTTTTTGAAGTCTACAGACCAGGCCCTCGCCAAGCAGTGGACCAGAGCGGGTCTCCTAAGTAGCAAACTCTGAAGAAGAGACACTGGTGAGAGCTGTGAAATGGCTGAAGGTGTGGGGGGGTTCTGCCTGGTGTGCTCCCCCACGGCACTGCAGAGCAGGGCAGCATCCCCTGGGGTCCCCGAGGTGTGCACAATACTCTCCCCGGAGCACTGCAGCTTGACTCGGAGCAGAGCATAAACCATATGAATGCTATTTGGATAGGCAGCTCTTTTTCCCATCAAGTAAGTCCAGTCAAACACGTCCAGTAACCGGGCATGGCCGGGCCAGCCCAGGAGCTGGCGCACAGCAGTAGCCTGATGCTTATGGTGGAGGGGTGAGAGTGCTTGGAAAGACTTAAGGGGAAACTGTTTCAGGGCATATCCAGTCCCAGTTCATTGCTTGCAGTAATGGCTTAGATATAAAAGACTTCAAAGAACTTGTTTGAAGACTAAGTAGCTGCAAATAGACACTTAAAAAACATCTCAGAAAGGGGTAATCATCAGAACCACCCAGCGTTCCAGCAGACCGAGTTTCCTAGTATTGCCCTGTACATATTATTAGTGACAGGACTGAGGAATGTGAGCAGTATCACAAGGTAACGTGGATTTATTCCAAGGAATGACTCCAAAGTCTTGATACTAACTTCTGCCAAGCCTGTTCCAGCAAGCAAGACTTCTTTTTGTCCCTCTCATGGTCTTGAAAGTCCCTGGAGGACACAAGACTGTCCTTTGGTACTGCAGGAAGCACTGGGGCTTGCAGGGCACCTCATGGAGAGTTAAGTAGCCAGCCCTTTTCTGGGCCTTGCGAAGCAGTTCACACCTGAAAGCTAAGACACAACTGCACTCTCCAGTTATCTGCCCCGTGGGGATGTGTGTAAGGACTGGAAAAAACATTTTCTCTTCTTTAAACCACTGAAGGCACGAGGTCAGATGTCTTTAAGCCATAACCATTTTAGCCCCTCTAAGCCTGAATCACCCCCAGCTCGGCAGCTGCGACACAGCCAGTTAGCAGCACAGCAGCCCCACAACTGCATGTGACCGGGCAGCAGCCACCCCCTGCGGTCCCTGCCCTGGCCCATGGAGCTCCCTGGGCGCTGAGGACTCTGGTGACCAGCAGCGCCTGCTTCCCTTTAGTCACACAGAGCCACGGGCTGCGCCTGCAGTGGGGACAGGCTGGTCCCAGCCTCCCACCCTGGGGTAGCATTACTGTCACTGCCTTTCCCCCCACACCTTGGGACGCTTTGCACTGGACTGCGAGGCCCAGGTGAGGCTGGCACGGTGTGCGGCATGCCAGGGAGGCGAGCACAACGCTCCCAAACGTGGTGGGACAAGAGCCAGCCTGGGGTTGTTTGGCAGAGGGAAAGCAGCAAGTGTGGGTGGTGTTCACAGAGGCTGAGGTCAACCTCATCCTTCCTGGGGAAAGAGACAAACCAAACCCTGGCTAACAACATCGCTGGATCATTTTGGGTTTGTTTGTTTTTTCCCACCTTCCCAGGTTCCTGCAAGAACGAACTCTAGCCGAGTGCCTGAGGAATTGGAGCAAGCTGAGTGCATCTGCAGCTCTTATCTCAATCTCCAGCCCCAGGGTGGGGACGAAGCCACATCATCGATAGGAAGGCACAGGGTAGCAGGAGAAGGCTGGTTTCCCATCAGCATCTCCACCATTTTCTCTTCCAACTCACCTTATTGAAGGTCACGCGGTTACTTCCAAACTGGACTCCGAGCCCTCAGCATCTCACCCCCTTCCTGCTGGAGCAGCAGAAAATAAATGCCTTACCTCGTGCCATTAGTGCCTGGCTGTACACGAAGCCATGTGGTGCTCAGCTTTGCCTGGCTTTTACTTAGTGTTACCCTGGGACATCAGCTCCTGGCACAGACCTGGCCCTGGCAGGACAGCTGCCCCCCCCACTCCCCGCCTCCCAGCCAGAGAAGGTGGGGACAAGTCCTGCATTTGGGGGACTGTGGCCAAAAATGCCATGTGGAAGGGGGCAGCCCCAAGCCGGGCACCACAGCCATGGATGGGTGCAGCTATTCCCTGCCAAGGTACGGCACTGGCTGGGTACAGGGAGCACCCATCCCTGCAGCTTCTGTTCTGCTCTCTGGGCCCAGCCTCGCTCCACGAGCGCTGGAGCTGGGCTGGTGCCTCCCTGCTTCTTAGCACAGCAGCTGCAGCAGCTTGCTCTGAAATGGCCTGCTCCTGCTCAGCATCCTCTGCACCATCCCTGGGCCTGACAGAGCAGTAACAGCGATGAAGCTTTTACATGGGCCTGAAGGTCGAGCGAGTCTGGTTTTACCTGCGTTAATAGAAACCCTTTCCCTGCAACGCTCCCACCAACAGCACAGAGCAGACAGGAACAAACCTGTGCGGCTCGGTAGTGCCAAGAGGGTGAGGCCAAGGAGGGAGGGACAGTCCTCTGCACGCCTGGACTGGGGACGGAGGCCCAGCACACCCACGTGTTTACACCAGCACCCGCTGTAGGTGTAACCAGTCTCTCCCCGACCCAACAGTCGCCGCGCACGCTCCTACCCCCCCAGCACTGTCTGCTCAAGCCCGAGGACACCGGTACAGCAGAGCAGAGGGGACAGACCTGGTACAACACTTCCCTACCTGCCTAGAGTGGAGCTGCAGGAGGAGCCACTGGAGGCTGCACCAAAATAAAGCCTCCTGCTGCACACACTGAGGCTGCGGGATCGTCACTGGCTGGGAAGGTGCTTGCTCCAGGGCCCTGCTTTGAAGTGGGCTCCCAGCCACACAGGCACCACCTTCCTCTTCCTCTGTGACAGGTCCCTGCAGGCGTTTGCCCTCTTAGTTCAGGCCAGGCTGTAGCTCAGCATGAGGCCGGGGTGCAGAAGCATGGCCCTCCTGCCTGTGGGACACAGGGTGGGGACAGGGACCTGCCCTTCCCCACAATCACCAAACCCACCCCCAGCAAGCACTGAAGCATCAGCACCCTTCTTCCTCCCGCAGCAGCCCTCCTCCCTCAGCTCCCACACAAGACCAGGAGTCTCCTTTATTTAAATAACCAAAGGTGTATTTTTTTTTTTTTTAAAGCACATAACATTATTCTCAACCCAATTAAAAGCAAACAGCAGATAACTGCACACAGAGGCACCGCTCCCTCCTCCCAGGGAAGGATGCTGCAGGAGTCCCTCCATGGCTGTGGTTATCCCCACCGGGAGCCGCCCGGGTTTAACCTCCATGACAGCCCTTTATCTGCTGCTCTTACAAAGTGCTGGTTCGGTTCCCATCCTCCCACCCCGACCTGTCCCAGGGAGGCTCTGACCCCCGAGTCTGTACTGTAAGGCCCCTCCGAGAAGGTCCCCGCCAGCACCAGCTCAGCCCGAGGGCTCCCTCCCTTGGGGACCACTGGCTCTACGGGAACTCCCTGTTCTTCCCCGTTGAGGCTTTAAGCCCCAAATGCCCCAAGACCTCAATTCCACCAACACAGGCCCAGACAGGCTGCCAAAGCTGGCTGTGTTGGTTACCCGAGCAGCCCCAGGCAGCTTTTATCATGGTTATACACCCTGCAGCACGAACAGGAGGGCTACAGCCTCCCTGAACCCGAATCAGAGGTGAAGGTTTACCCCCTGGAACCACAGACCTGACCCAGCCTTGCTCTTTGCAGAGGCCATCAACATTTCTGCAGCTCCCAGCAAGGGAATTGAGGAGCCCTGCTGGTCTGTCACCCCAAAGCAGAGGGGAAACCCCTTTATCTGAACAGGGGAAGGAGCCCCTTTCCCCCAAAGGGAGAACTGAAGCCTTCCACGCCCCATTGCAGTTGCAGCTCACCCGCCCCACAGCTCTGCAGGAGTTTCACAAGCCCTGCAGAGCAGCAGCTCCACTGAGAGCTGCACAAAGACACGCGGGACAGGCACCATCTTTCGGCCACTGCTGACCATGACAAGTGACAAAACCAGCATGCCAGAGCTCTTTGCATCCGCAAGGGGTACTGCGGGCACCCCTGTGAGCAGGTCAGACCACGGCAGGGAGTTGGCAGCAGTTTCCAAACCCCAGGGAAGCTCCGAGCCAACCCAGGCACATGTCACACACACCCCATGTCCAGAGGTCTGCCATGAACGAGTCACATGTGAGGACAGGTTGGCCCAGGACTGACAGATCTGTGCAGCTTTTAAAAATCAAGCTGGTGGCGCTGACTGGTAGAAACAAGCACGGGGTTTCATTCAGAAGAGGACCAAACCAGCGAGGCCAGACAGCATTCAGCTAAACTCTGCCCAGACCATATACACCAGCTGGTCAGACCACAGCTTCCTCCCCACTGCTGCACCCCTCAGCGAGCAAGGGCACTTGTTCAGACAAGGCAATTGAGCCTGAAGAGACATTTTAAGGCTGACTGGCCCCACACATCCCCCTTTGCAGCCCAGCTGGGGTTATTGGCCCTAGGTGCTTTCTTCGGAAGTAAAAGACCTGGCTTAGGAGTGCCTGGGCAACATAAAGCCCCAGCACAAGATGTTGCTGGGACCCAAAGGCATCTCTCAAGGAGACAGGCCTGGCCCCAGAGACCGCCCGTGAGCTCCACCATGCCGGATGGCAGCGCTCCGGGCTGCCCAGGGAGGACGCTGCGCTCCCAGTGCTGCTGAAGAGACAGAGTCTGGATTTTCACCTGATTCTCAGCCCTGTCTGAGCAGCATGCCAGCTGCCTGAGCTGGGGGAACTCACCTCTCCAGTCACTGAGCCCTTTGGTAGCACAGGTTTGATGCCTGAGAAATTCAGAAAAAGGAGACGTTTCATTGCAAGATAATGAACCCATAAGAGAAATCCACTCAATGAGGAACCTCAGTGCTGGCTCAACACCCTGTGTGTGCCAGTCCATGGTGTTCCCAGAGTTAGAAGTCACTGCAGAGGAAGAAAAGTTCCTTTGGTATTTGGCAACAGACAGGTTCCTTCAGCCACCACCACACGGTGACGCCACTGGAGAAGCATCTAGGACGAGTCCTTCGCCTCACTTGGACGGCCTGACAGCCTGAACAGGGTCTCCCTCATGATGTGGAAGCATCTGTCAGTGAGGTCAGAGACATCATCTGATGTCAGGCCTTTGGTCTCTATTGGAGGCAGGACTTCAACCTTGATTGTGCCTGGGAACAAGAGAAGAGCCTATGAGAAACCCACACTGCAGGAGCGCTGTTCTCTGCCCTCCCAGCACCCCTGCTCCCCCCACCCTGGACAGCCCCAGCACAGCCCTCATGGCCCTACAGGGCTTCAGTCATCCATCCCTGGAGCACAGGCAGAGGCTGCGCTGGTCTCAGGGGTAAGAAATCGCTCCGGGGATTAGACCCTGCCCTCTAAGAGCTGCGCCAAGCAGAGCATTTCCCTTGTGCCCCAAACTGACGCCCCAGCCAGAGCTTGCCCCTTTCCAGTGTGGCCGCTCTGCCCCACCTGCTGGCCAAAAGGGTAGGGGGAGCCCAGGGCCATGGACCCACGCAGCTCCAGCGCCATGCTGGGCACAGCCTGCACCAGGTGCTCCCTCCATCTGCTTCTGTCCAACCCTCCTACCTTTGGCTGGCTCCAGCCATCCATGCAGGGAACATGGCAAGTATGGCATCCTCCCAAAAAGTGAGAGGTACTGCTCCAAATTGACTGAAAGCCAACTTTCTGCCCAGCACTTGTACTGACGAGACTTCAGAGCTTCAAAAGGACCATCTTTCTTTCTTTGCTTGCAGAGGGGTCCCTGCTTTGGAAGGTCAGCACGCCTACTTCTTTCCCCACGCCCCCACCAAATGACTTGGGCAGTGCCAGTTATGAGAGGGAGAGGTGGAATCCAATTTTTAATGAAAGCTTTCCTCACTGTATTTAATTACATTCTTTCCTGAGTTAACCCAGCCCAGGCTCTAGCGCCAAGTGCTTTAACTGACTCCACACGTATCTCAGAGGGACAACTCCTGTTCAACCCAGCTCTACTTCTCCCCCCACACCCTTGTGAACCAGATCTCCACAGGGGTACGGCATCCCATCAACCAAGTGGCTGTAAAGGCCCTCAAGGTCTTTGCTACCTGATGTAAACAGATTCTTCTTTGGGTTATAGAAGGTGGTGAAGGAGGAATACACCACGGGGATCACTGGGACCTTGGGGAAGAAGAGAAAAAAAAAAAAAAAAAAAAGAGAAATTACTTGCACAGCAGCAACTCTGAGCAGGCCAGAGCTAAGCAGCAAGGCTAACCACAAGCAAGACCCACTTCCAAAGGCTGGGACAGATGGGAGTCAAATGGGATCAAAAACCACTCCCCAGCAACTGAAGGCACAAGGACCTTCAAGGCACTAGGGCCAAGTTACACTTCAGTCTCAGGTCAGCGCTGGCTCTCGGGGCTCCTTGTCCCAAGTCAGGCTTCGATACTCAGGTATTTTCTGACCCTCAAGCATTGGAGGATGGCTGTTGTGACAGGTCTTGCCATGCTGTACAAGCACACTTTTGGGGCAGGCCAGCTGGTGTGCCTTCAGCTTCTAAGGAGTCACCACTTGCAATCAATTGCTCCCAGGGAAGCTTCAGACAGGCAGAGACACAGCCAGGAGGGCAGGCACAGCGTCATTATTTCAATGCTGATAACACAGTCTACAGCTGGTGACTCAGGGGGCACATTAGCAGAGGTGGGTACCATTTCCACTGCCATCCTTTCCCTCTAGCAGCTGCCAGCTCCTGCCTTGGTTACATCACCCCAGCAGGGACGGGGATGGTACAATGCAGGCTACACTCTGGGCTTGGCCAATAGAACCCAGCAAGAGATCTGGCACCTACTCACTTCTCCAGGATCCCTGGTATAACGCCTCTTTTAGGAAAAGCAGTTTCCCCTCAGGCCTCGAGTCATCCCATCCCAGAGACAAGGCAGAGCACGCACGGGAAGCAGAGCACCCACCTCCTCCCAGCCGCCTCTCCAGCGCCTAGTCCCCAGCACCCGGGAGCAGAGCAGGGCGGCTCCGCTTCCAGCAACCTCCTGGGCACAGGCAGCCCAGCCAGGCCTTCAGTGTCCCTGGCACAGCGCCCCAGAGCTCTGCCCAGGCAAGCACCACTGCTCCTTCAGGAGCACTGACAGCTCTAGCTGTCCAAAGCCAAGGAGCTGTTTGTCTGCTCCCCCACTAACTGCTCATGGACCTTGTAGTTTTGGAGAGAGAAGGCATTTAAGACACATCAAGAAATGCCATATGGCTGTCTGGGAGGAAATGGCTATTTCCACAGAGAGCAAGCCCAGATGTTGCTCTAAAGCACTAGCATTAACAACCCTGAATCAACACTCCACTATTGCAACCTTGGGGATTGAGAAATACACCAACAGCTTTGGGATTCCCCAGACAAGCTCACAAAAAGTGTAGCACCCGCTGGGCTCCCTGCCAGCGGCAAGCTCTGTACTACAGCCACGCTCCCAGGAGCAGGGCACACACACTGCACCGCCACGCTGCCACTGAACTAGGGGGTTCAGTGTGCCTGTCCCCCACGCTCTGCCCACCAGACGGGACACTGGGACTGCAATGCTGAGGCAGGAGAGAGGACAAGGCAGCTTCTCCACTCTCTGCAGCTCCCTGTCCACAGGGGTCAAGTCACTCCTGCCGGGGATGGACAAGGCTCTCAGCTCCTGCTGGACAGCACTTAGGACACCTGATTGTGATTTAGCTGAGGGGCTCAGCTGTGACCTGGGGACACAGCTCACTTGAGAGCAAATAAACCATACTACCGCATGACCAGACTGCAGTGCCACTGCAAAACCATTCAGGGTCCCCACGCAGGAGCAAAGTGTTGTTACCTGTGCCTGGACAGCAAGGTGAAATGCTCCTTTCTTGAATGGCAGCAAATCCCCTGTGCAGTTCCTCGTGCCCTCTGGGTACACCCACACCTTCACCTGCATATGGGGAGATAAGGCCCTGCTCCAGCAATCCACTTGCAGTGCTCCCTTCCTGCTGGCTGAGCCACCAGCCAGCCTTGCCAAGAGCTGCAGGTGGCTGTGACTCCAGGTGAGCCAGCACCAGAAGTTCCACATCCCCCCATGCCACCCCAGGACACCCAGACACATGCCACCCTGCCAAGTGCCACAGTCACACTCACATTGTCCGTTGCCATAGTCTTGGCCACCTCTGCCATCACCATCTTGGCGCTGGTGGTGCTCTTCCTGTTGATGAAGATGACACCACCGAGGTAGATGATGAGCCCCACAGTGCCGGCGTACATCAGCTCTTTCTTGCCCACCTGGACACAGTCATCAGGCAGGACCTCCATCAGCCCTAATGGGACAGCAGAGGGTGAGAACCAGAAGCTGCCACTCCCCCATCCTGCTCTTGGATGGGACAAGACACTATCTGAGGTGGGGCAGGGAGTACGAGGGACAGGCCAGTGCCTTGTTTCTCTGCTGGCTTCTGCTGCCATCAACAGAGCAGACAGAGACTCAGCACACAGCAGAACTACAGGGGCAGGGTGGCTGCAGGTCCTAGCAAAAGCCCTCAGGAGGCAACTTGCTCCTCAGCCCCACAGTGCCACCCCTCATGCCTGGCCGCCTGGTGCCCTGACACAAGTGCTAGGCCAGCCAGGCTATCAGCGAGGCAGGGATGTTAAGAGGGAGCTGAGAAGCACCCAAAGCTGTGCAGTACCTGGGGTAGTGCACAGGGGTGTGACTGCTCAGAATCAGGGGAAACCCTTCCTGCAACCAGCACCAATAGAGAAAACTGGATCAGTTGGCTTGGTAGCACAGACCAGTCAGGGCAGGGGATGCAAGCAGAATTTCTCTGATGGCAAGAAAAGAACTGCTCCCCCCTTCCAGCTCCTCACCCATCATGTCAAGCGTGCTCTGGTGGTTGGACACAATGATTGCAGGGCCCTCCACCTCGAAGTGCTCCAGTCCCTTCACCTCAAATCTCAGGCCGAAGAAATACTTGAAGGTCTTGACCACAGTTTTGATGATTCTGCAGAAGAGAAGAACAGTCAGCAGCAGGGCAGGGAGGTGACAGGGTCTGCTACACCCAGGATGGGTGGAAGGAGACAAGAAGTGAGCTCTGACAGAGAGCCTCCACTCTCATTTGCCCTGTGGTCCACCCAGGTATCTGTCCTGCATGGTCCCATATGCTCAAAGTGTTTCAGTTGCATGCTAAGCACTGTCTGCTCCCAGTGTGGGAATTTAACTGGAAGCCAGCTAGACTCGATGGTCCACATTTCCTTCAAGCTGACAGCATCAGCTCACAAACAGGCTCACTATGGGCTCTTTGGAAGACCCAAGTCCAGCCTAGTGGAGCTGCAGAGGGCAAACTGGAAGCCCTTCAAAGTGCAGGAGGAAGAGATGCTGGTTACAGCACTGGATCAAGGACCACTCCCACTGCCAGTCCTGCTCATTCGGTGCTGTTTGTTTCCCCCTGTGCCATGGCTGTAGTCTGCTCTGATGCTACCAGTGTTTTCCTTCTGCAATCAGCAGAGCCCCACAAGTTGTTCAGACAGTTGTCCTAGGAGCTACCACCCCCCAGCACACAGGTGTTAAGTTAGCCTGCACACCCATCACCCAAGGAAGGCTCTGCCAATTCTCCACCTTGCAGTGCTGGAAGATGCTGCTTAATGACACAAACAAACATGGGGTGTCATTACCCCAGGGGAGTCCAAGAAAGAGAATTCTCCAATGAAAGGACAGTGAAGGTGAGAAACACTTCCCTGTACGACGCAAAGATGCAAGCAGGAAATGGGACGCTCCCCACGCAGCCTGGCAGAGGCTGGGTGTCCCCGGCAAACCCATCTTCACGCAAACATCTTCTGCCTGTCAGTTCACTTCCCCAGTGGATCTACAGGTTTGTCCACAAAGCTCCTGGCTTTCTTCCCCCTGTGCCCGAGGGCTGGGGGCCCAGCTGGCAGGAGACACCAGCAGCTCCGCTCAGCCCTGCCAATGCATCGAGCAGGCTGCTGTGCCCTTGCCAAGCACACCCAGCCCAGGCTCACCGGCCGAGATCCTGCCAGCCCATGGGAGCAGGGCCCATCTACACCACCCCCAGACAGGTGGGTGCTGGGGACCCTCCAACTGGGCCAAAGGACGCAGCTGGCAGCATACAGGGGCTATTTTGGGCAGGGTAGCAGCCATTTGCCTGGTCAGGAGGCAGAGGAGCTTGCACATTGAACAAAGCCCCCAGGAGCAGCCACCAGCTCTGCTCTGCTCCCCCCTAGAGCAGATTCAGGCTCTGGCCTGCCCTCCACAAGCACCTGGATGCCCTGCTTCAGGGCCCACCTTCTCCCTGGCAGCCAGGGGACAGAGCTTTCCTCCCTGCAGGAGGAGACCAAGGGACAGCGTCAGCTTCTCCCCAACCACAGGACCCAGCCGGAGGGCTGCACAGCACCATCAGCCTGGAAAGCACCCCTGTCACCCAGGGCAGGAGGCAAGCACCCAGCTGGCATCTCATCCCAGCTTGACAGCAGCTGCCAGCATCTGCTCTCCAAAAGCATCCCCACCCCTGCCACCAGCCCTTCAACCACACGCCTTCATCAAGGTGACTTTCCCTGGCTTGTACCTACCCACAATGGTGTGCCCCAGCACACAGACTACCGAGGCAATGACTTGGACACTGGAGTTCAGGCCAAGCCAACGGCCACAGGTGACATGGCTGAGTCATACCGCTGTTATCAGTCCCCCAGCATTTCAAAATTGCTGTGAAGGTTAGAGCCACATCCAGGGAAAGGACATGGGGAGGTGACCGGGCTGCCCCGAGCACCACAGGCCTGCCCCGAGGCAATGGGAGCACAGCCCAGGTGAAGAGACAAGGGGACAGGTGAGGAGAGGCAGGGTGACACCAATCTGTGAGGTCACGGTGGATGTCATGCCACCAGACTGACCTAAATCCCACTTCTCCTCCCTTCCGACCGCCAACCAAAAAAGAGGTCACTGTTCTGGAAGTCACACCGCCCGGTAGCTGCTGGGAGAGGCTGGTTATACATTACTCA
>NW_009260227.1:1438900-1440388 GCF_000687185.1 Egretta garzetta | reverse complement strand
ACAGCAACCATCCAACTTCCTCCTGCCAGTAAGGAGCCAGTGTTTCCTTGCACAAGATGTGGCCTCAGCCACTAAAAGAGGCAAAGGGGCAGAGCTCTGAGCAAGCGAAGAAGCAGCGTGTGACTGGCAGCCCTGCTGAGCTGGCCACGTCATCCATAGGGTTAAGCAGATGGGTCCTGCTCCCCTCCAAGCCTGCAAGCAGCTTCTCTGCTGGCATGAATGATCCAACTTAGTGCAGTCACAGCTGCAGAGAGCTGTAAATCTGATGCACTTATTGCCAGACCCAAGGAGAAAGTAGAAAAATGAGAGGGAGAGTGCTTTTTCAGTACATCCATAACACCCCAAGTCTGAAATCCAGCAGCCACAGCTCCACATGCTCTGCTCCGCAGGCTGTGACAGAGGCCTTTTCAGGATCCTCTGATTTTTCCAGGATTAATGAAGTGCGCTTACCAGGTTGGAAGCTCTTGCAAAGAGGTTTCGCCACTAGATAAACAGCTCTATCTCTATCAGACACAGAGAGCAACCTCTTCCAAGTCACACCAGCTTGGCACTGGAGCCAGGAGCACAGCAAGGACGGGGTGTTCTGCGCCAGGCAGCAACGCTGTTATCGCTGTCTGTCCACCAGCACGTGCTCTGCTTCAACCACCTTCCCCAAGCTGGAATAAGCAGACTGGGATGTTGTAGAAACAAGGAGCTTGCTAGGTCACCTCAGCCACAGACCTCCCAGGGGCTGGGATACACGACCAGGATCATCAGCCAGCGCCAGCACATGGAAACGATGGGCTTAAGTCACAGGAAAAGGGCAGTTCTGGCCAAAACTCAACTTAAGAGTTGCCCAGTGCAAGGAGGTCTTGTTCCCAAAGACTTCCTTTAAGTTTACAGGAGATTCACCAAGTTTTAGGGGTCGGGAAGAAAAAGAGAGTGTCTCCATAACTAACATAATTAATCCTCCGAGCTGTGAAGCTGGTTGCACATCAGAAAGCTGCTCCTGAGTGAGCCAAGGCAACCAAAGCTGGACACAGAGCTAGGCTGGAAATCCTAGAGCAGATTGCCGTTTCCAGTGCCTGGGGCCGCAGCACCAGAGCAGCTTGGCTCAGGTGGGCAGGGCAGAGCCCGCTCCACCCTGAGCCCTGCCTGCGAGAGCCGCACCGAAAAGCAAAGTCCGGCTCCGCCAGCTGAGATGCTGCCCAACCTTTGATCCAAAAGGATGTATGAAGGCAAGAGGGCTCCCCTTTCCCCCACACCCACGGAACTCAGCCTGGACACGGATGGCTAGAGTAGGTAAAGAGCTGCCTACGGGAGAGCAAAGCAAGGAGCCCGAGTTCTCCTGTGCTGCCAGAAGTGCCAGCTCTGCCCTTACAGCGTGCCTTTGCACGTAGAGGAGCTCCTCTCCAGCAGGAGCTCAGTCGCAGCCCCAGGTGCCCTGTCGGAGGACAGGGTGACAAGCGTGCCCCAGGCAGCTGCATGGCCACCATGCTCCTTGCACCA
>NW_009260227.1:1434774-1438002 GCF_000687185.1 Egretta garzetta | reverse complement strand
GGACGGTCACCTCAGGGCGCGGCGGGAAGGCCGTGGGCACCCCCTCATGGGAACCCTGAGGGTTGGGATCCCCTCATGGTGCTATGTGGGGCTCGGCCCCCCTCACGGGGTGGGGAGGAGGGCTTTTGGGCCCCTCACGGTGCCATGTGGGGGCTTTGGGTCCCTTGTGGTGCCATGTAGGGGCTTTGGGTCCCTCGTAATGGCATATGGGGGCTTTGGGGGTCCCTCACGGTGCCATGTGGGGGCTTTGGGTCCCTTGTGGTGCCATGTAGGGGCTTTGGGTCCCTCGTAATGGCATATGGGGGCTTTGGGGGTCCCTCACGGTGCCATGTGGGGGCTTTGGGTCCCTTGTGGTGCCATGTAGGGGCTTTGGGTCCCTCGTAATGGCATATGGGGGCTTTGGGGGTCCCTCATGGTGCCATGTAGGGCCTTTGAGTCCCTCGTAATGGCATATGGGGGCTTTGTGGGTCCCTCATGGTGCCATGTGGAGGCTTTGGGTCCCTCGTAATGGCATATGGGGGCTTTGTGGGTCCCTCATGGTGCCATGTGGGGGCTTTGGGTCCCTCCTGGCATGATGTGGGGGCTTTGGGGTCTGTCACAAATACTTGCAACTGACCGAGGTCAGCATGGCTCAGTTGAGACTTTTCATGACGGGCTCCTGCTTGCCAGTTCTCCCCACCCCTCGTCTCACCCATGTTCTCCCGCTGGTGCTTGATGCTGGTTTTTCGCTGGCATAAACACGCGGAGCGGGATGGAGTTTTCCTCGCTGGCGCTGGGGTTAGGTCAGGATCAGGCCCAACGGCTTTGTGGGTGTGAAGCTGGCAAGGGAGATGAGAGTGTGTCTGCTGGGACTGACACAAACCGTTTCGCTGCCCTCAGCAGGTTTTGCAACATTTTTTATAGCAAAACCCCGGTCCCGTGGGTGGCGGTGACTTCACCGGGGTAAGATGTGACCTTGGCACTGTGGTCCCGAGCATCCTTTTGGTATCCACAGCTTTGCAGCTTCTGGAAAACTCGAAAAAGCGATTGGCCCTCTCCAAATAACGCGTGCTCCCGCGGCTCTCCCTGGACTGAACAAGAGCGGTAGTGGGCTGTTCCCAAATGAGCTGTCACTACAACGGAGGGGGGCTCACTGCACGTTCATTGCCCCTCCGCAGTTTTAGTGCTTGGAGCAGGAGACAAGCTCCTTCTCTCTGCCGGAGAGCTCAAGGCCAGCACACCCTACAGCTGCCAGGCAATGACATCTCAGAGCCGGTCTCATGACTCCTGCTAATGCCACAAAGAACCCTTATTGTATTAGCATCTCGACGCAGCATTAGATTAATCCCTCTGGCCTGTGTCGTACAGGCTGTTCAGAGAGCCTTGCTCCAGCGCCGTGCCAGCCAGCATATGCCTGGGAAGTCACCGAGACCTTTTCAGCTGAACATACGCCGGCCCGGAGCAATTCTGCATTATCCTCGTGACTTTTGCTTTTGTTGACATGGGAAAAGAAAGTCACTGGTGATCTGTCACTGGGGCATCGTGCGAGCCGATCCGCTCAACGCGCAAACGCCAGCTGACGTTAGGGAACTGAAATGCGAATTCCAGCACGGCTGCGGCGCTGAGGGCAAACGGCATTAGCAGATACGGCATGGGGGGGGGGATGGCAGTTGTGTGCGGGCTCCTAAAGGAGCTTCGCTGTAGTTGCCTTCTCCCCACGCTCTCCAACAGATTAGCTGGAGTAATGCAAATAAAACGTTTAATATTGGTCTGTAGCTCAAGGAAGGGGAGTGATTTCTGATGCCAGATTAGAAGCCAGACATGGGCCTGCCTGCTAGCAAGCGGAGCTGTCACACTGAGTTATTTCATAAAGCAAGCGGTTATGCTGCCAAATGACGACAGCCTGTGCATTACCATTACCATAACAAACCCCCTGATGGACGAGGGCCCGTGAGCCTCAGCGCGCTGTGTAATGCAACAGGGATTGCGTCATCACCCCTGAAATGCGGCCGGTTTGGGGCAGAAGCAAAGGCACCCCCCTCCCTGCCCTCCCAAGCTTCAGCAGCCAGAACGAAGCCGTTCCAAATTCTTTTAAAAAAACCCAACTTACTAGATCGCGCGGCGTGTTTTGCATATTTAAACTACTGACTGAATTATTTAGACGCGTTGCAAGCGTACCCTGCAGGTAAGCCTAGCTGAGCGGGGCCCAGAAACACCGGCAGGAGCAAGCACCCAGCCAGCACCGAGCAGGCAGTAAATCCCCCCTGGCAGGCGCTACCTGTTGAGGGTGTGTGTGGCACCCAGTGCCTTCCAGCACCCTCAGCGGGGATCTTGGAAAGCCACCTTGAAAAACTACCTGGGAAAGGCAGAAAAGTGCTAACAGCAAAGCAGGGTGAGCGGAAGGGTCCACGCAGCCTTGCTGAGGGTGGGGTTTCTGTGGCTGGGGGGCGGGCAAGGCATAAAGCCGAGAGTGTTACCCTTGGCCTTAGTTTTCTGATCTCTTAAAATAACCTGGCTGTGTTTTTTATCTTTTTATTTGTCTTAATTTATTGCTTCCCTTGGAAACAACGTGTGACCTCACTTTTGATGACTTGCTTCTGACTGGAAAAGAAATGGAGCCAGGGAGAAGGTCTCCCACGCATGTAGGGAGAAAGTGAGTGGAGAAGGGATGAGAGGGAAAGGACTCAGCAGGGTAGGAAGGGAGGAGAGACGTGTCCATCGCCTGGCATCGCCGTACGGGGCTGAGCAGGCTGTAGGGCAGCGGGAGGCTCAAGGCCAGGCAGGCGGGAGCTCGGCGAGGACCCGCTGGGAGGTGCGGGCTGTGCCGAAGGAGAGCTGGGTCTGGCCGCAGAGTGGCATCTCGCTCCCCGCTGCCCCACCACCCGTCTGCCCTTGACTTCCCGTGGCATCTTTGGCAGCTCTAGCCGGCGGCCTGCTTCTCTTCGCCTCCTGCCAAGGGACGTGTGTTGAAAGCAGCAGCTGGGTTTGGTGACATTAAAGGCAGGGGGAGGAGAAAGCGATCAGCCCAGCTTCGTTCTTGGCCATGTCAAGGCTCGCATGTGTGTGGTTTGTAAGCCCTCCCAGGAAGGGCTGATAGTGTGGGCAGCACGAAGCCTGGGATTGCTCAAGCTCCTTGACAGCAACCCCTGCTTCTGAGTGGTGCAAAGCAGCCTCAGTTGTCAGGGACTTTGGAACGGTAGGGTGATCCATGCATCTGATCTAACTTCTTCCAGACCTCTGTCGGTCCAT
>NW_009260227.1:1427148-1434738 GCF_000687185.1 Egretta garzetta | reverse complement strand
GTCCTCTTCCTTCTTTACTGTCTGAACTAGCAGCTGGCTTTGCGAGCTGTCTCAGAGCCTGGTGCCACTGGGTCTCACCTCTCTGCAGCTCAGGGCACATCAAACATCCTGGCACCACGATACAGGTGTAGTTATGCCGCTATAGGTTGCTCCCATATAGGCAGAGGTACAGACTGGTAGCCTGGACCATGTTTGCATCGGTAAGCAAGGCTGCCCTAAGGGCTGACACCAGTAGGATGGCATCACTGAAATCTTCTCCCGAAAGCGTTGCTCTGGCAAGGAGAGCGAAGAGGTCTGGCCCGGGCTGTGCTGTTATCTACTGCTGTGCACAGCAGGGCTGCAGGCTGCTCGGCAAGGCCAGGATGGTGGCTAAGCGCAGTTTATGCAAAGGACGTGGGTGAATCCCGTTTCCATTTCACTTCTTTCAGCCTCAAAGCACACCAGTGCATGGGAGGCAAAGCCCTCCGGCCGCTCCTCGGGTGGGGGGCATGGAAGCCCACAGCCAAGCCCACGCTTGCACGGGCAGAGCTTCAGACTGAGCCCCAGCTGCTGCGTTGGCTCCTGCTGCCCCATGGCCACCCTCCCTTTAGTTGCCGTGCTTGTAGGTAATAACACGTCAGCGCTCTCGTGACAAGAGAGTAAACACCTGGGGGGGGGAACTGAGCTGTTGACTCAGTCTGGTCTGAATGTGAGCGCTGCAGTTACCCGCAGGACTACGTTAGCAACAGGGTTGCACAAAAACGAAAATCATGAGATTGCTAAACCGCCCCGGTGTTGGGGTTCTGCATGCACAGCCTCCACCGGTCGCTGAAGAAAGAGCCTGAAGGAGTTTGACTCTGGGAACACGCAATTAAGAGAGAAACATACTGCAAAAGCGTATTAGATAGAGCCTCCCTTCCTGTAACCTTTGCTCACCTATAAATAACTCTATTTAGAAAGTAAGTGCGTTATCTGCTCGGATGTTTGCTCCAGCCAGCTGTGGTTTTATGGTCGCATTCATCAGGGACCGAGCACTTTGCAGGCTTCAGGCTCCACTCAGCCCCTGCCAGGCCCCCAGGAAACCCCCCCGTGCTCTGCAGGCACCTTGGGACACCAGCCCTGCCGCTCCTAACACAGCCAAGCCCTTTCCTCAGCTGTGCTTTTTAAAGATCTGCTTTCTCTCAGCTTGACTTACCTCTGTCTTGAAAACCTCGACCAATTATTTTGATCCACGTTAAGATACGAGGCTGATCTGGCACGATGCTTATCTGCACGAGGAAGGCCACATGAGCAACCCCACTGAGTGCCAGGGCACTGCTCCTCTGGCTGTCGGTGAGCCTGGAGATCGGTGTCTGCAGAGTCCATGCACCATCAGCCAAGGGTTACTGCTAGGGCTTACACCCCACCGTGCCCCCCAACACAGGTTTTTATTTTTCTCTCCTGGCAGACTGTGCCAGAAACAGGAGGCTGCAAAAATGTGAGGCTGCAAGATCTTACTCTTGCATTTGTGTTTGTACATCCAGGCTGGAAATCCCCCTGCACCCGATGGTCGCTGCAAGGTACCGTACCATGCGCCCCAGACGAGGCTGTGAGTAAAATTAAAGCGTACCAAGGACGGGACACAGCCTTGGAAACAGCATCTCGTTTCAGCATCTGCAGCACTCGAGCTCCTCCAGGCCCAAGGCTGTAAAACTGGAATTACTTTTTTTTTTCTTCTCCAGTTGCAATAGGATTAGGCTTCTTCCCAAATGTCGTGTGTAAGTCAAGGAAATCAAATTGTTTCTAATGGATTTTGTGCTGGTGGAAGGGGCTGGGTAGCTGATGGACTGAACAGGGAAGGTAAAGCCATTAGCCAAGGGCTTCTCCTGATGGGCAACCTGGGACTGAAGAAGGGTTTGCTGTATCTCCCACGCCAAAGACTCTCATCTCAGGGAGCCACCAGCCAGCAGCAGTGTAACTTGCCCCCTCTGGGCTAGATTCAAGTGCTGGTGCTGAGCTCTGTGTGTTTTTTCAGGGCTGCGACTCCGTCGGGCACTCATGGCCAGCGTGCGCCTGCTGCGTGCACCGCCGGTGCGACCTGCTTCTGAGACGGCAATCTCCTCATCCCCTCCTCTCCTGCTCCCTTTGATCGCTTCGCTGTGGATGTGTAGCTGTAACTAAAGCAAAGATGAAGATCCCATTTCCCCAGAGAGCTGCAGTAATTACCACTGCGCAGTGGCCCGTGAGAGCTGGAGCAGCAGGAGACTGGGGCTTTGGGAGTCGAGGTGAGATGTGCCCCAGAGAGGAAAGGGATGCTGATCTCCATCGGGATCTCCATCCCCGCCTCCAAAAGGGCATTTCCCTTACTCTGAAGCATCACTTGGTACCTGCTCGGGGCAGGCCCTGTTAGCAGGAGCTGTGCTCTCTCCCCATGCTCCCTCCAGTGCAGAGGCAGCGAGCAGTGTGCCGAGCACGGCGTTCCCAGGCTGCCAGACCTGCGGCGCACTGCCACTACAGGGCCTTTGGGCTAAGTCCGCAAGTGCAATTAAATATCAGCTGGGCTTCTGCTGTGCTCAGCCCAGGCAGGAGCCCACAGCACCTCCACAGCCCAAACTTGCCCCGGGGCTGCTGGTTGCTCTGCCTGCAACAGCCCACACCACTCACAGCGGCGGCCGGTACCACTGCCTCTCTTCGCAGTCACCTTTGAAGGCGATCCCATCCTCCTGCTCCTGAGCATGTCTCCAGCTCCCTTCCCGACTCTCTGAGGGAAAATGGGCTCCAGCACCTGCACAGACACTTGCTGGGGCTGAGCACAGGAGCTGCTTGGAGAAGAAAAATGGGTGTTGCCGCCACGGGGCAATGGAAATGTACTGACACCGCTGGGGCAGGGCGGGAGGGAGCAGTCCAGCCCAGGGCACTCTCAGCGCAAAGATCGTTCGTTTTTCTTGCAAACAACTCCAGTCTTGCCACAGGAACGAACTCCGGTCTTGCCTAGAGCAGCAGCGCCGTGGGCTGAGCCACCGGGCAGGGGCTGAGCTCAGGTGCCAGGACACGTTGCACTGCTGCCAGGCGGCGACTGGATTTAGAAGAAGTATGATGTGAAACTGGTGCTGAGCACTTTGGGCATACGAAATTAGTACCCAGCTCTTCCTGGGGTACTTGTGTGGGAACAGAGGGTCTGGGTGATTTGGAGTGCTGGGTAGGATGCTGGGGTACCTGGAATTGGATGCCACGAACTCCTGGCTGGACCCCTCTCATTGCACAGCCTGGCCGGAGCTGCCAGTGTGTTGCAACCAGCTCAGGATCTCCTCCAAGTGCTGGAGTCCAGCACAAGGTGAATTCTTTTCCTGGCAGGCCTCCCTGGCTGCTGGAAATAAAACACATGCACCCCAGCGGGCTAAAATCCACAGGGGGAGTATGTCTCCATGAAACAAACAGTTTCTCTCTCTCTGTTTCCCCTGTTATTGATTAATGCCTCTTAATGACTCCAGTTAAAAAAATCTTGTAGTTGCTGCCTGTCACGGAAGATCAATGGAGCAGCATTAGCGAGAGATATAGAGGCAAACCGTCCCGGGCGAGTTCTCTGCAAAAGCCATCTCTGGGAGCAGCACTGCCACCTGCTCGATCAATAGTTCATCATGACCTCTCCCTCTTGCTTGCTTTTTTCCCCCCTTGAGCTATCTGGGCAGCAAAGGCTGCTCCAAGCTTTCGCAAGGACTAGATTATAACTATCTCGATTGATCTGATATGTAAAGAATAAAGGGGCCTCTTAAGCCAGCTGTCTGCATTGGAAAAACGCAAGTGGCTGCGCAGACAGGGTCAGACCCTCATTAATGCCTGGATGCTCGGGACCCTGCTCGTGCGACGCGTGAAACCTGTACCGCAGCACTGGAGGGAGTCAATTAGCCATGACAAATCCAATCCGACTTGTCCCCGGAGGTTTCCCAGTCAGCTGCCGGGGCCTTTTCATGAGTCCATCACCATGGGAGCCACCATGCCCTGTCCCTCCCGGCACCTTTTCTGGGATACCTCCTGGTTTCCCTTTCTCCAGAAGTCCCAGTGCTCGGTGTGTGGGGAGGAGGGGGAAGCCCTCTGCTGCTCTCCCCGCGCGCCCACCAGCAGCCCGTGCCGCACGATCCCGCCGGGAGCAGGCGTGTGTCCCAGCTGGAGTGTGGCCATGCGTGGGGGTCCTGGCAGAGGATCCCCATGTGCGGGGGGGTCTCCTTTGCTAAGGCAGCCCCTGCCTTGTTGAAAACCCTTGTCCGTTTGCACATCGAGCCTCCAGACTGGAGGGTCCAGCAGCCCCCTGCGGTTAATAACCAGGGAGCACCTGGAAGTTGAAGGCGGACTGAAAAACCCAAGAGCTGGGTGTGTTTTCTCCTACCAGAGCACCACTTAGAGGTGCTGTGAGATTTCATGACTCAGGCGGGCAAGTCCAGGCTGCGGCTCCAGATAAAATTTGTTTCCTGCTCCGTGTTGGTGCAGCTATGTTGTACCAATGCCGTGGGTTACTCGGCGTGGTTCTGACATCGGCTGGGAGACCCCAACCCCTCGTTAACACATCAGCATGCTGGGCATGACCCCAGGAGGCCGCAGGGGTGTCTGTGGGCATCTGAGTGGCACCTGTGGGGCGAGAGACCCCCAGCCTTTGCCTGGCCTGTGCTGCGCTGGCTCTCGTTTGCCGGGGAGAGGTGCCAGTCTGCGTTTGGATGCCGTCCCTCTCCGAGCGCAGTGGGCTCTGTGTGTGTCTGCGCGCTGTGGCCAGGGTGCTCGTCCTGCCCGTACACCTCTGTCTCCTCCATGGCCTGTGGAGCCCCATGCCTGCTTCCAAGGAAGGGCCCCCTGGCCAAGCCTGACTTTGGGAGCCGAATGCCCAGGGAGAAAGCTGTGTCCTGGCCCTCGCAGCAACAGGAGAGCTCTGGCTCAGGGTGGGGAGCTGTATGGAGGGGCTGGGGGCCGGCCAGGGCTGTCTGCGGGCACCGGCAAGGGAGGAATCCCTGGGCTGTGTCTCCTAGTGCAAACCGTGATGACGAATAGCTCCGTAACCAGCTGAGCCTGTGCAGGCATCTGCTTGCTCAGCCTCCTTGTCCATGCTCCTTTGCAAGCTCCTTTTCCTCCTCAGCTGGGAAGAGCCTGAGGTTGGTGCATGACAGAAATCCTAATGAGAGCAGCTCCCCTTCCAGAGCCAGAGCCCCATGGCTCCAGCCACAGTCACCACCCTTTGCCTTTAACCCCAGCGCTGCCTGCAGCAGAGCCCTTGGGCTGTCCCTCTTCCCCGCCATGGTTCAGTGCTGGGGGTCTTGGCGAGGGGCAGGGATGTCCCCTGGGGCGTCCCCAGCCCAGGGTGCTGGTGGTGAATGGAGGGTGAGACCCCCAAACCATCCCCAGCAAGCCAGGAACTCTGCGGGGGCTGCACGCCTGGCCCAAAGCATGCGAGGAGCCCCAGCAGCCCCAACTTTTGCAACACTCCCCCCACCCTGCCTAATTCTGTAGCGCTTAATTACAAGTAGCAGGGATTTGGAGAGGAAGCAGAGGGGGCGAGCATAGGACAGATTGGAGGGAAGATTGTGCTGGGGGTGGCAGGGCTGTCAAGCCAGAAACACAAGAGCTGATTAGCATTTCTAATTATAACCGCTGCGCTCAGCCCCATCAGGGCCCGTCAGGCAGGCAGAGGCAGCTGACGGCGCTGTGCGGAGCCAGCTGTGGATGCCACGCAGGAAGCGCGGGCAATCAGCCCCAAATCCTTAAAGGATGCGCAGAAAAGAGCATTAGAGCCCGGATCCGTCATCTCCTGAGCTGCGGCAGCGCCTGGGAATGCTGGCCGCCTCCAGGGCAGAAATCCCTCTGGTTCGTGGCCACGGGGCTGATCCTGACCACACTGCCTGGAGAGGGGAGAGCGTGGGCAGGGGGTGAGCATGTCCCCCTCTTTCAGTTCTGGGTCCTGCACCCCCCTGTCAAGCAGCGGCTCTGGGCACTGTGGGTGGTGGCATCGGGCCACGCTGTCCCTAGCTGTCACCCACCGCTGACATCCCACCCAGAGGAAGGTGGGCAGCAGAAGGTGCTCTGGAGGGTGGGGAGAGGTCTTTGCTCTCAGGTCAGGGCTGCTCTGTGCTTTGCTGTTAGCCCTCGCTGGCAAAGTAATTAAGTAACGTTGTCGTGTAATTGGGTAAATATTATGGGCCAGCAAATGACCGTTACAGGGCTCCTGAGAGCTCCCATGTCCTGAGGGCGCGGCGGGGACGTGCCTGCAGAGCCACCACATGGCTGGGAAGTGATGGGAGGCGAGCGTGCGGCACGCTGCGGGTTTAGCGGAGATTAGCAGGACTTTCGTGGGCTGAGTGACTCGGGAGAAACCGAAGCGGCTTAATCAAGGGAGAGAGGGAAAGATTCCCAGGGAGGAGATCAGCATCGACTGCTTTTGGCAGCTTCTGGATGCTGACAGCTCCTGGGGGACCACCTTCCCCACCTCCATGCCACGTGGAGCAGCTCTGGATGCCTGCCCGCCGCCAGGAGCCCAGCCTGGCAGTGCTGGGGGATTTTTGGGGAGGGGAGAGACCCCTTGTACAGGGGCAGCCCAGGCTGTGGGAGTGGAGCAGCAAAACAGGCATCTCCGGTGCCAGGTGCTCCACGTGCCTGGGATATAAATGGGAGACAGGCACTGTGGGGAGAAATCCCACTGCCCTTGTGCATTGAATATAAGATATAATCACACCTGCAGAATTTTTATTACTCTTTTGATTGGATTAATTAATCATTCAGTGATAACTGCTCATTAGGCATTCCAACGATCAATACTAATCACTTAATTACTTGGCGTATTACAGCTCAGGAAGGTCTGCTCATTCCTAATTAGATTCTCCGGACAATCCACCCCTGAACGTTGCAGAGCCCTGCAGCAGAGATCCCTGGCATTTCAAGCCTCTCTCAGCTTTGGCCCAGGCCTGTCGTTTCCCATCTCCCACGAAGGTTTCATTCTGCTTGCCTGCGCCGTGCTCAGCACCCCAAATCAGGGCTCAAGGCGCAGGGATCTGCAGCAGGAGGGAGAGCTTGGGAACGCTCGTGGGCAGCATGGGTTGCTGCTGTGCCCGGGCAGCGGGAGCGACTTCGTGCCACGGGCACAGAGGGGACTTACACTGCAGGCGGCTGCCCTGGCAGGACAAATACCAAAAGGAATCTCTGAGCTTAATCCTGTTGGGTCTCAGCAGGCCGGAGTCGGGGTGGAGGTGAGGGGCCCGGGGCGGGCAGGGCAGGAAAGCTGCTGGCTGATGCTCAGCCTTTCGAGATGGCACTGAGGGTGCTGGGAGACAAATCCCGCTGAGGAAGGCTAAGGCGAGCGTGGAAATAACCATCTTCAGGCTGGGAGGGAAATAGGGAATTTGCTGCTGCTTGAGTAGAAGAACTGTCTCCCTGTAGCTGCGAAGGAAAGCAGCATGTTGCAGCACTGGGATCCCCGGGACCCTCCTCATCCTCACAGCTGGCTCAGCTACTGGGCACCCAGCAGTGCATCTTCCTGTCCCCGCTGTTTTCCAAATGACCAACTGTAAAAAAAATCAAAAAAAAATCAAAAAAATCACAGAGGCTCTTTCTTATACTGGGCTAATTAAAACTGAAAATAAGCTGGAGAACCATCCC
>NW_009260227.1:1425902-1426608 GCF_000687185.1 Egretta garzetta | reverse complement strand
TGCACGGAGAGCTGCAGGCAGACGAGGCAACGTTAACCCAGCCCCGTTACTGAAGCAACGCCACGGGCAATGTCTACTCGTCGGGAAGCGAGCGTGGAGGCCACGGCGCTGCGCTGGCTTTGCAGCGCGTGAGAGCAGCAGGGATCGCCGGGATGTTAAAAGGTGGCAGCAAACAAGCTGCAAGAACTGGGGTGTTTTGGTTTGGTTTTGTTGTGATGCTCGTTATTCGTCACCGCTGACCAGATTGGGCCAGCACAGGCTTTTGCTGGTCAGTCCCTGGTCACCCGGTGCTTGATGCTGAGTAGGAACCCCTGGGAATGAAGTGACCAGCTTGTTTTCAAAGGTCATTTTGAGCCAAATTCAAATGGAAGGAAGCAACTTGGACCATGAAAAGGGGACAAGTGGATAATCTGAAGAGTTACTAATAGTGAGCGAAGAATTATCTTAACAGCGGCCTCCTGACTGACCCTCCCAGGCCATTTTCCATCATGTTTTTGCCTCTCTTTCCCCCTTGCTCTGGCTGGCCTGGGTACGCCGCAGCCCCCCTGGCCGGAGGCTGCCCCCGGCCTCTCCGCTCACCGCCCGACACAAAGCAGCCCCTGTCTTGCCTTGAGGTTTCCCTGCCCAGATGCAATGCAAACAGGGAGGACGGGCACTGCTGCCGCTGCTTGCCTTTAAGATTGAGCTGGGAGAGGGCGAGGAGGCG
>NW_009260227.1:1423637-1424692 GCF_000687185.1 Egretta garzetta | reverse complement strand
CAGGACAGCCGAGAGCTGGGTGGGTGCTGTGGCTCCTCCGGGGGGAGATGGGCCTTTGGCTGCTGAGCCGCCCCCGCAGGCTGTGGGTTTCCAGGACAAAAGGCCTGAGGAGCGGTTGCGTGGGGCCAGGTCGGTGGGCAGGGGCTGGGGACTGGGTCTGGCAGGGAGGGCGAAGCTGGGTGCAGAGTGAGGGTGGGTGGGAGCTGGGAGTAGCCCTTGCACAGGGATCGCCTGTGCCGATACCCCATGGGAGGGGAGGTAACAGCCATGCCAAGGTGTCCCTGGGAGCACGTCAGCCCTGGCGCGGACCCCACTGCTGGGGACCCACCGTGGAACAACCCCCGTGTTCCCAGGGTGCTGCAGGGGATGGAGCAGTGGGGATGGAGCAGGATTTTGTGATACTGCGCCCATTTTGCTTTTGAAGTCAGCTCTGGCCCAAAGTCACTTCCAGGTCCCCCCAGAGTCATCCTAAAACTAACACAAGCAAAGGGTGACACCCTTTGGCGCAGGCTGCCAGCCAAGGTGGTGGGCAAGGAAGGCAGTGGGCAGGGAAGCCCCTGTGCTTTGAGACTGAGCCCTTGGAGGAAACCTTAGGACCAGCTTTGAATGCAAAATATGAATCCAGTGGAACCTCTTGTTGCAATGCATCCCCCACCTCCACATTTCTTTCCACCATTTAGGGGATGATGAAGCCAGTGCTCCCCGTGCCATGCTCAGGTCGCTGTCCTGACGCCCCTTCTGCCCTGGGAGCATGAGGGGTTCTAGGTCTGAATAAAGCAAAAAGGGACATTTTGGCCATTCCAGGGCTTTGCCACCCCAAGACATGTCTCTAGTGGGAAGTCCATGGAAAGGGCCCCTTTGCTGAGGGCAGAGGGCCTGACGGGTCGGTCACATACCCACCACTGGGCAGTTTTTGGGGGGCTGCTGTGCCGGGGAGGATCTCCAGGTCGCAGTGGTGTGTGTCTGACTTCAAGGACTTGACCTGGTTACAGGAGCAGCCGCCCGTCCTTTGTCTTTGCCAAGTCCTTGCTGCGGCCGGGTTCTCTTTTAACAGC
>NW_009260227.1:1410555-1423321 GCF_000687185.1 Egretta garzetta | reverse complement strand
TGGGGCAGAGCCCTTACAGCGCTTGGCAAGGGGCTGGGGAGGGGGAATTTTGGAGGTGGGAGCGGTTTTGGGCTACAAGACCCAAGTGAGGGTCCCTGGCAGGTTGTAACGCTGCCACATCCGCTTGGACCCAGCCCTACCCCCGCAGCAGGTCGTGGTCTGATGTAGTGCAAGGAGAGAGGAGGATTTGGAGGTGGCCACTGGCCAAGCGCTCTCTTGGCTTGGCGCAAAGCAGGAATTATCTATAGAAACTGGAAGGAATGGGGTGTTTGACGCAAGGATTAATTCCCTGCCCTTGGGAACCGCCGGGGATCTGCGCTGTGCTACACGGGTCAGGTAAACAACCTATCTTGCGGGGAGGCCAGATGGCAGCAGCGCTGCTGTTACAGGGGCAGAGGGGAAGAAATGAAACCAGGAAAAGAAAATCATGCTGCGAGCCTCTGAGATGTTTGCACGGAGTATTATCCACGCGCTTCCAGGTTCGTTACTCGCCCGCTCCCACGCTGGAGCTGGTGGGGACAGTGTCCTGTGCCCGTGGGGCTTTGGAAGGGGGGTTCTGCTGGGAAGGGTCCCCCCAGGCAGGAGCAGAGCTTCTCGCAGTGCTGACGGTGAGCCCCGGGGTTGCAGAGGGCAGCGGGCTCTGCCCTCGCGCTGGCAGGGGAGCGGGCATATGCTGCTGCAGCTCCCGGGCAGGGGGATGCCTGGCAGCCAGCTCCTCACAGCCCAGCGCTGTAATCTCCTTGCTTTTAGGGAATTTTAAGTGACCTACTTGCAGCAGGAGTTGTGTAATAGGCTGGTGAATGTATATAAAAAGGCTGAAGGTTTCACCAAGGCTCAGGTTGGTTTGTATAGAAGGAGTCGTCCTTGTCCAGCCGCTGACGACCTGTGCAGAGCCCCCGGCCTTCACCAGCATTTTCTTTTCCTTCCAGAGTCGCCTCCCGGGCATCAAGGTGAAATACCTGCTGGTGGTGTGGCTGGGCATCTTCGTGGGCAGCTGGGTGGCGTACATGCATTACTCGTCCTACTCCGAGCTCTGCCGCGGCCACGTCTGCCGGATGATAATCGTGAGTGGTGGCCAGTAGCCCCCGCGGCCACGCTGGTCCCGGTTTGGGGTGCTGGGGTGAGCAGGGCTGCGGGACCCTGATTTCCACTCCTCCAAACCCCGTGCGGTGCTTTGCAGCCGGGCAGGCAGTGCTGGGGCAGCATCCTGCACGAGAGCTGGGCCCTCCTGGCAGCTGCTTCCCCGGCACCATCCCCGGCATCACGCGGAGCTCGGAGCGGGAGAGGTGACCTTATCCTGCCAGGGCGACGGCGAAACAATTTAATGAGATGTCGGAGGGAAGCAGGGCAGGGCAAGCCAGGCAGACGTGGGCAGATTAATGTCTGTGGAGATGAAGTAGAGCCAGAGAAAAAAAGGGGAGCAGCCAGCCTGTGGGCACCTCTCTGTAACTGCTGATGTGCCCTACAGCAATCACCAGCCCGCACGGAGAGCAGACCCCTCGCGGGAGCTTGGGCTTGGTGTGTTTTGCCCCTGCCTGGGGTTTGCAGTGGGGCGCAGCCTGCTCCCCACAGCACCCCCGGGGCTGGCAGCCAAGTGGGGCCCCCCCCAGGACTGCTGTGTGTGCCCCATGGCAGGGGAGCAGGTCGCCCTCCCAGCCCAGGCGAGGAGGGGGATGCCAGGCTCTGGCTGAAAACGCCTCGTTCATCAATCCTTCAGCAGAGAAGGGAGGCAGGAATTGCCATAACAACAGTGACGATCGTTTAATTTGATTTTCTGCATGACTCTGACCATGGGGTCTCGGGAGCTAATTCTCTGAGCTTGGGGTTTGAGATGCTGTGTCTGGCCACGTCCCCTGTGAGCAGGACTAAGGGTTAATTCCCATCCACGTTGCGGGGGGGAAAAAAGGGGGGAAAAGATGCAGTGAATTTCTGCAGCTCCTGTTTCCAGCCCTGAGGCTGTTGTACCCTCCCTGGGAAGCTGCAGAGCTGCAGCCTCTCCTGCCCAGGGATGCCTCCGGCTCCCAACCCAGCCGCCCGCTTGCGGATGAGAGCCACTGTCTGTCCCTGCCCCCGTCCCCGCCACCGCCTGGACCAGGGCCAGCCCATCTCACAGCAGGGGCTGCTGCTCTGCTGAGCAGCCTGAGCCTGTGCATCCTCATCCTCGCCCAGTTCCACGCTGCCCTCTCCTCCAGCCCTGGAAGCTCCCCTAACCCCCTGGACTTGCAGCAGGAGCACCCAGGAGCAAATCCCCTGTGGTCTCTCCAGCAGCACGGGGGTCCCTGCCAGCCCAGCCCCACCTTGCCCGAAGCTCAGAGCCACCCCAAAGGGCCAAGGCTCAGCCCCAGGCGTGCCTACACACTCCTCTCCCCACATCTCCCCCATTAAAGTCCTTGTGCTGGGGCCGGTAGAAATCTTTGGGTCTTGGAGCAGAGAAGATTTTGGGCTGGGATTTCTTGGGAAGACAGGGAGCGGGGAGTTTGGGGGTGAACTCTGAGCAACCGGCACTACATCTCCCTGATGAAACTCTGAGCACAAGGTGCTCCCCTCCCTCCCGAAACCCCTGAACTGGCCGAATTGGCTGCTGGGATGCAGATGGCACGGCATGGCCGGGGTCCCCCGTGGCTGGTGGCACCTCGCAGGCTGCCAAACGCAAGGCCAAAGTGATGTTGGGGTGGTGAGCCCAAGCAGCCCCTCTGTGCTCGAGAACCTCAAAGTCCCAGGAAAGAAAGAAGTTGTTGGCAATTGGAGACCCTGTTCTTGCCTCCAGGCAGCCCGTGTGGCTTTGCAGTCAGATGTGCCTCTTTTAAGGGTTTTTTTTTCCTCTTATAAAGAGACTTGCATGAACTTGGGAAACGGGCTCACCGGGGACGCAATGACATTGATGATGCTGTCCGGTACATGCAGTAGATTGAAAAACCAAAGTGCTGGCCCTAGCCCTGCTGCAGGGATGGGGGGTGAGGAGTTTGGGCATGGCAGGTGATGGGCACGGGGCTGGTGGCTGCATGGGGGCTGGGGGGGGGGCTCGCATGCCCCAGCTCATGTGCTTGGGGTGCCCCAACTCAAAAGGTGTGGGACCGAGCCTGGATCCGTTGGACTTCTTCGGGTCAATGGCGAGCTGCCCCCGCTGAGCTCCTCTCTCTGCCTTCCCCTCCCCAGTGTGACCAGTACAAGAAAGGAATCATTTCTGGCTCCACGTGCAAGGACCTGTGTGAGGAGCGCAGCCTCCTCTTCCAGCACTGCCTCTCCTCCTCTCCCACCCAGCAGGTAGGGCTCTGCCCTCCGGGGAAACGACGGCACAGCAGGGGATGGGTGCGAGCATCAAACCTGGGAAATGTCCTCCTCCACCCACCTGCACGTCTGCTCCTCACCCCATCCCTGGCACCCAGCCCAAACCCAACCAGAAACCAGTTCTCTGCACTTGCTGTTGTTTTCCTCCTGTCTCTGCTCTGTCCCCTCTCCTTCGCTGTAGGTTTATGGTGGGCTCTGGAGGGAGAGGGAGGTGATCATCAAATGCGGCATCGAAGAAGCCTTGAGGGCAGACAGCCACCCAGACTCTGTGCCCAGGAGGGACATGGTCCTCTTTGACAAACCGACACGAGGGACATCGATGGATGAGTTCAAAGAAATGCTCCTCAACTTCCTCAAGGTCAGTATGGAGGGTCCCTCTGGGATCTTGCGGGCCTGGGCTGCCACTTGTGATCCAGCAAGACTAAATGTGCCTTTCCTTCCCCTTAAATGGGAGCCCACGCTCTCCCATCAGTTGGTGGGCACTGGGCAGGGCTCCTTACCATATACTGGAGAGCAAGGACCGGGTTAGCCCAAAACCCCTCTCTTCTCACACAGAATTTCTTATTTGCAAGATTTTAACAGCAGCAACCCTGGAGGCCGCTGTGCCGTGGCTGTGGGTGCCTCTGTGCTGGGCAGAGCGTGTCTGCAAGCCCTGGCAGCACTGGTGCCGCTGCAGCCGTGACCCCTTGGGCAGGGCTGTGCTGGGACGGCAGCGCTGCCGGGCCTTTGCTCTCAGACACTTGCTCCCACCTGGGTCTAGAGCAGCCCCGAGGCTGGTAAAATTCTGCTGGAGCTGAATCCATCCAACCATACACAATGGTACGGCACCAAAGTTCCTGGCGTGCGGTGGCCGTTTCCTCCTCTCCCAAGCTCAGTTCTTTGCTTCCCCAGTTTAGTTTCGCGATCCTGAGCCCGAACACAGAGAGCTGCAAGGGTCTGATGCCACTTCTTGTTCTGTTTGCAGTCCAACCTGGGAGATCAGCCTTCTCTCGCCGCCTTGGTGAGCCGGATCATCGCCATGGCAGATGTGAACCGGGATGGGAAAGTGTCTTTAGCAGAGGCCAAATCCATCTGGGCACTACTTCAGCTCAATGAGTTTCTCCTCATGCTCTCCTTGCACGAGAAAGAGCACACTGCCAAGCTGCTGGGGCACTGCGGGGACCTCTACGTCACTGAGAAGATCCCCCACACCTCCCTCTACGGAGTGGATGTCCCCCCCTTCCTCCAGTCGCTGCTGCCTTCAGTCGTCCACCAAATCATCCACCAGTGGTTTGCACCAGCGTGGCCCCGGCGGGCAAAGATCGCCATCGGCCTTCTGGAGTTCGTGGAGGAGATATTCCACGGGACCTACGGGAACTTCTACATCTGCGAGACCAGCTTTAAGAACGTGGGCTACAATGACAAATACGACTTCAAAATGGTCAACCTGAGGAAGGTGGCAACGGAGATGACAATCAGAGGTTTCCTCAAAGGACGTCACTGTGAGCAGAACGTGGACTGCACCTACGGGAAGGACTGTATGGCGACGTGCGACAAACTCATGAAGCAGTGCAAAAGCGAGATGGTGCAGCCCAACCTGGCGAAGGTCTGCGGGTTGCTGCAGGACTACTTGCTGTACGGGGCGCCGCTGGAGCTGAAAGAAGAGCTGCAGAAACAGCTCCGAACTTGCATGACCCTCAGTGGCCTGGCCAGCCAGATGGAAGTGCACCACTCCCTCGTGCTGAACAACCTCAAGACCTTGCTCTGGAAGAAGATTTCAAACACCAAATACTCCTAACGGGGGAAGCACGGCCCTGGAGTTTAGAATCTGCAATTTTGGAGTAAAGTCCAAGGGTTGAAGGCCTGTTTCTCCATCGTCTCCCCCAGAGGAAAAATACACCCTACACGGGGAGTTCAGCACAGCTGCAGCCACTTCTCCTTCATGGAAAACCAAGCATCATGACTTCCACCACCCAGCAGGATCATCGATACAGTCGGCAAGAGCACGCTGCGGAGCTGGGACACCGGGAGCCGGGCTGAACAGGTCCTGGGGGAAGAAGATGGCACGGAAAGTGGTAAGGAAGCAGAGCCCAGCTGGACGCATCTCACTGTTTCTTGATGAACAGGAAAGCAGTGCAGAGAGCTGAGAATGAATCATTCATGCTGTACTTGTCACATCTTCTTTTGATGAACGTCTCTGATGTAAATAAATAGCTTTTACGTGAATCACACCAGTACATCAATAGTGAAACAGCAGCCTTTTAAGTACCAGCTTGCTTGTGATCTAAAGAGGAGAGAAAGGTAGATTTCCCTATTCAAAAGTCTCTCTTAAGTGTCTGAGTCATCCGCCATCGGATCCAGCTGTAACTTAGGAAGCAGATAAGCTGTCTTTTCCACAGTGGAGAATCCTGGCAATCCTTTCATTCCGTTTTTAAGTGCCTGACCCCAGACAGTGATGTGATGGCTTGCGTGAGGTTCCCACCCAGCTGCAGTTGGAAATTGGCAGCACAGGCCATTCCCTGTCGGATCGGCTTTGGAAGCATCTAAAGCCAAGAATAGCTTAAAGGAAAAGGGCTACAACGCGATCAATCCTGACCCGTTACCGCCTGTGCTCCGTGTGTTACTTCCCACAATACTCAGTGCAGGGATAAGCCAACCTCTTGGTTTAATTCTCCTAAAACTAAGCTGGGCTTGCAGTGCAAGAGGTTAAAGATTAATAGCAGAATAATCCTGTGCTTCTCCCATTATTAAAATGAATTTCCAGGCAAGCTTTCCGCAGGTTTCAAGAAGTTTGTTTGGCTGTGTAGATACTACCAGGTCTCTAACTGCGGTCGGTTGCCTTTAAATGCTCGGTGATAACAACCTTTTACAACTACAGGCAGAGAGGAGTTTACATAAACTACCCCGAGCTTGCTCTGCTCCCAGCACAATCCCATGCCTGCTATGCCGTCGCTCTTGCCAACGATCGCTTAGCGAAGTGGAACGTATATCTGAAGTATAACCCCCCCCCCAATAACGTCTGATGCTATACATAGCCTGCAAAGGCAATCGGTAATGTCACGGCTGCAAACTTATGAGCCCATTGGAGGAGAGAGATCAGTGTTTCCCTCCGTCAGTTCTACAGGGCCATCATTACCTCTGTTATTTATGGAGGAAATGTTTACAGTGTCAACAGTGCTCTCGGTCTAGCAGGGAGCCAGCACAGCTCCCCGCCTACAGAGGAGTCGGGTGCCTGATGTAATTCTCCTGTGGTAAGGCTGAGTGTTTGTTCCTCAGCCCGTTGGGGTCACCCTGCCTTCGGTATGAGTGCTGCAAAGGTGGTCCTGGTCCTGCTCTGGGCGCTGTGCTGGCGTCTGGGCCTGTGGCCAAGGGCGAAGGTGAGGCCTGGAATTCGGTAATGAGGCTCCACGCAGCCCCCCCAGCTCCTCGGCTGTTGTCCTGCACTCCCATGGCAAACAGCTCCACTGACAAATTAATTTTCTTCTGCTATTAGAAGGAACCCTACAACCCTGCCAAATCCTCTCCTGATTTTCAGGAAAGCCGTTTTTCACCCTCTGTTCTGCATTTGAAATCTACTCCTAAATTTTGCCCAGATAAGCAGCGTTCCCACTATGCTTAATCCCCACTGCTCCCTTGCCCCAAAGCAGTGTTAGATAAAGCACCAGGTAAGCACCTAGAAAAGAGGTGGAAAACAACCATGTTACTTGCTTATCCCCTTAACCTAAAATACCAGAATCTCTTGAAGCATTTATGACGAACTTGAAGGAGAGACAGCCCCTGTACTTCACAGAAGTACCCAAGACAGCTCTATTCCGAGACAGACCCTTCCGACAAGGGCTGCCACGTCACCGTGTCACCGATCTGCACGCCCCAGTAGCAGCAGGGGACGCTTCAGGAATCACTCTGGACTCACACCCCAAAAGCACCCAGTTCTGTTCCTCACTAATAAAAAGCCCAAGTGTTTTCAGACACGTGCTAACTAGCTACGCTACACTACAGGAGACAAATGACTAAAGGTAAAGCTGTTTTACATTCGTAATGCCTTCCCCAGATTTCCCACGTTAGCCGGAAAAAAAAGAGGACGAGCCAGAATCCTGCAAGACTGACAGTCTGATCTCACCAGAACGCGCTGCTTTAGCGGCGTAGTAGATCGGTGCTACAAGGGGAGGGAGGTAAGCAGCAGGATTTCTACCCTTCGTTGTTTAAAGTAAAAAACCATCCCAGGTCTCATATCCACAAATAAAAGTCTTAAATCCTAAAATGGTTAAAAATTAATATTACTTGGGGCGCTACAAATACACAAGCATAATCATTTCAGGCTTATTGTAGGCGGCATCTTTATTTAGTGTGGGGTTTTTTTTTTTAAATCCTTCTTAACCAGGTAGAGAAAACAAGGAGTGAAAGAGCAATGCTTTAGGATTTGGCTGTGAAAACAGCGTATGAGCCGGGAGAAGATTACAACTCTTAAGGCAATTCAACAGGAACACAGCAAAAGCAGAAAGGACACTTGGAGCAGAACTGTAATTTCTTTTTTAAACTGACATCTGTGTACACAGGTTGCCACAAACATTCAGAACCTCAAGCAGCACCGTGTGCACTTTCACTGGCCATAGCGTGCTTGAACCCACGTGTAAAAAAAAGATGAACTTTTAGCAATCTTCAGATGCAGACACAGCTGTAGCCAGGTTGTCTAGAAATTCTAAAACTCAAGGCATGATCTGCAAATAAAAAAAGGCCCAGGACATTAAGACAACTTCAATACAGCCGGCACAAGTTAGCAGCAAGTGTCAATACTAAGCAGCTGAGGAATCCATTCCATCCAGCCCCTGCTGTTCGCTGTGGCACAGTATCTGAGCCGAGGCGCTGCGGCGAGTCAGGATGGAGATTTGCTTTTCGTTTCAGAGGCAACATTTCCAGCTCATTGACAAATTACATCAGGCTTGTCTTAGGACTGTCCAAAGGTTTTCCGCATCCCAGAGGAAATAAAAAAGCTTCATAAAATGAAACCAAATGTTAGGGAAGTCATTAGCTGGGCTCGGTTATCACGATTCACAGGGAAACTTCAGAAAGCCATTTACTTCAGTCCAGAACCACAGGAACACCTTAACTCGCACCGGCCGTATTCACTGCAGTCAGTGGAAGCCGAGTGCCTGCAAACTTGTGTGGATCAGGACCTAAAGCAGCAACAGAAGGCGGACAGCACTAATAAACTAGGACTAATTTAGGAGAGGTTCTTTGCCACTAGATCAGAAAGGCTTTGGGAAAAAAAAAAAATCTTCTGGCTAGGCGCAGTGCACGCTGGCAAGCCTGCAGAAGGGGTAATTTAACAGCACGATAGCTGGAGCCTGCTCTTGGTTACTCTTTTCACTAAAAATCAAAGGTGACTTTGCCAACCTCAATGCAGAGGCAAGCTATTAATAGTGCAGAGAAAGAAAAGCTGGGCTTATTCCAGCGTTCAAAGCCATGACATGAACCAGTTCTAAATGGCAAAGGGCTAAGTTAATGTGCAGAAAGATTTTTAATTTCTCTCAAAACCACTTTAATACAAAATATTAATCTTTTTCACAGCTGAAAGCCAGGCAGTTCTTTCACTAAAGCAATATTCATAGCCTGGGATTGCTGCTCAGTCTTGGGAAGATGGTCAGCAGCAAATGCTATTAGGAAAATTTTAATAGCTAGCCTATGCCTCACACAGTAAAGTTCTGAAGAGAGACTCATTAGGTACTCACTACCCCTACAGCACCCTTGATGTGAGTAAAGTCTGAAGTAAAAACTCAAATATGTATTTCAGGGTTAAAAGAAGTCAGGAAGTTCAAATGGAAGAGTCACATCTTAAGGCATGCCTCTTTGCATAACCATATCCCCAACAACCTTATTAGCATTCTTTTCCAAAGCCACTGCTGGTAGGCAGTGACTTTTCCCAATTAAATGGCTCATTTTGCAGCCAGCAGCTACCCGCTTGGTTAATGACACCTTTGGCCCTCATAATGCCCATTTAATGAGGACATTTTCCACCATTTAGCACTGCCAGATTTTGTCAAGCTATTAGTCACTGCAAAACCTCTCAGAGTTTCACAATACTATCTGTGTGTAGGCACAGCTTCTCTCACCGCTTGCTTGAATAACAGCAGCACAGCAGAGGCTCGTGTGTGCCACATTGCCCAAAAGGACAGGGACACACAGAACTATTAGGACACACTGATACCTGTGCTCCCTAGCAGCTTGCTGCCTTGCAGGTCAAGTTCCTTTGCCACCACGCTAGCACATAAACACAGCAGAAACCAACTCGAAAGTCACATTGGGCTCAATTAGATTTTTGCTTTTTGTCTGCTGCGTTACCAGCTAGAATACGATGCACAATGAAGATGCTTTGCCCCGCTCGTCTTGGGAAACAGGGAAAAGCATCCCACTGCTGCACGTACTGAAAGTTAGTTTAGAAGGACTTTAAAAAGACTTCAGGTTTTAGGATTAATTTTTTGCTTGGATTACTGAAATCGATCGCCTTTTCTTCATTATGCTTAAGACATTTTTTCAGTAGCGTTTTGTGACAGACTGCAGCAGTACCACAGCCTGTTTTGATAATCTCAGGCACTCTTAATATATGTAAAAGTGTAAGCTCTCAAGTGCCTTGTTCTGACTGACAGCTGCCCTTAAAAGGATGCACTCTGGGAGCTGAGAAAGGCAGCTTGAGGAAGTGAAATAAATTAATCAGAAGCAGCACTTAAAATTACTGCACTAGCAGAATAGAGGATTGTGAAAGCGCTCCACCTGAAGTAGAGGTTTGTCAACAAAAAAAGATGAAAAAATACTGAATTTTAAGTTCTTTCTGCAAGTATGCACTAGTAGCATTTTAAGTTTTTTTCTTTATTTGTCCACATCCCGCAAAAAGTCAGAAGGACAAGCTGTACTGACCCAAGCACCTCTACCCGGACACTGACTGCTTTGGTAACACACTGAAGTTTAGTACATTTCCAAGAAATGACATCATACCTACCTTCAACATTTGAAGCAAGTTCTGGAACTCAGCCCTGTTCTCAAAGGTAACTGTAAGAAGGAAAAGATTTTCAGTTTGGGTTTTTTGTGGGAAGGAGCGTTGGGTTTTGGTTCCTCCCCACCCCTCCCTCCCCCCGCCCAAAGCAAGCAGGGTTACAAAGCTGCATTTCAGAAGACTGCTGACTGCACCTTCTGGTCAAACTTACTCAGCAACCTTGGAAGTCAAGATGTTGTTGGCTGAGCATTTTATTAGTATTGGGAACAGGATGCAATTTTCTCCATCTCCTAAATCCACACCCAACCGTTTCTAGATCATGCCAATACTTTGGAAATAACAAGGTCAACTGCCTGTTTCCCCCATCTCCTCCACTCCCAGGTGCACCAACCCCTGCAAAACTCAAGCGGTGCCCTTTCACAGGCAGAACAGGCAGCAAGCAAGGATATCTTGCAGTCCACAAGGGATTGTCAAAGGCAAAAATAGAATTCAAGAACAGAGCTGTCACTTCTATTTGTCCTTCCAAAAAATAAGGAAGGACCTTGCCCTGATACAGTTAAAAATGGCATCATTTTAACTGCTCTTCAAAGGAATTTTGCTCCATCTTCCACTGATTCTCTAGAGACAGAGGTACGCGTGGAAACAACATCAAGCTACTAATCTCTGAGCAGTTACACGTTTCAGGCACAAGAAGCCCCTTCGTCTCTGCCCCCTAATGATATTAACATGTCAGGAGAGCAAACCTCCAAAAGACTCAGCATTATTACCCTGTCCCTCCACAGCTGTCCACCCTTCATGACTTAAGACTAACATTCAAGAAAAAAAAAAAAGAGAAAGCAAGAAGTAATTGTCAGGTTGCTCATCATTCCTGAGTGCTCACGGGTCTTGGAGCACTAGCAAGGATGTAGCCTTTTCCTCTCTGCCACCTAATGACACAGACATGGCACTACAGCCACATCTGCAACACGAGCTGGGGCATGGAGCTGTTCAACAGGGGAACCTGCATCCACTACTGCTCACCTCAGGTCTTTGAGGAGACCTCCTGAGTCTGCCATGTCACACGGCTTTCCCTGAAAAAGAAGTGGAAAATATATACAGGATTTATTTTATATATTTAGACACGCTTCAAAGCCTTGTTATATGGTTAGTGTTTCACTGACAACAGAAATTTGGAAGGCCCAGTAAGAGAGGGAAGCTAAAGAAATAAATGAATAGTGCAGGCCTATTTTTACTTTCGGACTGGGATAGGATCAGGGCTGCCAGCATCTGAGTCCCAGGACGTGCTCCCAGTGATGTCACCAACTTGCCACGTGGCTTTAGACACATCACTTCAAGTCACTCTTCTGTAATACAAGTCTACATACCAACAGGATCCTACTGTTTTCAAGGCTAAATCACTGGAAAGTCACACACAGCTTTTCTGCTGTACATCCACTACAGGTCAAACAGAAGACCTTTCTATTCTAGTACATACAGATCTCACATTTAAGGCAATTAAAAAAAAATAGGAAAAGCTTAGTTTCTTGAGGGTCTCCTATTAACCATCCCACTTACAAATAATGTCAGGCTATCAATCACTCTGAGTGCTCACGGGTTTCAGAACAAACGAGCGTAGAACATAGCCTGTCTCTTTCTGCCACATAATGACACAAAGATGCCACAACAGCCACCTTTGCAACGCTGTGGCAGGTTAGAAAAAAACCCCACAAAGGCTGAAAGAGGTAATAGTTACCAGTAGTTGTAAGAACAAGTTTGTATCACCTACTCAGAAAGCAGTATTACAAAGGTATTTGGTGCACGTGTTACTAAATGTAACACACCACTGAGAGTTAAAAAGATGGCTGAAGCTTACTTGGACAGCCGTTGCGTTAAGCACCATTTACCCTTCATTTTCCAAGACGTGCAATCTTTTTCACTTCACTTTTTGTCGTCTGCCAGGCTGAAGAAAGACAAAAAAAAAAAAAGAAAGTGTGAAGAATGCAGTTAATAACAAACAAGTGTTTAGCCGACTGGGTAACAACCACCTTTGTGAACTGCACCACTTAACAGAAAATCAGAAAATAAAAGCATAATAAGAAGTTTGACGAATAGATTCACTTTAGTTACTGAAATCTTTAAAAACATTTTCCTCAAAACCTTTAAAGGTGGCAGCCCTCAATTTTCTCCCCTCCTTCGATGGAAGCACAGCCGTATTTACCTTAATCATAGTACTTCCCCACACATCAGTTTGTTAATACAGCCGAGCTGCCCTGAGCACAGCAGCGCCAGCAGCACACAGAGCCCCGCACAGGGCCCAGGGGAGCACATTCTGTGCGCCTGAGACCCAGAAACTTGGGGAAGGGGAGCTGGCAAGTCTGGGGACTAAAGCCCCATTTTCCTGGGGGTCACCCAGGCGGGCAAGAGCAGCCCCTCACACGCAGGCAGCCCGCCCAGCCGGACACAGGAACCACCCCTACCTCCAGCCACACCTTCTTCTTCCTCCTCCTCCTCCTCCCCGCCCCGCGCAGGGGG
>NW_009260227.1:1406401-1409980 GCF_000687185.1 Egretta garzetta | reverse complement strand
TGGCCCAGAGCCCTTCCCCACGCTGGGCTCGACCCCCGGCGCTGCAGGCCGGCCCTAATCCCTCCCACAGAGACACAACGGCCGTTAGGAGCTGGGCTTCACAGAATCACAGAATCGTAAGGGTTGGAAGGGACCTCAGGAGATCATCTAGTCCAACCCTCCTGCTCAAGCAGGCTCACCTAGAGCATGCTACACAGGACTTCATCCAGGCGGGCTTTGAATATCTCCAGAGAAGGAGACTCCACAACCTCCCTGGGCAGCCTGTTCCAGTGCTCTGCCACCCTCAGAGTGAAGAAGTTCTTCCTCATATTCAACTGAAACCTCTCGTGTTTCAGTTTGCATCCATTGCCCCTAGTCCTGTCGCTGGACACCACTGCAAACAGACTGCTTCCGTCCTCTTGACTTCCGCCCTTAAGATATTTGTATGCGTTGATGAGATCCCCTCTCAGTCTTCTCTTCTTCAGGCTGAACAAGCCCAACTCTCTCAGCCTTTCCTCGTAGGGGAGATGCTCCAGTCCCTTTATCATTCTAGTAGCTCTCCTCTGGACTCTTTCTAGGAGTTCCTCGTCTTTCTTGAACTGGGGAGCCCAGAACTGGACACAGTACTCCAGGTGGGGTCTCACCAGGGCAGAGTAGAGGGGGAGGAGAACCTCCCTCGACCTGCTGGCCACACTCCTCTTAATACACCCCAGGATACCATTGGCCTTCTTGGCAACAAGGGCACATTGCTGGCTCATGGTCAGCTTATTGTCCACCAGGACTCCCAGGTCCCTCTCAGCAGAGGTGGCATTGCTCAAGGAACAACGTCAGGGCCGATCCTGTTCAGCATCAGCATCATCAGTTACCAGCACAAGGGGCGGAAGGCACGTCAGCAAGTCGGCGGGTAATGGTAACCCAGAGGGGGGGGAAGCAGTTCACGGCCTTGATGGCAGGATTAGTCTTCAGAGGTACCCTGGATGAGACAGAGGAACGGGCCAAGAGGAACCTCCTGAAGTTCAGCAAACACAAAGACACTGTCCTGTCCCTGAGCTGGAATAGCCCCCAAGCATCAAGATGGGGTTGTGGACCCACTGGTTGGAGCAGCTCAGCCAAAAAGCATTGGGGTGCTGGCAGGCAAGACGAGGTGGCTTCCCCCAGAGCCCTCCCAATCCAAGGGGTTCTATGATTCCTAATAACTGTATCTCCCAAAGACCAACTTGACTTGGCCCTGGGTTTTTTCATCTTTTTTCACATGTCCCCACCAAAGCATACATAGTCACAGATTTTTGTAAACAGTGATTTCGTAGGTCAGCAACCTCAGTGGAAGAAAATTGTGTGTGTGTGCATGTGCGTCTGTTGGGTACAACTGTCAGCAGCAAAAAACGGAAGATGCAATTTAGCTCCTTTGTGAAGTTGCAGCATTCTGTTGTACTTGGTGCAATTTCCATTAAGAAGATAATGCCAAGCATGCTCCTTTTTACCTTCCTCCTATAGACTGTGAACATCTCTCTGCAACCCTTCCCCTTTCATCTTCTCCCCAGCTTTTACCTCCCTCTGTGTCAAGAGGCAAAGGTCCAACTCTAAGATGGTGCAACTGTGTAACCCTGGCTCAGGCTGCTGAGAAAACAAAGTTGTGGCAAGCGCTGCGCAATGGCGTGTAGGAAGGTGCAGTACAACCGGCAGCAGAGCTAGGCTGTCCCGTCTGGAGTTGCCAGTAGCTCACAGGATCAAAATGATGAATACCAGCACTTTCCTGTATGCCTCCCAAGTGGCCTGACCCTCCTTCCACATTCCATGGAGCTTCCCTCTTCTTGGCTGCACGCTGGAGTCCCCCACTCCCCGTGGCAGAGGTCGGACCCTGGGACAAAGCGGGGACCCTCCAACCCTGAGATGCACCGGCCAGACTCGCACCCCTCCTGCTCCCGGCCTGCAGCACCCGGCCTACCCCCAGGCTGGGAACACCCTTCACCCCCTCACCATAAATGTTTGCCAGATGCCCCCGTACCCTCCCATTTCACAAGAAAAGAAAGAAAAAGCATCACAGGGCCCTTTATTTGTCACGTCAGGAAGAGGCGCGAGACACAAGTGGTTTCAGGTGAAATCACAAGCTCAGGAATGGGAAGGCCACAGGACAGAGGTGCCTCGTTGCAACAGGGACAAACACAAGGTCTGGCCTGGCTCCGTCCCCCCTTGCATCACTCCTGATAATTTCTTTTTGAGCTGGAGACCCACCACAGCTGTGACCGCCGTGGGATCTCTGCCCAGCAGCAGAGCCGGGGTGGGGGCCTTCCACAAGCTCTGCCAAAAGCTGGTGCTCTGGGTGCAGGGTCAGTCCTGCAGCGCCCGTGGGAGCAGAGCAGGATGCTTGTCCCCAAGCTGCTGGGCATGGCTAAGTTTGTCCCTGGGGCTCTAATTGCCCTCTGCTTTGCTCTGCAGCTCGCTGAAGACCTCACTCTGCCGCCTCTTGTCCTTGGCGCGGATGATGGTCATCCTGAAGAGCTTGCAGTAGAGCTCCATGGCGGTGGGGCTGTCGTCGTTCCCGGGGATGGGGTAGGTGATCAAGCAGGGGTTGCAGTTCGTGTCCACCACTCCCACCGTGGGGATGTTCATCTTGGCAGCATCCCGGATGGCCACGTGGGGCTCAAAGACGTTGTTGAGGCTGCTGAGGAAGATGATGAGGTCGGGCAGGCGGACGCCGGACCCGAACTGGATGTGGGCATTGGTGAGCAGGCCGCCCTGCCAGTAGCGGGTGTGGGCGTACTCCCCGCACTCCCGTGCCGTGCTCTCGACCAGGTGGCAGAACTGGCGCTTGCGGCTGATGAAGAGGATGATACCCTTGCGGTAGGCGATGTGGGCGGTGAAGTTGAGGGCCAGCTGGAGGTGCTGCATCGTCTGATCCAAGTCGATGATGTCCTGATCCAGGCGGCAGCCAAAAATGTAAGGCTCCATGAACCTGCAGGGACAGAGGGAGGGCGACACAAAGGGACACGGGGACAGGGTACTACAGGCATCGAGCAGCGCTTCCGAACGCAGCGTGGCCCCACAGAAACCTTCTCGCACCCCAGCTCCCAATGGTACCAGAGGTGCTCTCTGCAGAAGGTCCTTTTGCACAGCCAGGCTCAGGGGGCTGCAGGTCTGACACCCACCCCGCTCCATGCCCACGCTGAGTGGGGCCCCTGTATTTTTGCAGGACCCAGGCAGAAATGCGGGTTTGCGTGGGCAGTTCCAGCCCCAGACTGATCTGGCGCAGCCCCCAAAGCCGATGCGCTCTAGGGAAACGCTCCTGATGTCAGCAAGCGCTGGATCCCAGGATGGGGTCACTCACCTATGCCGACATCCCTTTTTGTGCCCCAAGTGCACCCGGGCATCAAAGAGATCTTTCAGGGAGAAGAGCTCCTTCACGTTGAAGAAGTCGGGGTGGCTGAGCGGCTCGGACAGGAGCTTGTCATCCTCGGCTGAGAAAAGGGAAAAAAAAAAACCAACCCCATCTCTGCTGCCTCTTGCTGTGTTCGCAGGGGACGAGCAGGGACGGGAGGGAGGGCCCGGATGCACCCAGGCGGCAAGGGCCTGGCGGTACCCGCAAGGACACTGCTCAGCGCC
>NW_009260227.1:1391038-1405670 GCF_000687185.1 Egretta garzetta | reverse complement strand
CCTCCGCATCACCCCCTGGCACCGAACCCCCCTGAAGCGCGTGAAGATAAAGTGCCCTTATCGTTGCATCCAAGCTGCTGCGCGTTGCAGGTGCCACTGATGGCGGCGTTTAAGCCATCTCCTTCCCTCCCCCCCTTCCTTTTCTCGCTCTCGCAGACCTCCTTCCACGTCACCTCGCACGCGTTCTCCAACACCCTGGCACAGTGTGGCATGTACAGAAATAACGGGCTCAACACCTCCCTGGAGAAGAGCCACGTCACCGGCCCAGACAACTTCATCACCGCCCATGACCACCTCAACTTCCATCCCAGCTACAACCCAAGCGGCCCGTCGCACTGTTAGACCCGCAGCAGTCATGACGATATGAAGCCACTTCTGTGGCTGCCTAGAGAAAAAAACCAAAAAAAAAAAACCCCAAACCCACGAGCAAGCAAACAACGGCGCTGACCTTACCCTAAATCTGCTGCTAAGCCTCATCGGAAAGCGCGGCGGGAGACACTACGTGGTTGCAGTGTAGCTGCTAAATGAGGTCACGGGCTGTTTTATCAAGAATAAAGCAGGTTTCCACTCCAGTCGCACCCTGTGCCATCAGGCTGGACGAGGTGCCCCCGTTGGAGCACTGGGCTTCAGGTTACCTCTCCTGAACGCAGACGTGGGATGTCACGGTTGTTATCGCCAAGGAGAATAAAACTCTATCGACCGTCAGGAAAATAGTTCGTATGGCACACTGAGCAGCAGCAGGTTAACAGGCGTGCTTCGCACCATTAACCACCTAAGTCAGGATTTAATGAGAATTTTTCTCCTGAACACAGGGGAAAAAAAATAAAAATCTTTCAGCTTGGTAATGTGAGACTTGCCATTACAATGTGATGAATAGCTGCAAAATTAGCAGGTTAAAGGTAGCAGTACACATCTAAAAATACCGTGTCGTGTTATGTGTCGTGTCCCCCTCCCAGACTGTTGTATGTATTATTTTTTTTTTTGTACCAGGACTCCTACCCAGTAACAGTCACAGATGTGGCTTTGGGGGAAGAGCAGTTTAAATCTGTGTTATCAAAACTGAGTTCAGTCATTTGCTGGGAAAAACACATACAGCCCCTTTGGTACTAGATGAAAATAGCTAATTTACAGAGTGAATGTTACTAGGAATAATAATTTATAAAGGCCTAATGTGATTAAGTGTCAGTTAAATAGCTCATAGGAACCATTTTACTTCATTTATAGGCAGCATATAGTTATAAATACTAGAACAATATACACTACACATACATACTCCCTTAACCTTTTCTCTATCACTAATGATTCTTTAAACTCTTGGCTCACGTACCACATTATCATTAAAAATTCAGATTTTTAAACTGTTTCTGTACTATTTAATGAATCACCAAACCGCATGTTTTCCAGGGGTATTCATTAAGCCTTTGCATTTCTTGTAGAAAGCATGTTTGTCTTTCTGAACCTCTCAAAACTCCAATGTTTTAAGAAACTATTCAAAAAAAGACAACTAAGCAGAAAGAAAACATTTTCTTAAGTTTTATTGTAACAACTGTAGTTACACAGCCAGTGAAACCGCATCATTTAGGAACAACTTAGCACATTTGGCTTAAAAACTAGGCTTGAAGAGAAAATAGTCTGCCTGTTATGGATGAGAAACGGTCCTACCTCACAGGTATAACATACTGCTAGTATGTATTAAAAATAAACTTAATACTTTTCTAGCTGTTTGCTAAAAAAACAACCCTAAAAAAAAAATAGTGTAACAGTATGTCCAGGTACCACAGGTTAGAAATATTCCTTATTTTTATCATTTTTATATAGTCTCATGGACTGCACAGGAAGCATGACGACGATACATTTAAACATCCTGGCAAGGTAGAGGTATTCTGTTTAGTTAATAAAATCACTAAGCAAAAATCTCAAGTCCAGAACTGAACAGTGTGTCAGGCCTGCACTTGTGCTTCTTTTAAACATTCCAACCCCGTCGTAGCTACGTGTTCCTGGACCCCCCGGCAAGATTTCCCTCACGCCTACCAAACAATTCTGGTTTTCACTCCAATGCGTTTGGTTCTCTCAAACAGAAGAGCAGCTGATTAAATTCACCTTTGCAGAAAACACACCGGCATGTTGGAACAAGTAAATATACTAAGCAGAAATGGGCCTGAAAAGTTAACTTTAAAAATATTTAACATCTGAAAATAAATAAGCAACCCTCCATCATTCGCTGCTATTCTTCTATTAGAGTCTAGACAATACCTTGAGCTTCTCATAGCTTCCCTTTCTTCTCCTGAAATGAAAAATAACAGAGCGCCGAATTAATACAAACAGTTGTGACAATTTTGCATGCATTTTTATTCACAGATTTTTCTGCAAGTGGAATAACTCAGGGATAAGACTGCCTCTTAAAAATATAAATGTAGTGGCTCTTGTCACATATTTTCCACCAGTTTTCATACTTCATCTAAACCCACCCACCTCTTTTCTTCCTCGCCTTCATTTTTTCCCTTTTTGTTCTATCCTTGAACTGAAACCAGTTCCTTTGAACAGTTTTCCATGCAGTGTACCTCACGTCACCCTCCTATCAACGGTATCCTGAGATACGCTGGGGTAAGGTTGTCCAATTCACTTCCGTGGAGGTCCACCGAGAAGGGAGCAACATGCAAGTTCCACTGCAGCCCAGCCCCAAGGGACGTGCCTCTACACCTCCATCTGTCCCAGAGCACGGAGGTTTGCAGCACCTCCTCATCTCTTCTGCACGCTCTATTTCTCTGTGTCCTCACATCAGGTTGTTTACCTTCATAGAATCATAGAATGTCTTGTGTTGGAAGGGACCTTTAGAGGTCACCCAGTCCAAGCCCCCTGCAGTGAACAGGGACACCTTTAACCAGATCAGGTTGCTCAGAGCCCCATCCAACCTGGTCTTCCTTAGGTCAAAGACGTATTTTCCTTGTGTTTGCTTTCCTACATTTCCCTATTTTAGTGGGCTTAAGAAACACTGACCCGTTTGTCCAGGAGACCAAATCAACTTTTTTTTTTTTTTAATTTTTAAGAAATACCTGTACAGATTCCAAATATCATCCTGAAGACGACGCGTTTTACTGCAGAGAACCTACCCCAAACAGTCACTTTCTGCTCTGTATTTTAAAAGCAAGATTTTCACTTTTGCAGATAAAATTATGTAAGGCTGCGCTATCAAACTAAGACAAACTGCAGTTCTTAAGGGTTTGAAAAATTAAAAGCATGTACATTAATAAAAGAAATGGCGGCAGAGACGGTGTGTTCCTTGTATAAAAAGCAGCTAAACGTCAAAACACATGTTCCCGAAATAGCAGCAAAGAACTGTTTATAAAAAATTAAGGTAGTCCTGGTGGTCCCTTGAGGATCCTTGAAGATTGCCCTTCCTGAAGCACAGAAAAATAGTCACTGTGATAAAAATAAAACAACATACCTATTTTTGAAGCCCTGAGCAAGTGCAGTTTTATCTGAGAACTCTGGTATTGCAGTCAGGATGCTGGAACTTACCAGTAGCCATAATAAAATACACTGAGTAGTTTAATAACTTAACGTTCAAATTAGCAAGTTTTGTGCTCTGACTGAAAAAAAAAAAAAATCATTGTGCATTTTTTAAAAATATAAACCAGCACTCATTTAAAAAAAACCCCAGAAACGTAACTTCTTTACATGCTTGAGTAGACCTGAGTTCATGGTTCCATGCATCTACTGCAGTAGATAAAGGATCAAATTAATGCCTCGGGAGGGCTGAAATAATGGAAAAAGGAGCTTGTTCTGGGCACTCAGCAGAGCTGTCACTGGAGTGCTGAAAAGGGCCAGGAGGGCGGATAGCCTGTGCCTACGCCACGGTTGGCTGCCTGCTATGATCAGCATCAACAGGAAGGAAAAAATGCTTTTGGTACTGCTTCTATCAAGATTCAACCTCAAGAGATTTGTACCGTAGTCCCCAACTTGGTACCACATGCGTGGGCCTCTTGCTCATGAATTTATTCTCACTCAATATAATATTTTCTACTCCTCAGCTGTTCAGCCTTTAATCTGTAACGTGTAAGAGCGATTTCATCTTGCTCCAAGACACCAGGCTTCTCTTTTCTGAATGAGTGATGAGAACTGTACCCAGAATGACGGCATTGTCGGCAGAGCCATGGCACTCTTCTTACGGCTGCGGCACCAATTCCAGAGATGTTCGTTGACCCACATCCCCCATGGGTGCTTGCTCCTCCTTGGCAAGTCAGCAATGGGACGAAGTCTGGAAAAATTTCTTGCCAAGACAAAAGACAACAGGGAGGACTTGCAAGGTAGAAGGGAATACCCATAGCATAGTGGTAGAGAAGCACCAAAGGTGAAGGATGGTTTGAGTATCACAACAGCAGCCTTCCTTCCCTCCCTCCCACCCTGAAGACTAGCTCAGAGTCTCCGTGCCTTCTAGGAGAACCTCAGTGCTGGCTGTTCAAGAGAGCACGTTCATCCCATCTCCACACCATCAAGGGCTCCTGGACTGACTACCCCCCATCTTTGATAGCGGAGCAGAAAGGATCACGTTGTAGTCCTGGATGCTGCAGAAGCTGTGCTACAGAGGATGCCCTTTAGAGATTGTGCATGCGCCCTGAGTGACCAGTATCACCTGCTGAGCTCTGCCTCAGAACCACAGAACCCCTTTTGTAACCCTTGTGCTACTAATGGAGAGGGGCAAGCACAAGGGAAGGCTCCACTTCTTGACCACAAACACCAGGAAAGAAAACTGCTGTTAGGGTGTTGCTAAAACTGTAAAAACCCTTCTCACCTCCCAGAATACCTGCAACTTTTTTTGCCTATGCACTCTGTAGATTCTCCTGCTTTGTTTTTTGTTATTAAAACCAATATTCCCTTAAACAGACACATCTTTAAAGGTCTGGATTCTGTCTCACAGTCACAAGGAAATGACACGCCATTGTCACACAGGGGATTACGGTCTCAGACAGCGGGTGGCTGAAGACAATAGGAGGCAAGAAGCAAGAGCAGCAGATGAAATGAGATCCTGTTCCCAGGTTCAGCTAACACAAACCTTGTGATCGTCTTCAAGGGTGACATCCTTTACTCACACACGTTACTGGCAGAAGCTAATTGCATCTTCCAACTACAGCCAGGAGAGTAAAAAAAAAAAAAAAAAAACAAACCCAAAAATACTTCTCACTAAAGACGACGACACAAATCAGAGGAGCACTCTGGTTTCACGGTCCATGGTCAGAACCCCATTTATTAAACATTATAAACTTATCAATGTACACCATTTCCTATATACAAATCAAGTTTATCAATTTAAAAAAGTGCTGTCTGAAATTAGGTTTTATTTAAAGCACAAGGTAATGGGAATTGCATCTTAACTGGAAGTGAATCAGTTCACGAGTAGCATTGAGAACACAGACACAGCGACAGGGGCACAAGACACCTTTTAAGTCTTAATGTTGATTTACTGAAAACTTGAAGGAGAAACATTCAGCTTATTTTATACAAACAGTACATAGTGCTTCCATCATCTCTATTAAAATTAAGTACACAGTTTAATCCTTTTAAAGCAAGGTACTCTGAAAACTTCTATTTTAAAATACCAGCCTATTTACCTATTCCAAACAAAAGGCCCAAATCCTGCAACTGAATCAAGGCAGACAAAAATATATGCCTGTGTAGATGGACTGCAGGCACGCGAGCCAAGTAAAAAACACTTTTCGAAGGTATCCTACCACAAAAATGAGATGATCTAGCGTACAGATCTTTTAAACAAACCAACCAACCAACCCAAGGACTATAAAAAGGTGGCCGGACAGTAAGAAATGTCAAGTGACCACTCTAAACATGTTAAAAATGTAACTGCACAACAGTATAAACACACAAAGGATGTTGTTGATTTCTCTACAGGCCACGGTTACTTGCTCTACTCTATGCTACAACCGCAGTTTGCCAACATTCTGCAAATGCAATCGCACCCGGGGATACGATGCCATACCGGAGCCGTTCTTGACTGCTTTTGCTCCATTTTGCAACACTAAGGCCAGCCTCCAGGAAGACTGCTAAAGTGGCTGAGAAACAAAGCGATACTGAGTGGTAGTTTGGCTGAGAGAAGTTCTGTAGAAGACTAGATAAAGAGAATATCGGATCAATTCACAGGGACAAGATGTGAGAACAAACTACTCAAAGGACTTCGCTACGCACAAATGAAAAGGAAAGAACCAGCCAACAGCTAAACTTCACACCTTTTAGATTTTTCAGTGAAACCGGGGGGGGGGGGGGCGCTGTTTTGTTGCTTTTTTGGTGATACAAACGTGCTACTTCAATCCCATTTGAAGTTAGTATAAATAAAAAGATAGTAGTGAAAAATTGCTTTATTCTGGCTGCTGGAAATGGAGGCAGATAGCACTACCAGTATGAAAGAACAGTGCTGAAAATATCCTTGGCGTTTACATTAGGGACTTTCTACAGCAAACCTACAGCTTTGTTCTATTGCACAAGAATTGTAAATGAAGATAAAAGTTCACAGAAATGTAACATTTTAGAAAACACTTTTGAAAAAGGAAAGTAAGGGCACTCAATTCAAGGAAGTTCATTCAGGAAACCAAAAGCCACCTCTGGGTAACTGCAGGGCATCAAAGTTAGACTTGAGAATAACGAGGAATTGTTTCAGCCTCGCAGGCCCAACAGTACGTAAATCTAGCGACATCCACAGAAATCACGTTGTCTGACCAGACACGCTCCTTCGCGTTTCTCCAACTGCAATTGTGCTTTGCATCACCTGCTGGCAGGAGGTTTCCTGTATTCAAAAGGTACTTTCAACAGCTGCCGAGGTCGCTTTACACAGGACGTGCAGACGGACCGATCCACTTTATTTACCTGAATTTGCACTTGTATCTTCAAGGATGGATCTCCACACCTACAGCTGCGCTGACTTCACTGGAGATCTGCTTAGTGAACTCACCCAACAGTCCTCGGGTGGGAGAACTGAGACCCCAGCATAAAACCACTACGTAGGATTGTCCTAAGGCAGCTTGAATATGAACAGATGTCAGATACTCTGCTCCAAAAGCATAACGTTGCTATCAAATGCTGTGTTTTCCTAGGATCTCTTAACAGATTGCCAAATATATTCTGTGCGCAAACAGGTTTCCTTTTGATATATGATTAGAGGCCTCATAATTTAAAGCGTGATTAGCCAGTATCTTCTTATCTACAATAACTACAGCATCCTGTAGTAATGCAAGCCCTAAAAATCATTATAAAAAATATTTCCTTAGAGCACTTTAAATAATTTACAAAATTCTACAAAAACTATGTATGTTTATCCATGATATCCCTGTTAAATAGAAGCATTTTTCACATTAGCGTGTGTATGATATACAGATATCGGCATCTCTCACTATCTCTCATGTCTCAAGTTTTATAAAGGTGATTACAATGATAGTTATTTTCTAAAAAGACTGTTATTGTAAAAAAAAAAAAAAGTGTACTTACATATTTGAAACCTTTCTTTTCAAGAGGGAATCTGGGCAGTCCCCTGCAGGTAGGTCAGTAAATTTTGCACAGGTTTTGTCTAAAACTTCCTGCCCTTGGTCCACTTCACAAGCAGTTTCCCTATTCTGCAGGACACCTATTTTTCCTTCCAAGATGGAGCTGGAGGCTTGAATTTCTTCCTGCCTGCCACTGTCCACTTTTTCTTTCTTAATGCACATCTGCATACTGTTATTTGTACATGCTCCTCCACTAGTTTTATCTGCTGCTACTGCTGTCACATTTAGTTCCTGCAGCGGGCAACCTAAACTTGGATCTGGCCTCTTGTCCTGCTGGTTATTCTCTCCCTTACTGCACGCATGTGTATTCTGCTGAGATGTGCCTCTGCTAACTTTATCTGCTTTTACCACTGCCATACTGTGTTCAGGGTGTGGGGGATCTAAATTTGAACCGGCCCAGCTGTCTTTGTGGATATCTCCTTCCTCAATCCACATCTGCATGTTCTCAGCTTTGGATGTTCCTCTGCAAGCCTGATCTACTTTTACTGCTGCCACACTCCGCTCCTGCGAGGGGAGGCTCGAGTGTGAACCCGACTGGTCTCCTGAAGCACTGGCCTTCCTGCAACCCTCTGCTTCCTCTTTGATATACAAAGGAGCAGCCTCCAGTCTTTCACAGGTTTCTGCTACACGGGGACTTGACACTTCCACAGCGAGCTTCTGAGAAGAACTGGATTCTTTCATTGCTGTCGTACACTCCCCACTAAATTCGCCTTTTGGGCAGGGGGCTTCTCTTCCCTGGTTAAGTACATCTGTATCCTGGGAAGCTACCTCCGTTCCTAATGCACTGCTCTGGGCGAGCAAACGCTCTGCTTTCTGCTTTTTGTTCAAAAGCATGGATTTCTTCCTGTCCCGAGCATATTTTAGACCTGCAATAAATTTACTCGAAATCTTTAGGTGAAAGGTATTCTTTCTTTTAGACCTAGACTTTGCGTTAATTACTTTCCGTACTTTACAACCTTCATTTTTGCTGGTTTTAGCCGGAAGCATTTTCTGCACAGGCTCTGTATTAGTGACATCCTTTTTACCTGTTGTGTTCCCAGGTAACTCCCCACCACCAGCAACACCTTTAGCCCCCCCCACTCCTTGCTTAGCTTTTGACTGACCAGTAGTATGAAGATTAACATTCTCCGCAGAGGAAGCAGATTTCCCACTGCCATGTAACATTGCACTTTTCCCTTCCGTTCTCTGAGAGTTCTTCAACTCCTCAGTTTGCTGAGGTACCTCAGTCTTTTTACTCTGAGCCAGCATGAGGTCAAGCTCATTTTCAACCGGCTGTTGCTTTGCTTTTCCTTTATTAGCAGTTTGCTTGGTCACTCTCAATAGGTCCAGAGTTGCATCATCTTTTTGCATCTCTGAATTGCTTGCAGAGTCTTTAGCCTTTTCTGCCAAAAACCTCCTAATTTCCTGTTCGATGCTGTCATCGCTGTCCACTGAACTGCTGTCATCAGCGTCTGACGCAGCTGTGAAAGTACATTTTTTATATTTAGCTACCTGCGGGTTATTCTGGTTTGAAGTTGGTTTAGGTTTATATCCTTTTTTAAGCTGTACGTTAAACTCTAAGTTCTTCACGGTTTCTGGTTTTTCATTGGTAAGTTTGACACTTACATTGTCTGGAGGATTTCTGGTTGCATTCTCTTTCACAGCCTTTCTAGGTTTTGAGAGGCAGCTTTTCAGCAGCATGGGATTTTTACATTTCCACTCATTTTGTTGGAGGCTACTAAATTCATCTAGCAGCTGAGTTTCTGCCTCGCTAAATCTGACTCTCTTTTTGCACTGAGATTTCTGGTCCTTGGACTTCTTCTTTAATTTCCTTTTAGACCGTAGAAGGTCCTTGATAGCACTATCAAGGTCCTCATCACTGTCAAGAGAACTGCTCTCATCATCCGAACCATCCCTCTCTGGAGTTTGGATGGTATTTTTCATAAGCTTTCTTGCGCTGCTCTGAACCTGCATAAAAGGGTTTACAGAGTCCAAGGCCGCACATCTGCCAACAGATCCAGATAATTCAGAAGACATCAGCTGCTGCTGCCTGGTCTCTTTGCTACTGAGCCTTTGAGCATCACAGAGTTCTGCAGCACTGCTCAGGGCACACCCCTCTTGGAGCACAGGAAGTTTTGAATAGTTACCTGGCTGGAAAAGTCCTGTCTCCAGCTGTTCAGGTGGTTTTGATGCACCTTGTTTTGCTATTCTGCCTTCCCTTTTAAGTCTCCTTTTACGACTCAGCGATAGCTTCAGTGTTTTGGGAAGAGAAGGCTCAAGGGTACCGGTGAGGCTGTTTTGATCAGAAGGCAAAGGCATCTGGATTGAGTGTGACAGGCTGGGAGGCTTTGTTCCAAGGCTTTCTGACTGTGCTTTCAGAGCCAAAAAAGCCCTGATTTCTTGCTCTATGCTATCATCGCTGTCCACAAGGCTGCTGTCACTTTCACAACGGGAGGACGAGAGAAGCTGGGGAGAAAAGAAGGAGTCTGCGGCAAGTGATTTGTTGTCACTTCCCATTTGGGATGGCATGATTGTTTTGGAAATATCAAGGATAGCTTCCGCACACATGAGTTCTGCAGATGTGTCTGCTCTGCAAGAGGCCTGCAGTGTGAGCTCGCAAGCAGCAATCTTGTTTTCCGGAGGTGCAAAGTGTCTGGCTTTTTTCAGTGGTTTGAACAGCTTGTTAAATTCATTGCTGGTGCTTTCTAATTCTGTTGACTTTGAATTAACGTCTTTTCTCTTGTTGCTTGTAGGGCTTTTATGGATTTCTGGTGAGGCACTTTTTGTTGAGCTAATCGTCAGGCTTGCAGAAATGTCCGCCATACCCTTCGTATCAAATTGTTCTCTCTGCAAAGGGACACCATCTCTTGGGTGACCTGCCTCTTTCCTGATCTTCTCCAGCTGATAAAGCTGAATGGCTTCTTCAATGCCATCATCGCTACTCGAGTCAGATGTGTGCATGCTCTCGTTGATAAGTGCTCCCCTCGTCTCCCAGTAATTAGCTCCATTTTCTTCATTTTGCTCCACTAACCAGGGCTGGCTGGCGGTGGCCATTTCTAGATATGCCTGGTTCACTTGGCTGAAATCACGGGGCTCTTCTTGGATTTCAGACTGCAAACACTTGGACTGCGTGCTGGTTTTCTGTAGCTTGGGATGGTGTCTCAAGAGAAGCGCATTACAACCTTGCTTTATAGCACCACAGCTTGTTTTGTTTGTTGGTTCTTTGTTGCATTTTAGGACAGATCTCACATGGGCATCTTTTTTATCCTCCCCAATTACGCACTTACTAATTTCTTGCTGCTTCTTCTCATTCAAGAACTGCACTATTTCAGCTTGTATGCTCTGTTCAAAAGAGTCGTCGCTACTGATGCTCTGAGGGGAAGCAGGCTGTAGCCTTTTACCAATTCCCAGGTGGTCAGACAGGTACTCTTCAGAGAGCATCTCAGCTTTAAATTTCACAGGGAGAAGGTTACTAGCCATTTTGTTCTGGGAGAATTCTCTCTTAAACCTTTTGTCTCCGCTTATATTCTCAGAACACTCTGCATTCCTTTGCAGCAACTGGTCACTTTTGCTTTTTGCTTTCAAGTACTCTTGAATGGCTTCCTCTATACCTCGGTCAACAGAATCATCACTATCAGAATCGAGCAAGGGAGTCCCAAACCCCACGTTCTCTTCCACCTCGGTGTCGTCTGAATCCGCAGGGCAACCGCACTTGGTATATTGAGGATGCTTCTGCAGCAGCGTGGTGCTAGACGTGACTCTGTTACTGGTGCCCTTTTCTCCCTTGTGTTTCTTCTGCGTAATACAATCATACTCATTGTTCATACCCAGGGGAGACTCTTGACTTTGCAGGTTGTTTATGATCATCTGAACTTTTGCACTTACAGAGGTTCTGTTGATGTCCCCTTCAGATTCAGAGAAGCAAACAGGATATCTACAATTCCTTGCTGGTCCAAAGGACTCCCATTTCGTCTGAAGAGCTACCAAAGGAGAAGCATTCATAAGGAACATTCTAGCGGACAACAGCGAAGTCCACAACAGAACAGTTTTTCAGACTGGTCTCTCTTCCATCCTACAATAAAGAAAGAGAAAAATATTTTTTTATTATGCATCTACCCTCTAGAAGTTCCACTGGTAACGTAAATTGTAAATTATTAACACTCGGACTTACTGTGCCAGATAATCACAAGAGTTACTCCTTGACATCACTTTAACGGGTAAATCAGTCACTACCGCCAGTAAGGATAAGACAGAGCACTCATCGCTCGTGGTTTCCAGTATTTTCTGGCACAATGATAATCCAATTCAGGTAATTATCTTCACTTCTGAAACTCTTCCTGCACTTTTCATTGAAGGTTGCCCTCTCTTTTGCGCACATCCCTACATAACCGTGTATTGTCAAGCCTCACAAAGAATCACTCTGGCGATACCTCAGTGCACAGGCGTGCGTTGATCCCCTTCTGAACTAACACTGGCTTCATTTTTTTGCCATGAACTTTGTGGCAAGAGAAAAAGAACAATTTTAAGGGAATCTTTCATAAAGAAGTGGAATTGGTGGGAGTGGAGAACCCTGCAAAATATTCTGCTCCCTGTGCTTCCTTTGGCATAATTGCCCTTTTTAAAGAACTCCCGCCATGCATAGCTCAGCTTTTCGGTTTTACAACGAAAACAATGTTGGCTATGTCCACATGGCGTATAATGGGCGGACATGAAGCAAGCTTGCCCATGATCCGAGATGGTGGAACACAGACCCACTCTTATTCAAAGAGCAGAGCGACTGCGTTAGCAGGATGCCTGAGCTCACACACCAGCCCGAGGCAGCTTCTACTCGTCCTGGCTCGGCATTAAGCACACACAGGCGAGGGACTCGGGGTAGCTCAGAGAGAAGGAAAGGGAGCTTACTTCTTCCTGAAGCATACTACGCAGCAACAACCCTGAGACATCAATCATTCTGGCCTCACCACAGGGTAAAAGCTCTTGGTAAACACCTATCTTTAGGAGTTTGCAAAAGCAGGGTGAAGATTATGAATGATTCTTTGTGTTACGGTAGAAACCCCAAGCAGAATGAAGCCCGGTTTCATTGAAAAGGGAAAAAAGCCACCTGGAAAATGCCAGAACCCAAAGAGTTCACAACTTCCACGCGGTCCCATGAGGGCTGAAGGTTTCACCTGCAGCATCGTTTGGTGGGATCAAAAGAGCCTCTGGCTGACACAAGGGACACAACAAGCCACAGCAGCAGAGCTTTTTTTCAAGCCCAATTCGCAGTTTCCCCCCCAGCCCCAGCGAGCCCCGGCTGCAGCGCGGCGCTGGACTCCACCGACCTACAGAGTCGTGCTTCTGCCTCTGAATCCCCTCCGACCTTGCCCTTGTCAAGTACTCTCTACTTCTGGTTTCAAATTAATCAGTGGCAATAAATATTTTAAAGAATTAATGATTCTAAACTCTTTAAACCTTCTATTTATTTGCTACTGAGAATAAGATAACAGACAACCAGGGAAGCCAATGCTTTATCACTTCCAAAAAGAGCACAGTGCTCCAGCGAAGAACGTTCTGTTTAACATGACAAATGCTTTTGTCAAAATTATTCTGGGACCTCTGCTCCGGGAGCAGTTTTATTGCCATCTTGTTAATAGAACAGAATATTCTTGAAATCTTATTGACCAAAGCAGAGTGACCCTGAACGCGCCTTCCAGGACGTCCGCAGCGTGGTTAGCTCTGAACACACCAGTAATAACGCTTTTGCCGCTTCTTTTGCTAGTTCTCTGCTGCAGAACGTCTTAGCAGAATAAATTTTAACCCAAATTCCGGACAACCATTTCCGATTTGCTTTTCCTCAGTGGCAATTACTTTCACAACATCGTTCCTGCAGAACTGAAGTTTTAAGTGTAGCGATCAAGAACATCCCTCCTGGGACGCAACCTGGAGCAACCCAACACACTCTGTTTTAACGTCGACTTTTTAGCTAAATAAAGAGAGTTTTGCCTGACTTCTGCTCCCCGCCTGCCAATAAAGCACAGGGCTCCCGACCGCTCATGCGTTCGGCCATGGACTAACTGGGGAGGGATCCCACAGGCAGCCCGCCACCACCCGGGTCGGAACCCACGCTTTCAGAAACACGCGAACTGAATAAACGCGCAATTTCTCAAGTAGCCTCCCAACACATTCGCTAGGGCCAACATAAATTAAAAACATTTTTCCTTGTAATAAGCAGCTAAGGATCAAAAAGACAGAAATTAGAATACCTAATTATCTTGAAGAAATGCAATTAACACACTTAAGCTCCCAGCTTCATTAAAAAAAAAAACCCAACTTATTTCCTATTAACCTACTTATTTCCAGTTTCCAGGAAAGGGGCAGGTGCCTTCCTTACCCCGTGCTGGGATTGCAGTCGCGCTGCAAGAATTACACGGGACTGGGATGAACTTTCCCGCCCCAGCGCTGCTTCAGGCCAGGGCACCCACCCAGGGGTGCAGGCTCTGAGGGGGCACCCACAGAGGGCATGAGGGGACACCCAAAAGCACCTGGAGGCTGTGTGAGGGGGAACGTGAGGGGACACAAACCAGGGGACACCCACAGAGGGTATGAGGGGACACCCATGGGGGCTGTGTGAGGGGACACAATGGGACACTCGCTGGGGGGCACCCGCAGGGGCTGTGAGGGGACACTCAGCCGGGGGGGCACCCACAGAGGGTGGGAGGGGACACGAGGGGACACCCAGCCGGGGGGCGGCCACAGAGGGGCTGTGAGGGGACACTCAGCCGGGGGGGCACCCACAGAGGGTGGGAGGGGACACGAGGGGACACCCAGCCGGGGGGCGGCCACAGAGGGGCTGTGAGGGGACACTCAGCCGGGGGGGCACCCACAGAGGGTGGGAGGGGACACGAGGGGACACCCAGCCGGGGGGCGGCCACAGAGGGGCTGTGAGGGGACACTCAGCCGGGGGGGCACCCACAGAGGGTGGGAGGGGACACGAGGGGACACCCAGCCGGGGGGCGGCCACAGAGGGGCTGTGAGGGGACACTCAGCCGGGGGGGCACCCACAGAGGGGCTGTGAGGGGACACTCAGCCGGGGGGGCAACCACGGAAGGGCGGGGGAGGGGGCATCC
>NW_009260227.1:1368396-1390283 GCF_000687185.1 Egretta garzetta | reverse complement strand
CTGGAGCCCGTTTAACGATTGGTAGCGGAAGGTCCAGCGGGGAGGAAGGCGAGCACCCCGCTGGCCCGGCGGAGCTGGGGCCTTTTGCAGGGCAAGATTTGGGCCCCAAACTCCGATCCTGCAAATGCTGACCAGCTCTGTCCCGGCAGGGATTCTGAAAACACGGGTACCGGGACTTTGCGCTTTTACTTTTGAGACAAGAGCCGAGTACGACGCACAGGAGGAGAACAATTCGTCGCGCTTCCCTCGGGGCGCGCTGGGGGCTGCCACAGGTGGGGAAAACTCAAAACATCCGCCAAACACGCCAGTGACTGTCCCAAAACCTAAGTTTGAGGATGCAAAACTGGAACTGGGGTTACGAGAGCGGAGGACTGGCATTTTTCAGAAGCTGAAGCGGTGGGTGCTTTGGCTCCTGGAGTTGCCAGGGTGGTGTTGCTTTTGTGTAAAGAAATGGCAAAGTTTTAGTGCTCTGTTCCTTCTCTCTTTGGCTGGCAAACAGGCTCTCCCCGAGGATGTGCTGCCAACCGTGTCCTCCGGGCCCTGTGCTCCCCGAGCAGAGCCAAGCTGCAGAATCCTCCCTTTCGGGACACCCGTTTCAACCTGCTCATTCACTAAAAACCAGAGTGAGTCATAACTCTCGCTTTGTAAATCTTCACGAGTGTTTCCACTGCTAGTTTCTGGCAAATGAAAGCCTGGAGCCTTAATCTAAAGTGCTGTCTATTTTCACTTTGCCAGTGTGGTTTTTTTTTTTTCTTTCCCCATGGTGCTTGAACACCTGGGATGCTACAGAGGAAACCAGCATCTTTTGGCTGGGTGTTGCCAAAGTCACAGGGAAAATGCTCAGGCTAGGAAACATCAAGTGAACAGCGCCGGGGGGCAGCAGGTACAAAGGGTCCCAGGGCAAAAATGGGGTGACAGCTCGTGGCAGAGCAGACAAGACACCGTGCTTACACCCCACTGTGCTCCTCTGCTGTAAGGGGAATTCTTCCCAGTGCACAAGAATGTGGTGGATGTCAGAATCAGGCCCGTTACCCTTAATATTGCATACAATTAATCAGTTTTTGTGTCACGCTTCATTCAAAGCTCCAGACACTTTGCTTGACTGATGTTGCAATTTCTGCCACAGCTTTGACGGGTTGTCGCAGCACCTCAGCACAGCTCGGAAGAAGTTTAATTCAGAGTTAGGGGGTGGTTTCCCAATGGCAGTGTTGAACACCAGAGCTGGGCTCCAGGGTGAATTTGTTCTGTGCTTGCAGAAAGAGAAGGCGCTGCTGGAGCTGGCAAGGCCAGACTGAACCAGCCCTGTCCCTGGTGTTGGTGCAGGGTAGGTGCTGGATGCTGCAGCTCTGAGCTGCAAAACTCTTTGGATGTTTTTGTGCTCACTCTGTGATAATGCATTGCAAGATGTGGGGCTGACATGCTGAGTGCTGTGGAACGGTTTCCATCTTTCACCCCAGAGATGCTTGGTTTGGGGAGCATGTGTATTTTCATGCCCTGAAGAATTGTGCCCTTTTCCTGGACTCCAACCTCATGTTCTAATTTTTTCTTTTCCCAGGAGTCCGCTACCTACCAAACCAGGTCTGACCCTGGGAGTGTGGGACAGGACTGTGTTTCAAACCGTCAGACACAGGTATAGGCTCATATTAATTTATCTCCTGCTCTTAAAATAGATAAAACAGAGCTGATAAGGTATTTGTGTGTTCTTGTCCCTGGGATGTGTAATATGCTTTTATATTCCAAAACGGCTGGCTTGAACAAGACTGCTGAAAACAGCACAGCCGGCATCTGTGTGCAGAAGGAAATGATGAACTTGCTTTTCCTTAGCTGCAGAATTGCAGCCTGGAGGTGAGGAAACTTTGCTCCTTTCACAATATTCCTCCTAATGCCATTCCAGAAAGGGCTCTTGTATTCATGTGTCTTCTCGGGCCCAGTCAATTTACATATGAATGCACTTTAAAAATAAAATGAAAGTCAAAGCTATGGTCAGAAGAGTGATAAATGTTCTTGTGCACGTGCAGTCGCTTGGAAGGGGGGGCTGGCTGCTGCTGGAGAGCTCTGCTGTTACCAGCGGAGGTGGCGTTTTGTGGCTCTGCAGAGCAAGTTGCCTCCACGTGCAGCCTTTGACTTGAAAGAAGAGCAGAGCCTCTCCCCAAGGTCCCATTAGGGATGATTTGTCTTCCTGATCCATGATCTTTGTGGAAATGAGAGCAATGGTCCCTGTCCTCGTGTCCCCGCTGGACAGATGACAAAGTCACGAGCACTAATTGGCCCCCTTGTTAGGATGGCCAGAATGGCAGGGAAACATTCATGTTTTCAAAATGAAACACCCTCCCCGACCTCAGGATCTGCTCATCCCATTTGCAGCTTATTGCAGGGGGTAGGAACAGGCGCTCATTATAGGTGGCTCTGGATACATTAGAGGCAAAAGCTGCTGTGGGTTATCAGAGGCTGAAACCGGAGCTCAGGTGATGGCTTTTTTTTTTTTTTCCAGCAAGAAAAAGGACAAGATTAAAAACAAAATAGTAAGAATAAAAGGACTCACCTCACAGATCTTCCTGTTGTCAGGTAACCTGTGGCTTCGTGGCCAATTACAGTTCTCACACGGAGCCGTGTTAAAACACCGGGCATTTCTGCCGTGCTGCTGTTTCATTGGGAATGTGAGTCATACCCGGCGGTGGCCGAGGGCACAGCCATGTCCAGGACACAAGGGAAGTCGATAGCCTCAGGTTCTGTGAACCCTTGCCTCTGCTGGTGGCATTTTGCATTCCCCAAGCACGTCTTTGGGTTGTGGGGCAAAACCAATCCGCAAAAGTGAAATCCCGCTGTGACCATTGAGTTTTTGGTGGAAGAAGCAGCTGGGAAAGGAGGTGGATGGAGTCCAGTCTGAACCTTGAGCTCAGTCTGTATTTGAGCCACCGATCTTCAGGAGGCTCAAAACAATTCTGGAAAAAGTAGTGCCAGCATTGGCTTTAAAATAAACCAAGCAGGCTTCTTAGCTCTCATTCAAAACAGGGCTCAGGTGTGGCTTGAGCATTTGTTTCCCTCTTGCATGAATTTACTCATGCTACGAGCTGCAGTGAGCCCTGGGCACATCCCGGGCGGCAGCAGGACTCTGGGAGCAGCAGGTCATGGTGGTGGCCCAGCTTCTGCATCCTCCTGCCCCGTTCAGCTCCTTCAGCCTGATCGCAGGCAGTGTATTAGATGGAGTACAACTGGATCATGTAGTAACATGCTAAATTGAAGAGTTTAGTTGTTATTTAATAAATGCCAAGGAGACTCATGAGGCCTTGAAGTTGTAATAGAAAGATCTAATTTAGAAAAAAAGGAGCAGAGATGCCTGTGAAAGCTGCCAGCAAACAGCGCTGGATATTGAACATTTCTATTTACCCTCTGAATGGAGCAGAGATGGCGGGAGCTTCCTTATAGCAGGGCTGGATGCTGCCTGGGGAAGCAGCATCTGGGGCAGGAGGAGGTCCGAGAGTTCTTGGTGGAGCTCGGTCCCGGGAAGCTCTGCTGTGTCTTGCCTTAGACAACACCGTTGCTGTAAATTGCCTTTGGATGCCAGATTTTTTTAAGAAAAAGAGACCCCACTGGCTCCATGAAGCACATCGAGTGGAAAGTATAGCACAGAGGCATGGCTACAGAACAATTTAATGTTTTTGAGTCAAATCTGATGAACTTCCCGTTCATTACTGGCCATTATACAAAACATAGCTGAAGGTCTCTGTGGGACACAAATGATCACTTTTGGAGATGTCCCTCTTCAAGAGTAACTCCCAGTGTATCTGGCGTAAGAATATAACCTGAGAAATACAATTTAGTGCCAGGAGGTTTGACTGCAACCCTGAGCTTTCCTTGCTGTCGTATGGCAGAGACCTCTAAAATTTCAAAAGAAGTTATGGCACCTCTCTCGCATTCTGTACTTAGAACCTTTTAATAGTTTTCGTACAACTCATTCCTATCTAGGTTAAATTACAAATATTTCATGTTTACAGTCATGGAAATACTCTGTGCAGGCTCCTAGGAGTGGGCTTTGCTCTGAGGCAATGCTATCTTGTATTCCCATGAGGACATTTCCAGCTGGATCCTGTTCTTCTCACAATTCTGCTTGTGCCCATTAGGTGTCAGGCTGTTATCGGCACAGTCTTCTCCAGAAACCTGGGTTTTGCAGAGTATGAGAAGCCAGGAGCCGGCGCAGCTTGTCTAGGGTGCTGGCTGCACGCTTGCCAATGGATCCTACCCAGAAAGGGCAGACTGGGTGCTGTGGTGCTCTCTGGGTCACCAAGTGGGGACTTTGTGCTGGCCTTGGCCCAGGCATTCCCAGCTGTGGTTCCTCCAGAGCCACTGCCGGCTTATCCCGGGGCCCCAGGCTGAGCATTCCCAGGCAGCGACTCCTGCCCCAATGCTTGCAGGGGGTTTGCAGTGCATTTGTATTTTAGATCATGTGTAATAATTGCATTCCTCGGGTCGGCTCTTCCTATTGCAGGAGCTCCGTCCTTCTGCTCTCAGACCTGCTTTGCTCTAAGGGTCACTGGGGTGCTGCCAGAGCGGTGATGGGTCTCTTCCCACCTCATCCATCGTCCTCTTGGGGATGAGCAGTTGAAGCTGAGTGTTGAAGGTTGGTGCCAAGCCATGCCAGCAGCATGAGTTCAAGGTGCTGGGACAGCTCAGATGTTTTCCTGCATCTCAGGGCTTGGGAGTGCTGCCGAACACGTGGGGATTCATTCAGGGACAGAAAGGTGCCATGAGCCAAGGTGCAAGGTGATGGAAAGGGGTCTGTGAGCTTCAAAACGGCCTATTTAAAGGGCAAGATCAAAGATGCACAGTGAGATAGATACCTTCCCCGCGACACAAAGGAAAGCCATAATGAAACTTGAGATGCTGCGCTTGCTATATATTTCAAAAGGAAACTGTTCCGCTTTGACTTTGTGCTGCAATTGCTGAGAGCTTTCAGTGAACTGGGGGAGGAATGAAAACATGTTGTGCTCCAGCTCCCCTCATTACTGCTTCTCCGACTTCTGCTGTGAAGTCCCGGCACAGCCGTGGACTTGTCCGTCTGCAATTATCATGTCTTGCATTTACAGAGCGCCTTTTCTGACCGGCTGCTTGCTCAGGAGCACCCTGCAGCCACCCATGAGGCAGGGGACCACCAGACAACTTCTGTGGAGCAACTCCCGATTCCCGGCAGAGCGGTCCTGAGCACCGTCCCAGCCCCCATTAGCTCTAAGCCGGTGTTTTTAAAAGACATCTTCACATGTAGGAGAGCTTTTCAGATCACCTTCAAGGAGTACTCTATTTTTAGCACCCGTGGACTCTCTTGGCTGCAAACAAGCGAAACCTCTCTGCGGTGAATTCACAACAGGGCAACTGACGGGTGTTCAAAGTCTCCGACTGAAGCGTGGCACACAGAGCGACTTGTCCCCGAGGTCCTCGCGGAGCAGGTTGAGTCCACGCTGCCACCACAGGATGCGGCCTCCCAGTCACGCTGGGGCGGGCAGCAGGGGAGGCAGGGGCCAGGGCTGCGGTGCACAGCAGGGCTCGTTCGCTGACGCCTTTGCAATTGCAAAATGCACTTTGCGCGAGCAGGCTTTGATTCAGGGTTTGCAAACAACTGCTGTTTGGTTCAGTGGTTAAAATGCTTCCTTAAATGAGTTTTGGATCAAAGCGAAGATCACCACTGTTTTGAATTTTCATCAGACTGAAAAAACACGCTGGGCCAGAGAGTCCGTGCAATCCTTTGACTTGGGTTCTTCTCCAGCAAACCAGCACAGAGCAAATCACCCTCAGCAGAGCAGCCGTACGGAGCGAAAGCCTCCCTGCTGCTCTGCAGGGTGAAGGGACCTCCCAGAAGCAGTTTCAGGCTGCTTGAAGCAGCATTTGGCAAACACGCTAATAGTCATTTTAAGGATCTATTTTTCCCCAGTCCTCATTCTGCTCTCCCTGTGGGCCAAAGTCACCTCCCAGTGCTCCAGCCGAGAGAGGCAGAGGGCAGGAGCCCTGACCACCCTTGTGCTGCACGCGCTCCACATTCACACCCACGTGCGCTCCTGCTTTTACATGGGGTTTTTGGGCCATGGCCTATGTCCAGTGATGGTAATTTTGGACTAAGTGCAGCATCAGATTCACCCTCCTGTTCTGCAGAGCTGTCAGGGATGGAGGAGTATTGACTGGGCACCACAAATGCCTTCAGTGTGACAGATCCATAACAGCTTTGGAAACGGAGGAGGAGATCAAATCCTGTCCTTCTGGTAAGCGTTAAGAAAAGTATGGCATTCAGAGAGGCGCTTTCTCCTGCATGGGGCTTGTGTTGCTGGCATTAATGGACAGCCCTTTTGAAGTGTTTCCTCATCCTGGTCTTGAATCCCTTGGCAGTGGCCTGAGCCCCTTGGAGAATGACCCAAACCCTCTCCGATCCATGCAGCACCCCTAGGGCAGATGGCTCTATGGCACCAGGAGGCTGCAGAGCCGAGATGACAGCGTGAAGCTACAAACCTTCACCCAAAGTGTGTTTCACTGAGGTTCAACGATGCACCGATACCTGGCGCTGCCCCAACTGGCCTAGGAGAGCCAGAAGGGGGAAAAAAAAGTGCCCATTGCCATTACCTGACGTGCTTTGCTTGCTCCTTGCTGCACTCTACACCGTGCAGGGTGAGGGCTGGATTAGACCCACAGCCAGGCATCCCTGCCCACCACCCAGCTTGGCCGGGGCTCAGAAAACCCACGAGCATGGAAGGGAAGGAGCGGAGGCAGCGCCCTGGGCTCCCGGCACCGCCTCGGGCGAGCTGTGCACGCAGCCACGCGTGGGACGGGAAAGCCGGAGCAGCTTGCAGACGTACGTGCCGCAGACGGGGAGGAAGGAACCGGCTGCGAGGAGCCCGTGGGAGGAGAAGGAGAAAACTGGGTGTCAGCAAACGAGGCAGATTGAGAGCTGAGATGTGTTAGTGGTTGTATTTGGGATATGATCAACGTTTCCTTGTGACTTGCACAATCTGCAGGGGCCCAAGTGGTACCAAAAAAAAATAAAAATCAGTGGGAATGGAGCTCCTACATCTCCTTATACTGCAGGAGGCTGCAAAGGAGGGTGAAGCCCTCACACCCTGTGCAAGGGCAATGCAAGTCGGAGCATGGGCTCATTTGGCTGCCACAGGGCAGGAGGTGGGCGAGCTGCTGGGTGGCAGAGGGCAGCCCCTGGTCCTGGGAGCTGGTGGGTGCTGCTGGCACAGCCAACCCATGGTGTGCAGCCTCCTTCTCCTCTGGATACTTGTGGGTATGGCCCTGATGGTTTGGTCCCCAAACCTCTCTCTGGGGAGATCTTCAGCACGAGGGAAAAGCTGCCGCCAGCAGAAACCTGCCACTTGTTGGGAGCGCTGGGCAGCGGCTTGGCCTCAGCACCCTGCGGAAAGAGGAGCTGGGAGGATGGGTCTTATCATCACCCCCGCACATCTCCACTGTGGTAATTCGTATGAGTGTCACTGGCACATCTGTTCAGAGAGAGAAAAGTAATACAGGTCCAGCTGAGTGATGAAATTGCTTTCAGGGCTGTTGATTCCCAGCTCGGGGGTGTGCGGTCAGCTTGACTGCAGGCTGGGGATTTTTAATTTATTTTTTCCTCTCTCCCTTGCCCTGTTCCTTGCAGCCAGCAGAGATCAGTCACATGTAAAGGAGGCAGTGCCAGCATCTTTGAATCCAATTCCCCGTGTTCCCGTTCTGTGGGAAAGATGGCCCATCTGGGCTCGTTCCTGAGACCCTGAAATTGCTCACACTGTGCCTCGCTGAAGGATTTGTATCTCGCTCATGACCAAACTGTTCTGCTCCACCTTTTCCTATACCTCCCCCTCTGCCTGGCTGCATTTGGCCTCTGCTCTGGGACCGGTACCCCTTTCTCCTCTAGATGGTGCAACTGCCATTGAACACCAAGGAGACACCGAGCTGCAGCCAGACCCCAGCCCCTGCAGCAGAATGTGGGGTGCAGCTAGCCCTGGGGTCTGCCCTCAGCTCCTCACGACCCCTCCCAGGTCTCTCCCGCTGGCAGGACGGGTGCTGGGGGGCATTGCCCTGCATGCATCACCCACCCGAAGGGCTGCGCCAGATACCTGTGGAGCATCATCGCTGTGCCAGCCATGGGCACAGGGCTGCATGGAACCGAGGGGATGAGAAATCCGTCTCCCGCTATTCCTGGCATCACTGTCCTTGGCAGAGCACGTCCTGGCAGTGCCCGGGGGAGATGCTGGCAGAGAACAGCGGAAGGCGGAGGAGAGGGGACAGATCCCAGGGGTGACCCCGTGCCTTGCGGCAGTCGGGCTGTTTCCGTTCACACCGGGTGCGGAGCAGGCCGGCCGGAGGGGCTGCGATGCCATCATAGCCTTTTGTTAGAAACCCCACTCGCCTGCCATCCCCTGACTCATCTCTAGGCGGGGAGGGATGCGGGGTGGCCAAACCTGCAAGTGCTGGGCAGGAGAACAGCCCCTGCAACCGGCAGCTCAAGGCTGGTATGCACTGAACTGCGCCGTCCTCAGCCTCTCCACCCATCCCATGGCAGCAAGAAGGACACACGCAGAGATGCTCTTCTCCTCCAGGGCCACCACTATAGGACCAGCTCCTCGCGGCTGCAGGGCATTTATGGCTTAGGGGTTGCGTCAGGGCAGAGTGAACTCAGCCGGGTTTGCCAACTCCCGTGAGCAGGCGAGGACAGTCATCGGCGAGCCCAGCAGATTGGATTTGGGACCCTGCAGGCACGAGGGGAATCCTAGGCAGTTCTCCCTGCAATACTCCCCGTTTGTTTAGGCTAAAAACAAATAAATACAAGCTTAATGATTTGAGTGAAACAATAGGAGAGATTCCAGCATAAAGAAAGGTTTCCTCCTATTAAGCTTTGCTGGCAAGCTTTAGAGCCTGTATTTTAAATAAATGTTATGGGTGCATTTAAAAACACACCATATGTTCTCCTGCGGATCTTTCTGGTAGCTGCTATAGCGTGGCTCTTGACTGGATCTCCTCCTCCCCGTGCCATCGGCTCGCCTGGGTGTATTTTGCAGTGCCACCCACGGTGCCACAGCCGGAGCAGAGCCCCGCGCCCCAGCTCCTCCTCGCACCGGGGAAGCCACGTGCGGGACTCCCCGTGCCCCACGGCATGGGCGCCGGCGTGTTCCTCGAAGTCTCTGCCGCGAGCGTGGGTTGCAAAATAGTCTCTCATTAAAGGTCAGGGTGTTTTTGCTGGAGAGCCGATTAAATTCCTGAGGACCTGTGCCGCCTCCCTGCCACAATTCCCACGGCTCTTCCAGCCGCAGCCTCGCCCTGGTTTTTTGGAAGCACCCCAAAACCCATCCAGGCCTTTTCTACCTGCAGCGAGGTCAGGGAGCGTGCTCCCAGTGGGAAGGATGAGCAGAGGGAAGGAAGGGCCAGGAGCTGCAGCAGGATTTCGGATTTCTGAGTTCCCCCCGACCGCTGTAGATGGCACTCGGGCCCCGCCGCCTGCCCAGCTGCCGGCGAGCTGTAATGCATGCTGGCACGGAGTCAGGGGATGAGCTCTGACTAAGTTTACAGCAGATTTTCCCTTCTGACAGATTACCGCTTCATTTGTAAGAGGAGAACTTCTCATTAAGTCAATTTTTGACATTTTGTTGGGGGGGGGGGGGGAATAAAATCCTCGTGATGCCAAGCGTGCTGGAGCACGAGTGCGGCTGAGTCTTCGCTGGTTTGGGGGCTGGAGTTGAGGGGCTTGGGTTTTGTTTTTTTTATTTTGCTTTGGCACCAAAGTCCCTTTTCATAATTATTCAGCTCTGAGCACAATCGCTGCGGGTGGGAGGCATGTTTAAAACAGAACCCAGCTGAAAAGCCAGGAGGACTTTGTGGTGGAGAAACGGCAGCTCACCGTTCCAGCAATGCTCTGATTTCAATACTAATCCAATAAGGTTTGATTAAAGTATATTTTCAAGGCAAAATCCAATCTAACTGCTATTATCGTTGCTCTCAGCACTGTGCGAGTGCCTGGGCTTTGGCTGCGCGCAGGGATGGCGATCGCAAGGCACCAAGTCGGTCCCGGCTCTGCCAGGGACCCGTGGCTCTGCGGTGGGGACCTGGGGACGTCCCCCGCGGGCACCCGGTTTGCCTCGCACGATGCTCTGCTCTCGCCAGGCTCCCTGTGCAAGCCGTCCTAATCGTTACAACAGAATGAAGACTAATTTTAGTGTTAATTATGCAAATCAGCCTTGATGGGAAACTCCAGAGTGAGGTTATTATCGCTCTTTTTTCCAGGGTGGGGAACAGCCCTTTTGGAAAATCCTTCTTCTTGCACAGCCACGAACCTTTCTTCCCCTTGGGTTTCTTTCAAGTGAAAAAAATGCTGAGCAAGGTTGTTACCATAAGCTCCTAGGACATTTTCATTGATCCAGATCATACTGTTAGAGAGCGCAAGTATCAAAAAGCACGGGATGATGTTATAGATTTATTTTAATTATGAAAAATGTTGCAAGCAGCTTGAAGAAAGTGAGCGCTTCTCCAGAAAAAAAAAGCATTTCACTTCTTTTCTCTCAGAAAAACACATTTTCTCATTATCCAAGCTGCTGAAACCGTGCGCTCCTCAGGGGCAAGGACTGTGTTGGCCTTTCCCAGCTCGCGCTGAGCGCAACAACATCAACAACAAAATTGTATTAAACTACCCTGAGATTTTTCTCTCCTGCACTAATTGCCTTTCCAGCCCAGTCTCTTCCCACCTCCAGTGCAAACACAGGTCTAAATCACTTCGCTGTCATCGCTTTGCAGAGCCCAAGCGAAGGGAGGCTGCCCCGGTGATGCCCTGCAAGGAGCCGCTCTCTTGTTTGGGTGCTTTCTTCGAGGAAAGCTTTTGAATCAGCTCTGAAAAGCATTTGGAAACCTGGTTTCCTTGTATCAACAGCTGCGGATGCGAATGCCTGGTCCCTCTCACTGCTCCCTGCCCATCTGCCTTTCAAAGCTGGGATAAACCCTCAGCCACCGATGGATCAAACCCTTCCCCTTCCCTCTGCCGGTCCCTGGGGATGCCAGCCTCGGCGGTGACACGGGTGGCAGAGGTGGCCATGGCTGGCTCGGGGGCCGTGGCCGTGGGCTCGGGGCTGAGCTCGCCTCCAGGCGGTTTGCAGCTCCCCTTTCGCAGAGTTTGTCTGCTCTGTGCAGAGCGCCTGTCTCAGCAAAGTTGATCAAATCTTTCTCCCTTAGTGAATGACATGCTCCTGCCCGAGAAAATCAGATTACAGTGTCTTTTATCCATGACAGCTTGAAGTGCTGCTGCTTACTTGTTTTAGGGAAGGAGTCTTGTAGACAGAGACGATCCTATTAACGATTTACCCTGGAAGACAATGTTAGGGCTGAGTACTAAAGACACACGTGAGAAGGTGCTTTAAGCCACGGACCTGGTCACCACCTCACCCATGGGGCCATCGCTGTGGATGTGAGGGGCATCTACAGGGGGGGACAAAAAGGAGCTGCTTGCCCTCCCCCCCCCCCCCCCCACCACTGCTTAAGCGCCGATCTGTTACGCCCCGAAACAGGCTGAGTGGGCCCAGGAAAGGGTTTCAGGGTTTCTCTAACGAGGGAGGGATGCGGCTTCTGCACATGGCGGCACGGCTTCCAGCAGATGGTACACCCGTCTCATTGCACTTGACGGGATGGTGGGAGAAGTTATTATGAAAGACTGCTGTGACATTCACAGCACAGATCTGCCAAATGGTGTCTAGAGGAGATGGAAGGAGCACATTGCAATGCTGCATAAATTGGTGCAGAGATATATCTGATGCTGTATTTCATAGCGGGATGGAAAGAAGCCTTCGGCTAACGGTGGAGATGGTGTCCAGCCAGTGCCCTGCTCAGAGAGGCAGAGCAGTTGTGTTCCCCTTGTTGTCTTCTGCCATCAGGTTGTTTGTAATTTCTAAAAACTGGTCCTTCCGAGCCAGAACCCAGCCTCCTCGGAAGAATGTAACGGGGGGGTCCTCCCAGTGTCCCCCCAGGTCTCAGCTGCACAGACCCTTGCAGATGCCCTGTCCCAGCCATGGCTGAAGGTCCCACAGAGCCACATGGACCCTCTGTCCCGTGGGCCCACTGGGGGAGCGAGGCCACCCGTCCCAGGCCAGCGTCCCTCGCCACCCGCATTGCAAGCCTGGGTCAGAGCGGGGCCATGCTGCTGCTTTTGGTTTCTCCTGGAGTTATCATTTCTGCTTTTGAAAAAGCAAAACAGAATTCAGGGTATCCCAATCCCACTGAGAAGATGGTCCAGCTCAGTTTTAGGTGCTGGGCAGCAGAGCAGAAGCACCGTAATCATCCTCCTCTTTCATTTTTGCTCCTTGTTAATTACTTCATTAGCTTCCTCTGAATCTTGACGAGGGGTTTTATTTTTCCATGGCAACTGCATCTGCGAGACATCCCCACTCACAGACCCCCGCTGTGCCGGGGTGCCTGAGGGCCACGCTGCACCCCGCTTGGCTCCAAGCAGGACCCGCTCCGGGCCGAAGCGCCTGCCCTACAAATGCAAGCGGTCGGGGCATCAGAAAGACCTGCCCTTGGGGGGACTTTTCCCACTGATGCAGAGAAGCAGGAGGATCCATCCCTGAGATGCCCTGTGCTGCTGCCCCGGTGGGCTCCACGGTGCAGGGGGGGCTGGGGGAGTCTCCCCCTGGTGAAGGCGAGGGGGTCCCAGCTGGAGCTGGACATGTGCCTTCACCGCGGCATCTCGGCAGCTGGGAAGCATCAACCTGGGAGCGGAAGCTCGCCCCATTCACATAAACAGCCGATGAAAATTAACGCCCACGAGGACGACATTCATACCTACAAATTATGTCTGCTGTGGAGCTGCAATTAAACATTCCTCCACTGCAACAGCAGTGTAATGAGAAACCTGCACAGCTCCCGCCCCGCTGTGCCTCCGGTCCCTGTCCTTGTCCCCATGCCAGCTCCCCGGTCCCCTGAGCTCCCCAGTCCCCCTGCCCTGGGGCAGGATGGGTGCTGCAAGGGCTTGCACAGGGGGCTGTGCATGTTTTGGCCTGCTGCGTGGGGGTGTTTTTAATTCCCCAGGGGGATTTCTGAGGGCAATTGGGAAGGAATCTGTCCTGCAAGTTGCAATTCCCTCGATCTACAGCAACAAAAAGATGTCAAAGGGCCTGATCCTGCCCTGACAGCCAGAGAGCCACCAGCTCAAGGAAGGAGGCAGAGGAAAAACAACCCTGCAAGTGGGACCAGGGCTGATTTCTAACCCATTTTGCCCATCCCAGCAGGAAACCCTCAATTTCTGACTGTCCGCTGTCTCCCAGCAAACACCTACTGGCACCTCCTGAGCAGTGGTGGCTGCTGTCCCCAGCTCAGCACACCCAAAACGGCTCTCTGCCTTGAAACCACAAAGGAGGAGATGGGGATGGTGGGTCTCAGCAGAGCACGTGGCAGTGAGGGACTGCAGGAGCTCAGGGGACCCCGGGCTGCTGCAGGGTGAGCTGTGAGCCGCGCTCCCTTGGGCTGCCCAGCAGCAGCGAGGCAGAGCCCCACGCTCCCCATCGCCTTTCGAGGGATCCTTTTCTCCCCCCTCAAAGAGCTGGCAGTGGTGGGGGACCCTTGGGACACCCTAACGCAGCTCGGCAGGATGCCGGAGCAGAGGCGAGCGCTCCTGGGGGCATTGTGGAGAAGGGGAATTTTGGTCCAAGCTCTAACATTTGCTCACTGCAGGCTGTTAGGAAGAAATAATTAGCGCTCTGTTTTTCACCAGGAGCTTCTCCCCCTCCATGCCCTCTTGTGCCAGGATGATGTGTCATCACGGGAAGCTGCAGGATCATTTCCATAAGATAAAAAAATAAAATAGCTCCTATTCATCACCAGCCTTTGTGCTAATAGCCCATGCTCTTTAAACGGGGAGCATGGCTGGGGCTGTTCCTGCTTCCATCTTGCGGGATAAAGGATCTCTTTGCACTTCTATAATAACCTCTTTCATCTGACGCCCTCAAAGTGCTTTTGGACATAAATTAATTAAGCCTCACAACACCCTGTTGAGTTCAAGCTCACTCAAGGGTTTTCATCCTGTGTTCAAACAATTCATCGCATCTTTGCGTCGCCGCTTTTCGGCAGCCCAAGGGTCGCGTCCAGCTGGGGCGTGAGCGGGGCCCGTTCAGTTATTTCTGCCACGCGTCGCCTGCTCCTGCCAGGGCTCGGGCTGCCCTTGGGGTTAATTCTCCGTCCTTAGAGTCTCATCAAAAAGCATCGCAAAGCTGCATGGGCCGAACCCATGGCACAGCAGCTCCCCGAGGCTGTGCAGCCTCACCCAAATCTCTAGACAAGTACCAAAATAGCTCCACTTTTCCATCTTTCAGCTTTTTGGGATTTATGACCCATGCAGTGCCCCGTCGGCATCATCGAGGCTGGATCCAGTGGTCCCTTAACCCATGCAAACTAGGGTCGCATCCTGCCTGAGGAGAGGAGCTGGGCCCTGCGCTGCTGCAGCCGGGTGCAATTTGGCAGCAAATTCACTGAGGAATAACTCACAACCGCCTGCTCCTGCTCACTGCACCTACCCCAGGCAAAAAAACCCCGCACGCCGATGTTGGTGTCTCATTGCAAAAAGCAAAAGGCATATGGAGGCAGCGACCCCTCGGTGCTGGCTGCCTGCAGCTGGGCAGGGCAGAGCGGGCAGGGAGACGGCTCGCCATGCCAATGCTTCGGGTTTGCTCCTCGTTTCCTATCACCTCTGATGAGGCTCTTGCAGGATTCGGGCTGTGGAGGGATTTGCCGTGTGCCCCAGCTCCGCAGAGCGAAGGGTCCTGCGGGAGCAGAGGGGGGAGCGGGAGCTGCCTGTGCGGAGACTGCGGTGCTGGGGATGCAGAGTGGCTCATCGGTGGCTTCAGATTCCTAATTATATCTCTTTAATGAGCACCCACACCGTTATCAGAGGTTCCTCTGGGGCTAAGCGGTGATCCAGGCTCTTCTAATTACTTCTGACTCTTAATTTTCATGTCTGTGCTAATTCTTCATAGCTCCCCTTCCTCACTTGATGCAAAGGACTCATTACCAGGAAATGCATCCTCCTCCTCCTCCTCTCTGCTCCTCACACAAGCTCTTTTTTCCTTCTTTTTTCCTCCCAAATCTTACAGAAAGAGATGGAGCAGGTAGAAGCTGCCCACCCACAGGGCCCAAAGGTGGGGAGTTAGGTTGGGGGGGTTTAGCTTTCCGAGGAAGCACAGGAAGGTGGTTGGGATGCAGAACCCATCTCCCACTGCTGCGGAGGCTGAAGCCAAGAGGGAGCTGAGCCTGGGGGCACCGCTCGCACCCCCCAGGGCTCAGCACACTGAGCACCCACATCAGGGGCATCAGGGGCATCAGGGGCATCAGACGCCTCCCCGTGGGCACCGGCTGTGCTCAGCCCCACTCCCCAGCACAGGCCAGCGAGGGGACGGGCACCGGCTGCTCCTCGTGCCCAAGCAGACCTCGCCCAGGAGCTCCCTGCACCTCTCCAAGCTGGGAACCCCAGCGGTTTGGGATCCCGATGCTCCCCAAGCGCTGGCTTTGCTGCTCAGCATCCTGTGATGCTTGAACATCCAGACACCCACTGCTGGGGAGCAGCAAGGGCAACCCCAAATGTGCCACCGGGGCTGCTTTTCCCCATCCCTCCCTCTGCCATGCAGGGGCAGGCAGCCTGCGGGCAGGTCTGGCCGCTGCCAGGGCTTGGCTCGAGAGCACACAAGTGTCTCAGAGAGGTTTTAGTTCCGTTTTTGGATTTTTCTGGCCAGTCCCCAGCGCAGGGAGGGGGTACTGATGGATACATGAAAGCATGGAGGCGCTTCAGAAGGACCGAGGAGAGGACGCTTGCTGGGAGAGGAAGCCCCAGCTCTTAGTGCTACCCCAGCCACATTTGAAAGCAGACTGGGAAGGCGTTTGATCTCCACCCAAGGCCGCGACGTTTTTGTGATTGTGGTGAAATCCCCTCCTGCCTGGGGTGCTTGTGAAGCCGCCCACTCGGGAAACCCTTCTCCAGGACAAACCCTTCGCTGCTGGCTTTAAATTCCCCTCTTGCAGGCTGCCCTTCGCAGCGGGGTCCTGGGCAGTGCTTGGAGCGGGACAAAGTCCGTGGGGACGTTTGATTGCTGGCACCGGGGTGGGAGGGCAGAGGCAGCGGGCTGCCACCGGCTCCAGCTCTGCCAGGAGCGGAGGGAGGTTGGGGGGGTCTGTGTGCCCCCCCCAGGCGGGGTCCCACATGCTGTGCTGGTCCCCAGAGGGCAGGGAGAAGGAGGGAGAAGGGATGCCCATGTCCTCGCAGGGCGGTGACGATGCTGGTGGCTCCAGTCCTAGGGAAAAGGGCAGAGCCTGCTCTGGATGGTGGGGGGAAACTGAGGCACGGAGCTGCTCTGAGCCTCGCAAAGCCCTCCGGGATGAGCCGTCACATCCCACGCTGCGCAGCCCTTGCACACATGCTTAAATGAAGCCGGAGCCTGGGGGGGACCACTCCCGAGCTGGCCTCCCCCCCCACCCGCTGATGCTTTCCACAGTTTTTTCCCTTGACTGAAGCGAAAGGGTTTTCAAAAGTGGGACTTGGGCCTTGAAGTGACAAATAATTGAAGATGGTAATTAAAGGCACAGCCGAGCACGGAGTGAAAAAAGGAAAAATAAAGGAAAAATGCCAGTTGCAATTTTGCGATTTAATTAGGTTCGCTTTCTCTCATAGCGGGGAGCGTGGCAGGCAAACCCCGAAGGCACAGGACTTTCTGATGCTGCTGAAAACAGGGGGGAGGTGGCAGAGTCCTCTGCAGTCAGCTTTCCCAAGGATAACGGCACAACTCCGCCACACATTCAAAGGCAGAGATTAACAAAAGGCCCTTTTAATTTTTTTTTTTTTCCTTGAGAACGGGAGAGCTTCTTGAAGCAGAAACTTTAAACAATTAAAAAAGGAAAAAGGAAAAATAATAACTGTTGGCATGGCAAGTATATGAAAATAGATCTCTGCTGCCTTCCCCACTCTGAGATATTGTCAGCTGATGATACTTGAAATTTCTCTTATAAGGGAGCTCCAGTCAGTGGCTTTGGCAGCACTGGGAGGTGGAAACCACCGACCTGAGGGCAGGGCTTGCAGGGGCCAGTGCGTCCTGCCAGGGGGTCGGTGCCAGCCTTGCAGTGGGGCCCCTGCTTGGCTTTTGTGGGGGACAGCCCAGCCCGGGGGCGAGCGGGACCCTTGGCAGAGCAGCTCTGACGGCTGCAGTTTGGCATCGGAGTATTCTCACTTGTATAAATTATATAAATCATCCCCCCGGATGAGGGAGTGTGCACATAAATATGTAGATTCAGGCTCCAGCCCTCATGACTTATTCACCAGCAGCATCATATTGTTTCTAACTTCGGAGCAGTTCCTGGAAACTGTTCGTTCTTCAAATTAAAAAAAGATATATGGGTGCTGCTGGAGCGGCCCGCGTGTTCTCCCGAAAGCCCCGGCTTTGCTGGGGAAGGGCTGAGCAGCAGCAGTCGCCTCCCGTGAGCTTGGGCTGGTCTGGGGGGGGGTGCACGCCCGCCCGGGGAAGGGAAGGGGGGAACCCTCCGGCTGCGGAGCGGAGGTTTGTGGGATCCTGCCCTGGCTGCCTTCCCTCCTTTCCCAAGGCAGCAGCGCTCCTGCCGTGCTGTCTGTGCAGTCAACCCCTGCCCTAAACCTCTGGCTTGCAAATTAATGGGCGGAAATCTTCTCTTCTGCAGCAACCTAGGTTCTCCTCCACTTGAGGCACCCTTGCTGGCGGGTCCCAGATGACCCAGGAGCTTTTTCCACCTCCACCTGCCTGTGAGTCCCAGCAATGCTCACTGCACCTCCTGCCTCGCCGGCTCCCACCACACCGCTCGCCACTAAACTCAGCTCTCGTTTTGCTACGTTTTCCTGAGATCAGGACATGAAGACACAGTGGTAGCAGCATCCAGCCTGCAAACGAGGTGGTTTCACCCAAGATGGATGGGGGAGCATCCTCTCCGCCGGCTCCTGGTGTGCAGGGCCATTGCCCGGTAAATGAGCAGCCCGGCTTAATGACAGCAATTGTTGCACATCCCAAAATATCCCACTTAATAGACTCCATCAAGTAAGTATTGTCCTAAATGGTTCAGAGCGAGGAGCAGCGGAGGTAGTAACAATGCGGACATGCCATTTGCGAAGAAATTATGCCTTGCTGAGATTTATCGGAGAGCTCAAATTGCTGTTAATAAAACCCGCTTTTGCTGGTGCAAGGGAAATTGGTTTTCACGGAGGCTGGAGGGATCCATGTAGAATATTCTGGGTATCATCTCCAGCACAGCAGGAAAATGAGCTCCCTGCTTTCCTTGCCTAACGTGGGGAGGGCCGGTGAGGCCAGATCCTTCACCCTATTTTGCCCAGCTGGGGCTGGGGTTGGGAGGAGACCCCAAATATGGGGGCTTCCCCTCCCAGCCAGCTGCTGGCTCCCCGCCATCACTTAATTTCTTCACACCATTTTGCCAGCCCTTAAATGCCCATATTATATATTTTCAATATATTTTAAACTTTTCTCCATTCCTAAAGACTCCCCCAGAAAAATCCCCCATCCGCAGCCCCTTCCAAGCCTGCCTGGTTTTCTCCCAAATTTCTTTCCCCGCGGTGCCGATCTGCGTAGCACCGTGCTGCTTCCACCAGCTGGGAGAGACCGGCCCCTTGTTTTGAAACACAAATAAAGAAACCATCCTGTAATTTCTCCGCTGCGATTGTGTCATTTTCCTTGCCTAACCCCCGTGCCTTGTGTATTCAGAGGAGCGGGTGCTATAGAAAATGCCGCAATTTGATTTGGGAATCGTTCTGCTGAGGGAAACTGCAGAGGAGGAGAATGGAGATCTCCGGCATCAATAAATCATGACAAGTTGGGAATTTCACAGCTCTGCATAACACACTGGGTGGCGCGGGATGGATGCGGGCAGCCCGCGCCCCCGGCCCATCCACGGCGGGACCCTCGCACGGAGACACGTGAAATGGGGGATTAATATTTATTTAGTTTGTTTAGTTAAGAGGCAAACATTTGCTGATGTATTCTTGGCAAATCTAGGACAATAATTACTGGGTACCAGAGCACTGGAGTGCCTGTAATCCACTCCACACCTCGGCAAGTCCCTGCTCTCATATCTGCTAATCCAATATTTGGAAGGCAGCCGGCATCGAGAGCATCGCAGAGGAGGCTGAGACTGAGTTTTGGGATAGCCTGCGGGGAAGCCCTGTCCCAGGAGATGCTGGGCTCCACTGCCAGCCCCAGCCCTTCAACGGGACCTTCTGCGGTGGCCCTGGGAAGCCCAGGGCTCTGGGAGCCTCTGTGGGCTTTTCTGTTCCTCTGCAAAGAGGGGCTTTCCTTGGCGAGAGACACGGGTGGGCTCAGTCCTGGGAACAGGCACCCACCATGGGCTGCGGACCCCCAGGACCTGCTGCCGTCCCCCCTCCTGGGGGTGTTGGAGGAGCTGAGCAACCTGCGCTGGCAGCAGTGACCAGGAGATCGCTGGAAAATTTTAAAGCAGAGGAAAAGCCATGTTTTCCTTCCCCTCCCCTCCTTGTGGAGATTAAAACGGAGATTGAGCCTCTCTGGAGAGCTGAGCTGCCCTCACTGTCGCTGCTGGAATAGCAATGACTGCGAGAGATAATTAGTTGAGCTCCTCCAACCTTGATAATGAATTGAACCCCTCCAACCCCAATAATTAACTGAGCCCTTGCAACCCCAATAATCAGTCGAGCCCCTCCAACCTTGATATTTAGCTGAGCCCCTCCAACCCTGCTCAGGGCTGGGCTGCCCCAGCAGCTCCTTGTCCAGGGGGGATGCAAGGGGTCCCAGGGAGCCGCTGGCTGGTTCCTCCATCTCTGCCCACCCCCAGGGTCCCCCCTGCACCAGCCAGGGCCAGGGTCCTTCCCAACAGCCCCCAAAACCATGGTAGCCCGGGAGCAGCAGCCTTCTTCCCCGCGCCGGCTCCTCTCAGCTGGAGGAGACTTAGCAAAGTGCTAAGAGGATCGCGGGGAATTTTTCTCTGTGATTATTCATGTCTAACAAGAACTGGCAGCTTTTTTATTTTCTGCTCTCCCAGGCTTTTCCAGAGGCGCCGTCCCCCCTCACCCTACAAGGGCTTTCAGCAGGTTTCCTAAGTTTTATTGCTTTGATCCCGTAATGTGCCATTATGCAACGAGACAAGCTCTTTCCCGTCACTTCCCCGGCTTCAGCCAGGCCTTTTGCTGTAACAGGCACAGCACTGGCTTGAAATATTAACGAGTTTTACCTTAATTACCTTTCGGGCTTCTCCGGGCTCTCTTCATTTCCCTTCTCACTCTCTTTTTAATATCAGCATTGAGCAGAGCCAGCTGCTTGGCAAAGCTGGGATTTATTCCCCTCCTCTCCACCCTGGGCATCAGGTAGTGCCGCAGCGAAGGACGGTCCTTGGAGGCAGCCGGCGCTCCCCGGGCACTGGCAAGGCAATGGGGGTATTTTTTATCTTACGGTAAAACATTTCCCCTTTGAAATTTGGTTGCTGGAAAGAAAAGAGCACCTTACATTTTTCCTGCATTTTGGATAAATGAACCTCCTACCAAACGTGGAGTGTGGGATGCCCTAACCTGCGCTACCCAGAAACAGCCTCTCCATCCTCCCTGGCCCGGGAGAGCTTTCCCCTTTCCCTTCAGCCCCGTGCCCATCACCATGGCCTCAGTGGCTGCCCCGGGCTGTGTGGCAGGCGGACAGAGCCGGAGCACTGTCCCCAGCAGGGCCAGGACTCCTCTCCATGAGAAACCTGAATGAAGAGGGCGATGAGCTTCAGCAGTGCCTCCGATACGCCGTTGCCTTGCTGCTGCCCCAATGCACTTATCTAATAACCAGTGGTGCCTTTGCAGGAATTTAAGCATCATCGGCCGGGTGGGGCGGCTGGGGAGGTGCTGCAGGACCCCCACCCTGGCTGCGGGGACCGGGGAGCTGCCACCTCTCCCCGTGTCGCAGCCGTCCGGGTCTGTCCCCTCCTCCTGGGCGAAGGACGTGGTGAATTGATTTCTATTGCACGCCCCAGCCCTGCAAACCCAACTCCTTTTTGAGACATAAAGCCAGGCGGGGGGACTGGATAGTTGCTTATTTATTAACATGGCCCCTTTGGTTTAGTAACGACGTGTTTCCTGCCATGAAATTCAGCATGGGACACTAATAGCTCCGAACAAGGAGGCTGATTCATGGCTTTTTGCTGCAAAACCCCCATTTGGTTCCCTAAAGACTAATTTTATGTTTGCTGTCATGTTTCATCAGACCGGTGGATGTGGGCTGGGTGCTGGGGATGGCGGGATGCGGGGGCCCGGTGTGATGCAGGGACCAGTGGGATGCGGGCTCCTAGCGGGATGTGGGGGCCCAGTGGGATGCAGGGGCCCGGTGCAGGGACCAGTGGGATGCGGGCACCCAGTGGGATGCAGGGGCCCGGTGGGATGCTCGGCCATGGTGCAGTGCTGCACAAGCCCCGCACAGGAGCAGGGTCTCTCCTGGCCTCTCCCCACAGTTGATGTGTTTTATCAGAGTTTTCCTACCCATCCGCTGGGAGCAGGGCTGGCAGGAGGGATGGTCAGGGAAAGGACAGCATTTCCAGGTGCCATTGTGGGTGCAGCACCAGCCCACAAACGTGGGCGTTCATGGCACCGGGTGCCGGTGGCTGGTGTGTCCCCCCGGTTGGTGATTTCAGTGACGATGACAGTGCAAGTCTTGGCTGAGTGTCCCCAGGGCTTTGGTGGCGTCTAGGCGTTGAAGAAGACTTGAGCCAAGAGTAGCTGTTTGATTTCCCCCCCCGCATTTTAAAAATTCATCCAGGACATCCCAGCCTCTTGCGACAGCCAAGAAGTGTCACCAGCCCGGCTCCCCGGCGCTTCCCAGGCAGCCAGCCGAGGAACATTCCGCACCGCTGCCTGCCAC
>NW_009260227.1:1359199-1368386 GCF_000687185.1 Egretta garzetta | reverse complement strand
CCGGACCCGTCCCCGGGGGCAGGGATGCGGGGAGCTGAGCGTGCCGGCTGGTACCTGCTGCTGGGAGCTGCATCCGAGCTGCACAGCTGAGGCTCCGGCTCCTGAGCCCCTGCACAGACTCGAAGGTGCCCTGGAGAGGAAGAAAGGTTGTTATATCCTGAGCCCTGGCCCAAATCTTCCTCTCCATCAGGCAAAAACTCAGTATTATTCCCCAAAGCTGCTCCTGCAGCTCCTGCCCCAGATGTGGCTGCGCCAAGTTGGGCAAAGCAAACTTTTCCTACGCACCCAGCCGGCGTGCCCGGGCAGCGGGGAGACGGGCTGCAAGGACGTTATTAACGCCACAGACAGCTGTGAACTGAAACCAGCCACTTTTTAAATGCTTTATTTTTTTTCCCATACGACTTGATCATCTCTTCTGCTCAAATCTGCGGCTGCTCTAATGAGCTGTCTCACACGCCTGAGCTGTCGGGAGAAAAACGGGGGAAGCAGAAAAGCGGCGTGTAATACTGCAGAGAGCATCGGCGCCGGCAGCGCCCAGCCCCGTAACCCAAACCCCCCCGCCAGGCGCAGTGGGAGCCCAGCCGAGCCCCCAGGCCTTTCCCTTTTGGGCCTTTCTTGCTTTCACAGATATTTTTCTAAGTAGCAAAGTGATAGGTGAAATTCCTTGCATCCCGTCAGCGAGACGGACTGCCACATCAGTACAAAATAAATGATAAATCCTGCTACGAGGGAGCCGGTTGCTAACGAACTATCCGCTTTTCCTGCTGCCGTGTTTTCTTGACCCTTAATTTTTGGAGTGCTGGGAGGTTGTGAAGGTGGCCTCAGGTTACCATTGAAGCTCCTGGGCTATGGGGCTGCCCAGGATGGGATGCACCCATCAGGTCTCTGCGATGCTTTGTGCATAAAAGATGGGGACAGGGATGGGGATGGGGACACAGACACCCCCTGCTCCAGGGATCGCTGCCCCTCGGCCCTGAGCAGGATTCTGGCAGACGGAGCTCCTGGTGCAAAATCAGCAATAGATTTTCCTTCGCTCTGTTCCTTACATGACTCCCTCGGTGAGAACTTCTGTCGGGCAGCATAAACCAGCTCCGAAACAAGCAGCACCGAGAGCAACAAAGAGCGGCGCTTGAAGGGGCTGAGGCTAGGGAAGGAGAGCACAGAACAGAACAAAATAATTCTTCCCCAAATCTCAGCCTGTATTGCTGTGCGTGATGCAAAGCAATGCGATCAGACAACTGGGACACAGGCATGAATTAAACATTCCCCCGTAGCTCCTGGGGGATAATTCCCTGAAGCCCAGATTCATGGGTTTTAAAACCAGGAGGGACGGTTGTCATCATTTAATCCCACCTCAGTCGCTCCTGCGGGGCTGGTGGCAGCCAGGAATGGCTCTAGCACAAGGCGAGGAGAGAGCCGAGGGGATGCGAGGTGCGAGGGGTGAAGGGGGGAGCCTGAGTTTGGGGGTGGCAGCCACAGATGAGCCCCCCTGCTCCTGGAGTGCTGGGATCGTCACTCAGTGGGGCCATGCCTGAGGCAGGCAGGATGAGTCCTTGTTTCGGAGCGTCCTTGTATACCAGGGTTAATTTTTCCAAGCAGCTCTTCGGAGGAAAGGACAGTGCATGCCAGGGGCTGGTGACACATCGCTGGGCCAGCTGGCTCCCCTGGCACTGCTGTCCCCACCCTGCTGTGGCTCCAGGGAGGGGACACGTGCTGTCAGTGGCCCATCGACACACGATGGCTCAAAGCTTCCCCCTGCGTGGCCGCAAAACGCCCGGGGCAGCAACAGGGGCTTGTGCCCCTGTGCCAGGGAACGCTCTGCAGAGCAGAGGAGGGCATGGCTGGACCAAGAAGCACTGGCACCAGCAGCCCCAGAGCCCTTCCCTTCTCCTTGGGATGCTCCACGTTTAGCACAGCCCGCTACCAACCAGTCATAGAACCATGGAATCCTTTAGGTTGGAAAAGCCCTTTAAGATCGCCAAGCCCAACCGTTCCCCTAACCCTGCCATCCCACCACTAAACCCTGGCCCTAAGCACCTCATCTCCTCGGCTTTTAAATACCCCCAGGGATGGTGAGCCCCGGAGCAGCAGGATTCGGGCAGCCCTGCCAGCATGTCCCTCCAGTCCATCCCCCCACTGCCATCCCCCATGGGTGCACGGTGCTGCAGGGGGAGCAGCACCGAGGGGCAATGGGGTGGAGGGGGGAAGAGACCCCCCAGGCAAAATGGGGCCATCCCCTGGGGCAATAGAATCATAGAATTATAGAATGTTTTGGGTTGGAAGGGACCCCTAGAGGTCATCTAGTCCAACCCCCAATAATAATAAGGGGAGGGGAGAGAGGTGAGACCCCGCTTTGCAGCTTGAGCATCATCTGCAAGGGTGCTGTAGCGGCACCCAGCTCTGCTCTTCCAAGGAAGAGGGTAGCAACAGTCCCTGTTGGATTTGTCCTGGACCTCTCCTGGTTTGGAGCATCTTTTCCACCAGCAAGTTTTGCTGCGAATGAATGGGCAGCGTCTGAGAGCACGCTGCCTGAGTGTATCATTAATTACTCAAGTTATAGGGCTATTACAGCCGAGAAATTGCATTATTAAAAAGAAATCTCTGCAGACGCTTCAAATGCGTCAACCTATTCAATAGCTGACACTGGGTCATAATTAAAAGTAAAAAGTATGGGCCAGAAGGGGACAAAAAATGGCAGATTTCCTGAATATGGCTAATGGAAACATTATTAACATTAGGAAATTACATACGAGAAATCACTGGCTCCTGGCCCAGTTTAAATATGCATAAGGCTCCTGACATGTGCCTATGGTGATTAATAGCATTAACCAAAAAAAAAAAAAAATTAAATTAAATTCATCGAGCCGCCTTTAATGGCTGCGTCTGCGTGTGGCTCCTTTGTTCCCTTCATTAGAGCAGGCAGTCAGCGAGCGGGCAGGGTCGCTCCTGGGCCAGTGGTACACCCAGGATGCTCGTGCACCTGGGATGCTCGTGCACGACAGCACGGGCACCTGGCAGGTTCCTGACTCCTCAGCACCTTCATCAGTCAAAGCAAGGAGAGCCCAGAGCGGGGCATGGCCACCTGCAGAGCAAAGCTGGGGCTGCCCGTGGTAGGGAGGATGAGAATGGGGAAAATCCCCAATTTGCTCCCCGCTGGGCTCTGCTGCCCATTTGCGTCCCCATGAATTTGAAGATCCTCCCTGTGAACACAAGCCCCTGCCCCTTTCAAGCCCCAAAAGAGCCTCTCGGTGAGGCTTTCGCTGCCTTTTTCCTAGCTCAAAGCCTTGTCGCTGCTTTGCTTCTCTTTCAGGGTTTGGGGTTTTTTTTTCCCTTTTTTACATTTGTTCTTTGTGAACGTCGCTGTGTATCAATCTGGCATCAGGCCTATTCACCACCTAATATTTCTCCATAATTTATTATCAAAGGTTTAATCCTTGTGGGAGCTCCCTCCACATTAAAGCCGGTTGTTCAGTCAGGTCATGTCCTGGACTGGAAGCACTTCCAGCCCTTTGATTTGTTTGTGTTTTATGATTTTGTTGGGAGAGCAGTAAAAGATATGAATTTTTCCCCCTCTTGAAATTGATTTATCTCAGTTGTTTCCTTTATTCTCTCCAATTGAACCATAACTTTCCGGTGGCTCTCGTCTCCCTCGCTAGCGGCCCTGTTCCATATGGATGCTGTGGGATGCAGTGCGATGTAAATTCGGAGCAGGTCAGCTGCACGCCCCCGGTGCTGGGGGCTCCTCTCTCCCCTGCCCACCCCGCTCCCCCTTATCTCTGATATATTCCAGGGGACAACAGGAGTTGGTTGAACCTCCTCATCTGGTTTGCTTATGTTGAACTGGTTGACATCCCTCATTCCTTTCAACCACAACCCAAGTTTGGGCTAAAAATGTTTAAAAAGTGCCAAGGAGCTCAAAGCTGGCCTGAGCAACCAAGCATTTGGGGTGGGCTTGCCATTGCCTATGAAAGGAGTCTTTTTATTTTTGGAGTAGTGCAGCCCTTAAAATGAAAGAGTCCCCAACTTTCAGCCAGCCCTAGGAAGGGTCTTGCATCAAGCGAGACACCATCCGAGCCCCTCTGCTCCAGTCCTGCTGCTCCCTCTGGACCAGTGCTTCCCTCTGGGACAGGACCATGCTGGTTTTTGGGGGAGAAACCAGCTCATCCCACCAGACTTCCTCGCCCGGTGAAGGTCTCCATCCTGCTTGTCCTCCCGAAGTTTGAAAGGAGTCAGGGCAACTCACCACGGGTAACAACTTACACGGCGCCGCTGCCGAGGCCTGATTAAAACCATTAATGGAGAACAATATTAATCAACTATTACCCTCTCCCTAGGAGAAATTATGTTGTACATCTTTCTCTGTCTTGTTCCTCAGAACAGTTTTCCGTCCTACGTGCAGCACCGGAGCCCGGCACAGTGCTCAAGATGCCGGCCAGGCTGCGGGGAGCCAGGCTCCGGCACCTGCAAGCCCCAGAAATGCAGTGATTTTTGCATCCCCCAATATAACATAAAGCCCAGGCGTGGTTTTTCCATGCACAAAGCAAATCCTTGCAGATGTTTCAGTGCAGAAGAGGGCAAAACCTGCCCTCCAGCCCCTGCACCCTCTCTGTAAAGGGCCGTTTCTTCAGCTCCAGGAAAGAGAGTTTCTTTACCCAAAAGAAAAGGGCTGAAGAACAAGGGGGGTCGCTACCAGGTAAAACCGGGGTAACTCTGGGCACAAGTGCAGATGACTGCAGCCTGCTGCCGTGCCGTGGCTGTCACCCGGAGAAGCGGCTCGTGGATGAATTGTGGGCACAGAACGGGGACGGTGGCACTGGCGGGGGACACGGTGCCAGCCTGGGTTCGTCACACACTCTGTCACGCTGCTGTCGGGCCGGGCTGCTGGAGATACCAAGGGGGGTGAGGGGTGGGGAGGGATTCAAAAGCATCCAGAAAACTTGGAAAAAACCTCCGGAGCAGCAGAGGAGCACTGCACCTATTACAGCTCAGCACCCTGGAGATGAGTGTACAAAACAAGCAGCTTTAACCAGAAATAGGGGCAGAGAGCTGGAGATTTCCGTATAAAATATTGAGATCCTGAGACCGCCAGAGTGGAAGGCAGAGCCGATGTGGCTTCTGAATAAATCATCGGAGCAAACGCATATGCTCGCTCGCAGTGACGTCTTTGAGGGGAGAACGTGGGGCTGGGAAAGAGGAATAATAAAATGCAATAAAACAAAATACAGGGCACTTTTTCCCCCCCGAAGAGCTTTTGGTAGGGAAATAATTAGCTCGTCTCAACCTCCTCTAACATGCCAGCCTAAATCTGTTCCCTCGTTTGTCTCTCGTCAGCCCATCCACCGTGCCCTCCTCCTTCACTGCCAAGAGAGGAGCGTGCCTTGGCAAACTGCAGCACTTGGTTAAAATTCCATGGTCTCTGTCTAACTGGTGGCCTGCTGGGAGAAACGCTGAAGTCCTGGGGCCACGGTGCCTCCCCAGAGCTGGGGGGCCAGAAACAACACGCAGAGAACACCACGCGTTCAAAACTTGGGTCGAGAGAGGCTCTAAAACTCAAGGGGCTGCCAGGCGAACCCGAAACCTGCGCCCATGAAGTGTTTGCTTTCCAGCACACCTGAGGGGCAGGCGGTCGCGGCAGCAGTGAATATTTAGCCGTAATATAAACCAGGAGGCTTCGTTTGCCAACACGCATCAGCATTTTGCAAAAGAGTGAAAACCGGTAACAAAACTGACCTGGGAGGGATCTGGTTTTTATTTCCCCTCTGCCTGGAGAGGCCAGCGCAGGCTGCTGGTTGGAAGAAAAATAATTTGGGGCATTCTAAAAAAACCTCCTCCTTTTCCATGCCAGGACACAAGAAAGGCCATCCAGACTAAACAGATCCTACAGGCTCCCCAGCACCACCCTTTGCTCTCCTGGGGTCCTTCCCCCAGCCCCAGGCCGGGGAGCAGCAGGGGGCACAGTGACAGCCTTGCACGGCTCTGTTGTAACCCAGCTCTCGTCACCAAAGTTTCTCCCTGAGCCTCAAATGCTCTGTGTAAAGGGAAGGGGGGCATTGAAAGCCCTAACAAACTTCTAAGCCCTCCTTAATGCCAAAGTGTTACGAGAAGCAGGGAGGGGGGAATGCGGATCTGTGTGCTGGAGGATGTTCCTGAGCTTGAGGAGTCCAGGTGATGCTAATCCTGGTGAAACAGGGATGTGCCCTTGTTAGGAATCAAATGTTTCCCAGGGTGTTAATTCTTGTCTAATGAGCAGCTTTGGAGATCCACGGAGGACTGGTTTCAGCTGGTTCTCAGCCCTCCCTGGAAATGGTGTTTTCCAACATCTCTAGCATCGTCCTCAGAAAACGTCTCTCGAGTTAAATCCTCAAGACAGACTCGGGTTTTTAAAAAATGCATCGCGAGTGCATCATCATCAGCACCATCACATGAGCGGGAAAGTAGGACAGGCACCATGTGTGCCCCGCGCCTTCCTGCCCCCCAAGCGCTGGCGAGCGGCTGCTGCTGCTGAGGAAGTCCCGGATCATCTGAGCATCCCATGCCATCGATGCCACACCTGAAATCCAGCCCTGGGGGGGCTCCAGCGGTTTTTAATCCTGCAAAAGGCCGGGGAGGCATTGCAGTGAGTTTACTTATCTTCTCATTTGAAAAACAGGAGCAACAGAAAACCCTGCAGCTGGCCCAAGCCACCGGCAAAGGCAGCATCAAAACCACATCTGGGCTGGAGGGGTCTGGTCCAGGCTGCGGCAGCAGGGTGTGCGCCCAGCGAGGGTGTGAGCTGGGTCGTGCAGCAGCTCTATGTCAGCTTTTATCTGCTTCTGAAGTTGGATGATAGGGGTTTCCGTGGTAAATGGGGAAAAAAAAGCCTGCTGCAGAAGTGAACTGTGCTTGGATGCTGGCAGCGGGTGCTCCTGGGATCCTCATCACTGACAGGAGATCCCTGTTTTCACCTGCCTCATTTTTTTTTGATGCATTCCTTTCTGTAATTAATGCCCTGCTGCGATGTCCATGCGGGCCCCAGGACAGCCACAGGACATGGCCGTGGCCACAGCTCCTTGGGCATCAGAGGACTTGCCTGCCAGCACGCCCTGCACACCGCTAGGTCTGATTGCTGTAATTAAGGTGGCACTGGATGGTGCGTGTTGTGATAGGAAGCAATTATATGCAAATAAGAGACTGCGCAAGTGTAAGTAAACATTAGAGGTTGGTTTTTTCCTGTTGAACCTCTGTGATTTAAAAGCCATTAAAGGCCCCAGCCAGAGCACTGATGTCAGCAGTTTCCCAGCACTGCTCCTGGCTCTGAAAGCCATTTGCTTGCTGCTGTATGGCTTCAGCAGCGCTCGGATCCTTCCCCTCCGGCAGCGCTGTGGTGCGGGATGAGCATCCGCTGCCTCTTACACCACCAGGCACTTCCAGAAGTCTGGGCTGAGATGGCCTGGCCACGCAGGAGACAGCCTGCCGCCCCGCATCCCTGGGCGCCCTCCTCCCGTGCATCCCTGGGCGCCCTCCTCCCGTGCACCCTCCTGCTTGCTCATCCCATGCATCCTCGTGCTCGCTGCTGGTCACTGGGGCAGCCGGGGCTGGGCTCCCACAACAGGAGCAGGTATTTTTCCATCATGCTCTGCCCTGCTGACTTCCACTTCTGGGGAGAGCATTGAGTGGGGCTTGGTAGGCGCTTTCAAAAAATAAATGAAGTCTCTGCCCCTCAGTATCTCTGCTAATAAAGTGGCAATAAGAACAGCAGCTGCTACGAATGGTGGGATGGATGTGTGGGGGCTGCAGGACCAGCGGGTTATGGCCTGTGTTTGGTGTTTTCCTGCTCATGCTCAAGAAATGGGGGCTGTGGTCCCACCTGCAAGGACCGGACACTTCTGCCTAATGTGGCTGTGGGGTCCCTGGGCATTCACCGCTCTGGTAATGTGCTGAGAGCTTTGGGAAGGGCCAGCCAAGAGCCTGCTCTCTTCTGTTGCTGAGGGAGCGGTGGGATGGGGTCTGTGCAAATCCCCCTCCATGAGAGAGGGAACTCAGGGGAGTAGCAAAACGCTCCGTGAAATGCCTGTGGCTGCAATCCTAAAAGTTGCTGCCGGGAAGGGATTTTCCAATGGGATTGAATACTGTGTTCAGTTTTGGGCCCCTCACTACAAGAAAGATGTTGCATTGCTGGAGCATGTCCAGAGGAGAGCCACAAAGCTGGGGAGGGGGCTGGAGCACAAGGCTTATTAGGGGCGTCTGGGTGGGGCGTAAATTTCTTCCCTGAAAGGGTTGTCAGGCTCTGGAATGGGCTGCCCAGGGAGGTGGGTGAGTCCCCATCCCTGGAGGTATTCAAAAGGATAGATGAGGTGCTTAGGGACAGGGTTTAGTGGTGGGATGGCAGGGTTCGGGGAACGGTTGGGCTTGATGATCTTAAAGGGCTTTTCCAACCAAAGTGATTCTATGATTTTTTGTGGGTGAGGTTGAGCAGGTCCTGCTGATGGTCTGAGGGAGAGGGAAAGCTGCAGCTCGGGAGCAGATCTGTTCAGGGGTGGGGGGACCGGCCTCGCTCCCCCCACAGCAGCTCCCCCCTGCACCCTCCGGCACCGCAGAGGAGCGAGTCCCTGAGCCCCTGCAAGCTGGTCCTCGGCTGCGGGGTCTTCTGCCGATGCATGGACGGGCATTCCCCCTCGGTGTTATTAGGGATAATCACAATTTCATCTCCCCTGCAGCCTCCCTCCAAGAGACGATTGCAAGACTGATCCTCACGCCCTGTCCTAAGCTGTTGGTCAAACATTTGTCTCTCTGGTAACTGGGGATGCGTGTTAGTAAAACTGCAATTTAGACCAAGGAAATTGCGGGGAAAACAAATACGGAGCCCCCTCCAGCCATTTGTAACACATCACGCTCCTGACAGTGCTGCCAAATAGCCAAAAAAGCTTCAGCCTCGGAATTTTTCTAGCGCGAAGATAAATGAAGGAGATTCATGTCTCTGTTGGTGCTACGTTGTTTTGCTCAGCTGGCTGCAGAGCAAATAAGATACGGTGCTGCATTGATTTGTAGTCTGAGAGCTGTCCTCGCAAATAGATGGGCTCGGAAAAAACTTCATTTGTGACTTAACATGGAGAATGCAGCAAGCGTGGGGAGGGGGCACGGTGCCCGGACCCTCGGTGTCCCACTGCTCCTCCTCCCTGGGGCACGTGGCACAAGGGGGTGCGAAACC
>NW_009260227.1:1356498-1359113 GCF_000687185.1 Egretta garzetta | reverse complement strand
GCTTCCCTGAAACAAAGCCAAAAGCAATAAGAAAACTGAACCAGCCATTTCCATGGGGTTTGGGAAGGGGAACCGGCCCTCTTTGCAGGCTGAGCACAGCCCCTGCGCCCCACCAGCCTTGGGCTCACCCCGCAGGGAGGTGGCAAGAGTGGGGTGACACCATGAGGGCCTGATCCTGCACCAAGCCCAGCGCAGAGCTGGCCCGCAGGGCGGCGGAGCAGAGCCTGGCTGCAGGCAGGGCAGCGCAAGGGGGCAGATGGATCCCTCACCGCACTTAACGCTTCTCCCTGCCCAGCGTGGCTGAGCGCGCTGCGTCGAGTGGGGCAAATGATGCTCATTAGCATTAATAATGGCATAAAAATATCAAATCAACATGCAGGAAAAAGAGAACATTGCAAGGCTGGCACTTTCCCCCAGGTCTTCCCCGCGGAGGGTCGGGGCGTCCAACCTGCCGTCAGACGAGGTTCCTCCAGCGCACGCCTCCGTGCCCTGATAAAGCAGGGCAGCGCCCGGGAAGAGGGCAGAGGGAGGATGAGGAAGGGTGAGGAGGTTTGTCACTCCTGCGGCTGCTCCCCTTCCCTCCCCATCAGCCCTGATGCTTCTGATGCAGCCATTGCTTAAGAAAAATCCCCCACCGCTCTCGCAAGACGGAAGGCGATTTTAAAGACCCAGCGTTTCCAAATGAGAGCGGTGCTGGCTGTGCCCTAATGGAGAGACAGCCAGTTTTATAGCAGAATGCAAATGCAAAGGTATAAATAAACAATCGCTCACAAATAAGTGCTCGCCTTTAATGAATATTTCATACACAAAAGAAGTCATTGACATTTTGCTGGATTGCATCAATTAGCTCTTGAGCCTCATGTTCGTGCAAATAATAAGCTTGCTTTTCATAATGCTTTGTTAATCTGTTCATAGTGTGAATTTATACAGTAATGTATCACACAGACCTCCTGCTGCAGCCTTTATTGGATATAAATGACTTAGTAATTGCTATTGATCATTAAAGAAGTGCGATGTTATTTTGGAATTACAACGTGGGGGATTTTTTGCAAGACTGAAGGAGCTGGGTGGTTTGCTACGTGCAAGCCTGGTTTGTGTTCAGAGGAGCGACTGATGGGGCCTTGGGAGGAAAAGCCAAGGCTTACCAGGATTGAGTCTGGGTCAAAACACTGCTAGGGTCGTTGCTGGCTTCCCATCATGACATGGTCCCACCAATATATTCAGAATATATCTCAACATATTCCATTTCACACATTGATCCCTCTTCCGACTCAGGCTTTGGTGAGATTAGCCAGGAAAATACTGAGGCTTGCTGGGGAAAGTCAGCAGCAGGCTGGATCCGGGGTGAGTAGGGCAGCAACCCGTGGCGTGGTGGCTGTGGGAGCCCCGAGCAGGTCCCTGCGCGTGGTGGCCACGCTGGGGTGGGCAGGGGCCACCTGGCAAAGCCACCGTGGCCCTTCCCAGGGCTCCCACCAGCAGCCCCAGAGAGGCTGTGGGTCCTTAATCGGAGCTCGCTGCTCAGCTGCGGTATGTGAGTAATTAAAGCAAATGTTTTACGATCGCCTGGCTTGCAGTACTGGGCTCCAGATCCTGAAGTCAAGTGAGCAGGAAGGTCTCTGCTTTCCCAACAGGGATGTTCAAGCTGAACCTCCTTTCCTTCACTTGCTGGTTGTCTTCCAGCTTCAGACATTAAGACCTCACCACTTTGAAAGGAAAAAAGCTGGTGTTGCACTTTAAATTTATGTTTTTCGTTTAGAAACGCCCTTTTTTTGGTTGGAGTTTTTGCTTTTCTTCCAAACTATTTTCCCTCCGTTCCTATTTCCTTCCCCTGGAAAAGCCGTTGCTGGCTCACCCGCCCAGGATTGCTGCACTCGGTGCGGGCTCTTGGCTCGATCAGAGCACAGCGGAGCTGCAGAATCTCTGCTCCTCCAGGGCCACAGGAAGGCACCCCAAAATGCTCCCCCCGCCATGGAGGGTGTTCCAGCAGGCTTTTCCATACGTATCCATCTGGAAAACGGTTCAGGGCATTAACTCTGCTCTGCCTGCAAGGGGTGTACTGGGGCTCAGTTAATTACAGCTTGAAAGGGCTGTGAGATTCCTCCGTGACACTGTTTTTATTAAAAGCCTATATGCACATTTTTTTCCCCTTCCAATTTACCACATTTCCCCCCTGGAATGTGCTTTGATTTTTAAGCAATTTCTAAGTCCTCAGGCTTTGCCTGGAAGGTAATTTATACTAGTTTGTGTTTTTATGTGTGTGTACATGTGCTGCAGTGCATTGGGAAGAAACACAAAAAGCAATCGACTGTGCTGAGGCTGGTATTGATGGAATAGCGGTGGAGGAGTTATTTCCAGGAGCTGAGAGCTCGCTCCGACCTGCCCGGGCAGACACCGCGATGCTGAACTGCAAATCAAACCAGCCCGGGAGGGAGCCGGGCACCAGCGGGACCTGAGGGATGGGTCCTGGGAAGGGCGCTGCTCCATCTGGGGTCTGGACGCCTGCCCACGCTGACCGGCCACGCGCCGGCCGAGCTGCTCTTTGGACAGGGCCATCAAAGCCACCGAGGGTCCTTTCGTGGGCCATCAAAGCCACCGAGGGTCCTTTTGCAGCCCCC
>NW_009260227.1:1347130-1356484 GCF_000687185.1 Egretta garzetta | reverse complement strand
TCCCCGCCAGGCGCGCCCGTTCTTCCCTCGGCTCGCCGGTGGCTTTGGCGCAAGCCCCGTGGCAAGGCTCGTTTGCTCAGCTGGTACCCAGCGGCTGACGAAGCAAGGCTGGCTCTTGGGAGAGGTTGTTCTCAGCCCCATCAGCATGGCTCTGCTCCTGCCTCATCCCTGGGAGAACCGGAGCGTGATGCTGATGGCATTAAGCAATGCTGAAATGTTCCCGAAGTCACCCCGGTGCCCCGCGAGCTGTTCTGATGTGAACTTTTGCACCACGAAAGTAATTTGTTTCAGGGAGTTTTATTTATGCAAATCTCCCGCAATATTTCATGCCACTCACATCTCCGGGGGCAGATTTTTAATAAAGGCTGGGAGGCAAGAGGACAGCCAGGAGGCGAGCGGGTCAGAGCTCCGGGAGGCGAAAAGCTGCCTGGGACTTCACGGCACCATATCGATTTATGTCCGCTGGGGATGTGACCCTCCAGCCCCCTGTGACCGGAACCATCTGCATCTCTAAGATTGCTCTTCAGAGCAACTTTTCTCTTTTTATTTGTATTTTGGATCGAACTACCGAGGACCGCTGCCAGATTCCCGCCTCCTGCAGTTCCAGCCCCCTGGGTATAACACTCATTTCCTCGCCATACCACCCGGGTTCTCTTTCACCTATTGCTGTCAAGCAAATCCCCAGGCACATTTGCAGTGGGAGAAGGTGGAGGGAGCTGGGGGATTTTGGTTTCTGGGTGCAGGGGCCCTGGCAGCGCCTGAACCCCAATGCCCTGATGGAGCAAACCCCCTGATCCTGACCAGCGATGGAGCAGGATGCAAATGTACCGGAGCAGAAGTGCTGGAGAGGAGTGTTGGATGGAAGCTTTTAAATACTGTATTATTCCGGGACAAGATTAGATATTTGGTTTTTTTTGTCCCAGGAAAATACTGAGGGAGTCTAAGATGCCTGAGGAGCGGATGGAGAAGGGATGCCTGGCTGGCGCAGTGGGGCTCAGTTCACTCCGTTCCTACTGGAGTATTTTTCTCTCTGCAGAAATAATTGCAAGATGTTACGGTGTGTGCATGGAATATATCCACTTGGTTTTATCCCTATCAGTGTGAGATTCGTGGGAGCGAAGGGGCCGACGGGATAGCGCAGGAGGGTGGAGGAGCTCAGAAATCACCAGCCTGGCCCAGCTCCTCTCCATCCCCTCCCTGCAAACCCAAACTGGCTGAAACCTCGGCTTGTTCCCACAGTCAGCACCCGAGAGCTGGGTTTCCCATGGCCGTGCTGGGAGATGGTGGTCACTGCAAGGTGGCAGCAAGGTCACAACCCCCCTGTGCATCCAGCCTCCCCCCCACCCCATCCCTGGAGCTCGCAGCCACCCGCAGGCACCAGGAGCGCGCCCTTTGGTTTCATGTCCATTGCTGCTGCTACCCACTCAGCTCCACAATGCTGGATGCATTCCCAGCCTGACCCTGGCTGAGCATTCCTCTCTTTGTGAAATTGCTGGGAAAGGGCAGTCTTCATGTTGTGGATGCCACGTACCCGCCTCTGCTGGCTCCTGGGTAAATAGGAAAGCTTTGCCATTAACTCCTTGGGTTTTCCAGGGCGTTTAAATGCTGGAAGGAGATTCAAATCACAGCTCAAATGCGTGGAGAGCTGCTGTTCCCATCAGCACCCAATGGATTTTCCTCTTCGGCTTCCTCTTCTGTTGCTTTTATAATTTATTTACAACTTCTATAGATGTTTTCAGCATCTATTTTTTTTTTAATGGCTTTTCAAATAGGAAAAAAGAGCAATAGGGGATTTCTCAGCCTTGTGCTCACAGGGAATATTTCTTCTACCTGCTTTGGTGATGATGCTTGGGTTCAGGTTAAACCTTTGCTCCGGCAGCAGCTCGCTCAGACCTGCTCGGTCTCTCCCTGGCAGCATCGCTTTGGCTCTTATGCAGGATGGTACAAACTGATGCTTTGCACCCAGCGTGACCCTTTTCCCCCCCATTGTTCCTCTCCCACACCCAGTTTGCTCCAGATATTTCTCATATACCATCAAGCAGGCTTGCCGGCAGCTCAAGCAGGTGCATGGACCCAAGGACACGGCATTACCCCGGCCTTATTTCTGTGACCTCCTTGCCTTGTGGGTGCACCAGGTCCTGCCCCACGCCCTGCAATGGGAAAAGGAAGGACAGAAAGAAGGAACCCCCCCAAAATAACAGTGTGAATAGGAAAACTACAGTTGCTGCCTCCCAACAGGGAGAGAGTGAATGAGGAGTTCCAGGGCTGATCTGCATTTAAAAGAGGGGGAATCGGCAGAAGGAGAAGGAGAGTGGTGCAGAGAGGAGAGGGGAGGGGGAGATAAAAGGGAGAGGGCCCTGAATTTGCATGTTGTTTTTCCTTATGGCAAAAATCATTTGAAAGCTGATGTACTGCCAAGAGGAACAAAAAGAGACCCCCTTGGCATTGCCCCAGGCTCCTCATTTACTCTTTTACAGGAAGGAATACTTATAAAAACTGAATAAAACATCTAATAAGGCTGTTTAGGATTCCTTGAAAGATGTCTCTATCAAAGCACCCGGGGTCAGCCTTGCTCTCGCTGTCTGCACTCCAACACCCTCGCTGATGCTCCTGAGCCCCTGGTACCAACCCTTCCCTTCCCGGGAGGATTCCCGGTGTGCAGGGCAGCACCTGGCCCCATTGGGGCATTTTTTGGGGGGGATGAGCCCTTCCTGGCTGCCTCCTGCCTCTGGTGGGGGGAGATGAGGTTTGCAGAGGCCATCCAGGGAGAGACTTCTAGGGCAAGGGAAGCTCGAGGCTGGGACTTGGGTGAGGGGCTTTGGCTGTGTTTGGAGGATGCACCATGGGTGAGGGTGGTTCTGCCAGCGTTGCTGTGGGACCTCGGTCTTCATTTCTCATCCGTGCAAAGGACGCAATAACACTGCCCTTGGCAGCATCCCGTGTGTGCTCCGAGCTGGCTGCCTCCCTCTTTTATGTGCTCGACCTGCCCTAAGCCCCAGCTCAGTCTGGTTTTGTTTTTTTTTTTTGATCTTGCTGTAATACAAATATAAAATCCTACAACCAATCTGGGCATTTCAGGGCATTTTACAGCTGCGGAGCTAGTGGGGCCTCAGGAAGCCGGGATGCTCATTGCTACACCCCATTGCCACCCCTTTTTGGGGGCCCCTTCCCGGACGGAGGCAAGTGGAGGGACATTGGAGTGGAGGTTTTCCACGCTGGGCTCTAACTGCTGGGGCTGTATTTTGGGATGTGGCCAGCATGCAGTGGCAGAGCGGATTTTGCTGGTGTCAGCAGTGGTGGTGGTCTGGAAATCAGAGCTGGGTACAGTCAGCCATCGCCGCCTCTGCTGGATACAGCCTTCCTCTGAAGATGGACAGGGGCTTAGTGCTCTCAGGGTGGGTAACGTCACCGTAGTCTCGAAGATGTGCCAAAACGGTCACCAGAAATGCTCTGCAAGAGTCCCATGAAAGAAATCAAGCAGGAAGGGTGCGGGTGATGCCTGAGGGGCAGGGTGAACTGGGCCACTTTGGTCTGATGCCATATCTCATGCTCCTCTAAGGAGAAGCAATAAAACCCCGAAAAGGGGAGAACAGCTCTTTACTGGCACAGCCCTGTGCTCGCACGCCAAGCTTCTGGCAAGGTGGCTATGGGAATAAAAACCCTCCTGGGTTTGCACATGCAGGGGGCTCTGCAGCTTGTGGTGTCAGGAGAGCTCCAACCTGCCCGTGCCTGGGACCAGCGCAGGAGCTGCCACGCTGCAGGCAGCAAATCAGAGCGCTCGATAAAGAAAAGTGCTGCTGTTTTTTACAAGGAAATTAGGAAAAAAAATACAACAGACAGAAGCAGTAGCTAGCAAATCCTGATTTTTGAGTATCCTAAAGAAGGATGCTACCCATTAGAGGAGAAAAGCTTTTGTGATATATTTGGGAGGAGGGATGAAGGGGATGGGGAGAATCCCCGGAGTGGAAGGGATGCTTGTGGGAAGAGGTGTTTACAACAGCAAGAGCACGGGGAGGAGGCAGAGGCAGGCGAAAGAAAGATAATTATATTGCAAAACCACGAGCCGTGAGCGTTGCAGTACTCATCACCCCATTAGGCGCTTGTAAAATTTGCAGACCATTAGATGGGGCTTTCAAAGACCATTTTCATCCTGCAGCTGCAGAACACTTTTGCCCTGCATCACCTTCTGGTTGCAAAGACAAGATGCGTTTCACCTCCAGCCGCTGCAGCGTGGGAACGGCGACCAGCACAGCGTGTCCAGTCCCTGGCCGGGGCAGGCTGCGTGTCCGAGCCCCGCCGGGCACAGGGATGCTGTCTGCCCCTCTCCATGCTTCCCTCACACGCACCTATGCAGAGAAAACCCTCTCTTCCATACTTTGCTGTGTTAGATTAGCCAGGGGGGGGTCATTAGTGAGGTTAAATGAACCACGGATCAGCGGGAGGCAGCCACAGCCGGGCACCCCAGTGCGCTGCTGCCCTGTGCCGTGAGAGCCTACGGGACAGCCATGCCCCTGGGTGCAGGATGAGACCCATGCGGCTTCCTCCTGCGCAGTGGGTGCTGCAGAGCAGCCCTCTGGGAGGGAAGCATCCCAAACCACAGGCGCTCTCCCCTTGAGGATGGTAAATAATCCTCGGGGGAGCGAGAGACCACAGCCTGCAAAGTAGCCGGCGGTAAGAGATGCTTTAGAAAAATCCAGCTGGTTTTGTGGCAGCAGGTCAGCGAGGCTGGTCACAGGGGACAGGGTGGGTGCCAAGGGGGGCAGATGGGGCTGGTGATGGGGAGCGGTGCCCGTGGTTGCTTGTCTTCACCGGTGGCACCCAGCGACCCCCCAGCGTGCTCAGCTCCATCGGCTGCGGGTGCGGGCTGAGCAGGGACCTGCAGCACCCCAGGGAAGTTGACGGTGCTTCACTGGGGACATCCTGGGGTCTCTGCTATTTTATCCTTGTCCAATAGAAAGGTCCAAGCCCTCAGACCGCAGTGTGTGCCTGGCCCTGGGAGCCACGTCGTGCGGGTGCCAGGCCTGGAGCCGTGTGTATTTACTCAGCCGAGAGCAAGAGCAGCCTCTTCCCTGGGCCTCAGGACAAACACACACCAGCTTTCCAACGCAATTTTTCTACTGCAGAATAAATTTGTCCACAGCAATCTTCTCCTCCCATAAGAAAATGAAGGTTTTTTTACAATTTTTACCAAACTGATTAAAACAAACAGTGAAAGCATGGAAAACCAGGGTTGTTCCAATTCTCTCCTGTCTCCATGCATGAGAAATTTGGGAAGAAATGACTGAATGACAACGCTGTAACCCAGTGCCTGTACCAGGAAGCCCCCTGGATGGGACCCCTGAGCTGCCTCTCCTGCGCTGTGTCCCGGCTGCGTCCCATGGCTGGATCCAGGTCCTGGGCTGGTCACAGGGATCACCCACTGGGGAAAGCTGCTTTTTCCATGACTCAGTTTTCTCCCAGCACCGAAGGCTGCACAGAGCTCCCCTGCAAAGCCCCAACACTTTCAGCACCGCATAAAGCCTCCCTTTGCTTTGTGCTTTGCATTATAGTTGGGAGCTGCCGCAGCGGTTACGGTGATGGAAACATCTACTGGGAAAAAAACCCAACCCTGGCCGTAAACTCCCAGGCTGTTAATTACTTCACTGTTTGTGAAGGATCCCGCACAAATATCATTGCCCTGCTCCATCTCCCTCGCTCTCAAATGGGGAGAAAGGCTTCCCGCCTTTCCCCCCCGGCCCCAAGGCATTTCAGACAAATAAAATGGAAAATAAATCCAGGTTTAAAAAAAACCCCAAACCCACAATGGCAACAGAACCCCACAGCCCCGGCAGCTGAAGAGCCCTCCCAGCCCTCCGGCTGCTTTGGTGGGGACAACTTCCATCCTGCTTACTTTTAAATTAATAGATTCAATGCTAGTTACAGTGAAGGCTGTTTGGGGGAGGGGCCGGGAAGCGGGGGCATCACAGGCACTGGCACCTTGGGGCTGCCGGCAGTGACTACCAAAGCAGAAAGCCAAACCACATTGTTTCGATGCCTTTCTCCTTCCCAAAATGAACCCCAGCAAGTTCAACACCTCCCAGTGGAAACTCATCAGCTGGAGACATCCGTGGCACTTTGCAGCCTCCAGGAATTTTTTCCAGCTGTGATGTGAAAAAAAAAAAAAAAAAGATTTTTGGGGAAAAAGGGTGGTGAGTGGGTGAGGGGTGCTCACCAGGAGTTACCCGTGACCCTCTGGAATAAGCTGATGGGTTTAGGGGCAGCTGGTTCAGTTTCACGCTGGACCAGCCTGGTTCGGCAGTGCTGGATGCTCGGATGCCTGGCTCCCCATCCCAGATACCCAGCAAAAGGAGCTGCTTCTTGGCTCTCTGCCAGACGGGCTGTGGCATGGGCACTCAGAAAGGAGCTGTTGTTTGAGATGTTTCTATTCTGGTACTTTTGGGAAGAGGTTTCGATTGGGCTCTGAAGATGGGTGGGTAGCGGAGGATGCCCAGCGAATGCAGTCCGCTCCCTGCAAGCTCTGCAAATCAATTAAGTGGTGCCTCCCGAGAGGAGATTAAGTGGATACAATTGGCCAGGATTGACCTCAGTGGATCTCTCTTGATTTATACCAGCTTGGGGAGCTGATCCAGTGTGTGTGCTGGGGACACACACACACACACACACACACACATTATGCAATGCCTTGTCCTCAGAAGCCTGGGGCATGGCTTCGATGGCCGGCTTTCCTGTATGACGCAAAGCAACAGACAGCCCCACTGAGCCCGTGCCAGGCACACGGTGCAAATGCAGATCATGATAAGGTAAAAAATCAGCCTAGAAATCATTTATACCACTTGCTCTCCACTCTGAGGACAAAGGGGAAGCATGTGCATTAGCCTCATCTCTGCAACCAGCTCAGCTTCATCCCGGGGCTTCCTCATGTGAAAAGCACATCCAAAGTTCCTGACCTCTCCTGCCTTTCCAGGCTGGACACAGCTCAGGGCCAGCGGTCCAGCACCAGCCATGCATGGGCATGGTGGGCTGCAGGGGGCCGAGAGAGGGGCTGGCAGAGCGGAGTGGAGCTGCTGGCAGCCTGGTGCTGCGGGAGTTAGCACCAACATTGGGGAGGTCACATTTCCCCAATGAGTTGAGGAATTTTGATGAAAACTCTATTTAAGCCACACCAAGGCTGTTACAGTGTCAGAAAGTAAAGGCAGAGCTTTAAAAAAGCAAAACCCCCAAACTTGGCCAAATGTGGCGAATCCAGAGGGGCTTGGTTGCCCTGAGGTCAAACAGACAAGCAGCAAGAGGCCCTTATTTCTCACGATTTTGGAAACCAATCTCCTGCTGAGTAAGTTATATATGATAGGCGATGTCCCATGTAAACCATGACAACCTACAGCACCTCTCAGAGAAAAAAAGGGGTCTGAAACAAGTGAGATGTTCTGCACAGTTCCCTGTCCCTGAAAACGTGGCTCAGGAGCTTTCTGCCTCCCCTTGCTCTGGCCTGGGCAGTGCTGGTGGGCGACACCAGCTCCAGCCTGGCCCCAGCCAAGCCCCTGGGCCCGGCCCCGCAGGCGGCTGCTGAGGGGCTGGCAGAAGTGCCGTGCTGAACGGGGGGGCAAAAAGAGGCACAGCTGGACCCATAGATACTTCAGGAACATCTGCATCTTCCCCAGGAAAATGTGTCACCTCCAGCATGAAGCTGGTGTCTGGAGCAGAGCAAGGCACCAGCAGGGAGTAGACGAGCCTGCGCCATCATGTGATGTTTATAATTAGACTATTTGGCAGCCTAACATATATTATTAGCCTCTTTGCTAAGAGACTTCTCTAATAAGAGTGCCCTTAAGTGACCTCGGTGAACATTCAGCTACTTCTAACTAGATTTATAATTGTGATTGATCTGCAAGGTGCTGAAGCTTTGCTTGGCTTGTTCCACATCTCCACTCACTTGCAGGTAACTTGTTTCCTTCGACCCAGGCTTCAGGGCTAATATTTCCTTTGAACCACTCACAGTGACCAGGTCCCAATTAGCGACGCATCTCTCACTCGCAAGACCCCCTGAACCCGAGGCGAATGGGAATTCCCCAGGTGGGTCTGAGCCACAGCACGGTGCTTTAGTCTGGCAAACAACCGGTCGCATCCTCCCGGAGCACAGATCGGCCCTGCGTGGCTGATGCCTGAAAAGGCTTTGGGTGTTGCTTTGACCTGGTCTTTTCTGCGCAGCTGTGAGATTTGTGGATGTCCAAAGCTCGACGGTGACGAGCCAAAGCTTGTCCCTGCATCGCTGCTCTTCCACAGGTCACGAGATCCTACACCACCTCACCAGCTGGTTGCCCACCTATAAAATGATGAGACCAGCTCGGACCCCTTTGGCTCCACCACTGAATAAATTACAGAGAAGAATTAAGCATCATTACAAATGCTTCTTTGCCTCTTGCACAGCTGAGGACCTTTAGGGAGAAGCTAAGAGACGTTCGGCACGTCCCCAGGGCTGCGCGAGCACTGCTGCCCTGGGGATGCTCCGGAGCCTGGGATGAAGGCAGTGGCTCCGCTGCCATTTCTCCCCTCACACGTCTGGTGCTGCAGCATCACGGCTTGAGCTGGGATGGGAGGAGAAAAGTGAATTCCCTCAAGGTGGATTTTAAACAAACTGTGAACAAATAAACAAACAGACATTTCAAATGGTGGAAAAGAGGGTCACAGCTAAAGGAGCTGTGAAGCAGCCCATTCACTTCGTACGGATGTGCCTGAGAGCCGATACGCAGCATAATTTCACACGCCAAACATTAAATTCACTCTTGGTTTTGTCGTGAGCCTCCTCGTGTGAATTTTCTGAAAGGCAACGGGCTGTGGAGGCTCCCAGTGAGCTCCCAGTGAGCTCCCAGTGCAGGGAATGAGCTGCTGGCTTGTCCCCACGAGGCCCTGCTGGCGCCGTGGGGGCGGAGCCAGCATCGGCATCGCTGGGGAGAGGCTGGAGCCCTCCTGAGCTGAGGATGCTGATGAAGTGCAGACCTTCAGAGACCTTTTATTCCTCCCAAACTAATTGATTGCCATTGGCCACTGGTGATCTCCCTCTCTCCCATTTCATGACAAAAGAGTAAATTCGAGGAGGCATTTTTGGCGTAGCAGCTAACCCTGGCTGTCCCTATACCAGCACCCGTCTGATTCCCTGGCTCTGTAATTGCATGTTTAAAAGGGCTGGTATTTTTGCTAGGACTTTTAATTGGATGCTGAAACCAACCCTGGGGGAATATTTTTATTTTTGGAGCATTGGCTATTTGGTCAATACCCTCCTCGCCTGAGAAAGCCCGTGCAAGCGTGCAGCCTGACTTCTTAACGGTAGTGATTTTCCATTAGCCTTTGAAACGGAAT
>NW_009260227.1:1346176-1347096 GCF_000687185.1 Egretta garzetta | reverse complement strand
CCAGCCCTGGGGAAATATTTTTTTTTTTGGAGCATTGGCTATTTGGTCAATACCCTCCTCGCCTGAGAAAGCCCGTGCAAGCATGCAGCCTGACTTCTTAACGGTAGTGATTTTCCATTAGCCTTTGAAACGGAATTGGATCCCGAGCTGGGTGGGAATTCATTATGGACTGTGTTTCTTGATAAATCTGCATCCTGGCCCGATAAGCTAAACTCTTCATGAAAGGTTTGTTCTGTTCAGTTGCCTCACTCAATACTTCCCTTCCGTGGGAGGGGGAAGGAGGGTGGAGGGAGGAGAGAGGAGGAAGAGGAGGGAGGGCGAAGGCATTGGGAAAATAATCTGGAGTTCTCAAAACTTTCCTGTGGATCTGTTCTGTAAATCAAAAAAGTTGGTTTTTTGTTGAATCAACCTTGTTTCAGAATTTTGGTAAATGCAGCTTCCCTAAGGCCTGCAGCAAAGTGTCGTCTTGAAAGGCCTGGTGACCTCCAGGTTCCTTTGGTGGAAGATATTGGGAATGTCTTGCATGAGAAGGAAAAAGATTCTCCAGCCATCGTGGAGCATTACCGCCAGCTCATTGCCTGCACAGCACATCCCCAGTTTAAAAATGGGTTTCTTTCGCATGAAAATCTGTGCTAGCTGTTGCAAAATAATACCAGATGAAGCGTATACACTGAGCACATTGTTATTAGCCCAAATGGTTTGGCTTGCTTTCTTGCTTTCTATTTTTTTATTCATGCTGTCGGCAAGCAAAACCAACCAGCTCCATTATGTATAATTTATTCTGGATTAGATCAAAGGAACAATTTACAGGGTAGGTTTGGGCATTATTATTATTTTTCTTCAGCTTTTTCCATTTTTTATAAATATATATTTATTCTCCCCTCCCTCCCCCCCCCCCCCTTCTCCCCCCCCCCCCCTCC
>NW_009260227.1:1343405-1345166 GCF_000687185.1 Egretta garzetta | reverse complement strand
TGGCTCCCCTGCCATTTCTCCCCTCACACGTCTGGTGCTGCAGCATCACGGCTTGAGCTGGGATGGGAGGAGAAAAGTGAATTCCCTCAAGGTGGATTTTAAACCAACTGTGAACAAATAAACAAACAGACATTTCAAATGGTGGAAAAGAGGGTCACAGCTAAAGGAGCTGTGAAGCAGCCCATTCACTTCGTACGGATGTGCCTGAGAGCCGATACGCAGCATAATTTCACACGCCAAACATTAAATTCACTCTTGGTTTTGTCGTGAGCCTCCTCGTGTGAATTTTCTGAAAGGCAACGGGCTGTGGAGGCTCCCAGTGAGCTCCCAGTGAGCTCCCAGTGCAGGGAATGAGCTGCTGGCTTGTCCCCCCGCCAGTGCGGCCCCTTTGCAGGCAGCAGTCGTCCTGAGCAAGCGACTGGTTGTGATGGAAGCTCTCCCTGCTCCCAAAGCAGCCATCCAGAATGAAAACTGTGGCTTTCCTTCAAAAAAAGAGCTGGCTGATTTTTTTTCGGAAAGTGCCTGCTCTGCTGGCGACGTGAGGGCTGAGCCAGCATCGGCATCGCTGGGGAGAGGCTGGAGCCCTCCTGAGCTGAGGATGCTGATGAAGTGCAGACCTTCAGAGACCTTTTATTCCTCCCAAACTAATTGATTGCCATTGGCCACTGGTGATCTCCCTCTCTCCCATTTCATGACAAAAGAGTAAATTCGAGGAGGCATTTTTGGCGTAGCAGCTAACCCTGGCTGTCCCTATACCAGCACCCGTCTGATTCCCTGGCTCTGTAATTGCATGTTTAAAAGGGCTGGTATTTTTGCTAGGACTTTTAATTGGATGCTGAAACCAACCCTGGGGGAATATTTTTATTTTTGGAGCATTGGCTATTTGGTCAATACCCTCCTCGCCTGAGAAAGCCCGTGCAAGCGTGCAGCCTGACTTCTTAACGGTAGTGATTTTCCATTAGCCTTTGAAACGGAATCGGATCCCGAGCTGGGTGGGAATTCATTATGGACTGTGTTTCTTGATAAATCTGCATCCTGGCCCGATAAGCTAAACTCTTCATGAAAGGTTTGTTCTGTTCAGTTGCCTCACTCAATACTTCCCTTCCGTGGGAGGGGGAAGGAGGGTGGAGGGAGGAGAGAGGAGGAAGAGGAGGGAGGGCGAAGGCATTGGGAAAATAATCTGGAGTTCTCAAAACTTTCCTGTGGATCTGTTCTGTAAATCAAAAAAGTTGGTTTTTTGTTGAATCAACCTTGTTTCAGAATTTTGGTAAATGCAGCTTCCCTAAGGCCTGCAGCAAAGTGTCGTCTTGAAAGGCCTGGTGACCTCCAGGTTCCTTTGGTGGAAGATATTGGGAATGTCTTGCATGAGAAGGAAAAAGATTCTCCAGCCATCGTGGAGCATTACCGCCAGCTCATTGCCTGCACAGCACATCCCCAGTTTAAAAATGGGTTTCTTTCGCATGAAAATCTGTGCTAGCTGTTGCAAAATAATACCAGATGAAGCGTATACACTGAGCACATTGTTATTAGCCCAAATGGTTTGGCTTGCTTTCTTGCTTTCTATTTTTTTATTCATGCTGTCGGCAAGCAAAACCAACCAGCTCCATTATGTATAATTTATTCTGGATTAGATCAAAGGAACAATTTACAGGGTAGGTTTGGGCATTATTATTATTTTTCTTCAGCTTTTTCCATTTTTTATAAATATATATTTATTCTCCCCTCCCTCCCCCCCCCCCCCTTCTCCCCCCCCCCCCCTCC
>NW_009260227.1:1337426-1343306 GCF_000687185.1 Egretta garzetta | reverse complement strand
CGCTTTGCAAGGCAGCCGTAGCCCCCCTGTCCCCCTCCCTGTGCCACCATGGGGGCCGGCTGGGACCAAGATGTCCCTTTGATAACTGTCTGCACCAGAAAGGCAGGGGGGCTTTTGGGGAGCAGGGTCTCTGGGCAGCAGCACGGGCAGGTCGCAGAGGTGCAGCTCCCATCGGCACGGGGGATGTCAGCCCCCCAGTAATGCCACCTTCGTGGGAATGAGGACACACCGGGAGCAGGGAATATCAATCCTATGCGGACTTTTGGTAAAAGCAAGGACTTACAACTTAACCCTGCCTCCGGCTGCCAGAGGTGTCCTTTGCAACCCTGCATGTGCTTTGCCGGGGGGGACTTTGAAAAGGCACGGAGCTCTGCACAGCTTGGGTCTCCCTCCTCCCTCTGCCTCCCGTTATCCCCTGCAAAATGGGGCGATACACATCTCCCGGCTTCACTGTCAGAGGAGGGACAGGGGAATACACTGCATCTCCAGGCTCTGCCATGCTGGCGGCACCCGGGCAGGTCGGCGGCACCACTAGAAAGTGCTTTGCTCTTCACAGCCAACCTACCGCGCTTAGCATTAAAGCTCAGCACCTCTGGGGTCTTGAAACCTAAAACATTTGTTCTTGCAGCCGATACAGGCCATTTATTACACTGCAAAGTCATTTTTAAAGCCCAGCAGAACTGTGTGCTCTGGGAACGGGGCTTCGGAGCTGCTGACAGCTTGCCGGTGCTGTAAAAAGCTAATGCTAATTTAGCAGGAAGCTGATCTAGGGAGGCATCTGCTTGCCTAAACTATCATAATCTCCCAGGCAGCGCAGTATATGATGCTTAAGAATTACTCACCCTTGCTTCCTGCAAGGGGCTGGGGGTGATGCAGGGACACCCGGCCCCTGTGGGGTTGCAGGCACTGGGGGAGGTTTGGGAGCTGCCGTCCCAGCACCGTAGGTGCCCCAGCCAGGTGCTGCGGCCAGAGCACCCACGGGGGGATTTTTCACCTTGGGCATCACTCACGGGAACTGCTGCCTGCCAAGGGATCACCTTGCAGGGATGGACAAAGACCACTGCATGCTGTTTGGGAGCTGTGCCTTGGAGGCTGCAGACGTTGGCAGGGGTGTGATCCACCCGCAGGGAACGGCAGCCCTGGGTCCATGGTGCAGGTAGCATGGGAAGGAGAGGGTGATGCGCCCACTGGGGTGCCCAGGTGGGCCTCTGGGTGCACTGTGTTGAGCTGGGGGTGCACCATGTTATAGAATCATAGAATCGTTCAGGTTGGAAAAGCCCTTTAAGATCATCAAGTCCAACCGTTCCCCTAACCCTGCCATCCCACCACTAAACCCTGGCCCTAAGCACCTCATCTGCCCTTTTAAATCCCTCCAGGGTTGGGGACTCGACCACCTCCCTGGGCAGCCCATTCCAGAGCCTGACAACCATCAGGTTGTCCATCCATCCTCATTTGGGGAGCAGCCCTGGCCCCAGAATTACCCCTCTCCTGTTATTGCTCCCCAGAGCAGCCACTGCCCAGCCGCTGCCCTCCCCCAGCCCAAGCACAAGCTGCTCAGCCAAGCGTTAGGTGGGCCTGAGCATGGTCTGGGGGAGGATTTGTCGAATTCCTGAGTCGTGCTCCCTCACTGAGCAGCCAAAGGTGGCCAGTGCAGCCCGCCTCATCTGCTTTTTCCTTCTAATGGTTTTATTGTAAATCTCTTCTCTTACGGCTGGGGGAGACGTGCTGTGACACTCCTTAGCTGGATGGAGATTTAAAGAGCATCCAAGCGGGACACAGCCAGGAAAAGATTTAAAGAGCATCCAAGCGGGACACAGCCAGGAAACATTTAAAAACTCTGCCCATGAAGTTATGCTTTCCCAGAGGCAATAAACCTGGCTGGGGCAGAAGGATGGCGACTTTTGGGCTGCACTGGGGAGGGATGCTGGTACCCCCTGGGGCTGAGCTGCTCGGGGAGGTCTCGGCAGCTCCTCAGTGCCCCTTTGGGCCACGCCAGCTCCCTGCCTCCCCTCCCATGGGAAGGATCAGGCCCTTTCCCTGCCCCTGAGGTGTGTGTGTGCACGCGTGTAGATCCGTACCCATCACACAGGCATCCCCCGGACAGCATAGCTCCCCCGCAACGCCTGCAATCAGAGATTTAAAGCCAGCCCGAGCCCTTATTTAAAGGTTGATCCACAGCGAAGCCAGGAACGACTTGCTCAATATAGATGTGAAATGGGCCTGGATTAGCTATAATCAGTGAACTGATGCATTCCTGTAAGTTAGGTCAAGCCACAGACCTGCCAGCTCAGAGCAGGCTGTGGTTCCCGTTGCAGGAAGGCTGGGATGGGGTTTCCCACAGCCCCATCCCCATTGCTGGAGGGAGCCAGAATCCCCCTGTGCCCAACCTTCCCAGTGAGCCCATTGTTTGGACCAGCCCCAGCCGGGCCACCGCAAACCAGCTGTCCCTAAGATTAGTAAATGGCTCCTGTCCCTTCCCGAGCCGTGAATCCAAGCAGATAGGGATGATTCCCAGGCTGGCTTTGCAAGCTCTGCACAGGCCAGGCAACCCCAACACACACTCATTTTCGGGATCAAAAATGGGTCCGGATGCAGTAGAAGCCCCTGCCATTGATCTCTGCGTTGCGACAGAGCCAGCAAATAATTGTCTCTTTGAAAATCCATTATCACCTCCACCCTCTTTTTAGCTGGAAGCTTTCAGAGCTGACAAGGGCTGTGCTTGGAGTGTGGATGGTAAATATAACACCATATGGCCGAGGTATTATTGGGCTTCTAATGAAATGCCGGTTTTATGCATATGCATTAATAACTCCTGCATCTTCGGTGGTGGGTACGTGTGCGTACGTGCAGGGCTTGCTTATTTAACACCCTCCTTTTCCAGGACACCTTGCCTGGGTCCAGCGTGAGTGGTTTGTGCCAGACACTTTAGCTAAAGATTTTAAGGGCGTTTTATAGGGATAACCAAATGTCTGAGCCCAGGCGGGACCTGTAGGAGATGCCTGATTTTTGCAGAGCCCCAGCGCACACCGGCAGCGGGATGCTCCTGGCAAACTGCTGCGGGGCTCGCTGGCACCGGAGGCAGCGCCTTCGCCGAGCCAGCCCCAGGCATGCAGAGGGAACTATTTACTTTCCTTTAATCTTTGCTCCTCTGTGCTTTCCCATCTTCAAACACAGGTTGTTTTGCCAAGGCGCCTGCTGGCTGTTTGGGCAGATCCTCCCTCGGGAGCAGGCGGGTTGGGGGCTCATGCAGAAAGCAGGGAGGTGTTGGGGACAGAGGAGTCCCCAAGCCAGCATCACCAGGGGGACAGGGGACCCTGAGCCCTCTCCTCTCCAAACCTGCTGTTGTCTCCCCATCTCCCCTCTTCTGCAACTCTCTTTTCTTGCAAAAATACCACCTTCTCACCGAAATACAAGAGCAGCCCTCCTTGGCAGCAGGGGAGGAAGGCTTTTCTGGGGGAGACAGGGCACATCCGTCCCAGCCCAGGTTCTGCTGACCCTTCAGGAGCCCATCATTCACTCAAGGCACCACTGGGCTCACCCTGGGCTCATTACCAGCCTCTGCCCCCGCTGCACCCTCCCTCCCTTTTTATCCCAGAAAATCCCATTGACCGAATCATCCTAAAAACCTCACTGAAAGGTGAAAATTGTCTCATTGACAGGTGCTGTGCAAATTACCCCGAGATTCATTGCTGCAGCAGGGGAAGGCTTTGGAAAGACTCCTGAACATTTCTGAAGGGTAGGGTTTCATGTGATTGGATTTACAATGACTTTTTGATCGTTTGCTCTATAACTCTTTACAGACTTGGGGGCCATCTCTCTTCCTCCCTTGCCGTAGATGGAAATTTCACCGTTTTTATTGCGTGGATGAAGCGCGGCGACGGGCTGAGGCTGCCAGGGCAGCAGAGAAAGCATGCGGGGCTCTGTCTCCTGGGGGGGTTGTAGAGCAGCTCCCCTCTTTCTGCCTCTGTTTTCCTCTTTTCTGGATGACCCACTCTGCTACAGACCTGTTTTTTTTTCCCAAACCTTGCACCCGGCTTGGCGGGAGCCATGCATCTCCCACCCTCCAGCCTCAGGGCAATGCTGACAACCTGCTGCTGGCCATAAGTCAAGGGGCTCAAAAAGCACTCCGGGAAGATTATTGCCCTGCTCTAAGACAGGAAAATGCGGCAGAGCCCTCTCAGACCTATTCCCACCCTGGAGCAAGGGATGTACAGCCTCAGCTGGACACCCAGGACTGAGGCTGCAGGGAGCGTGCCTGGCCCCGAGCCCTCCTGCCTCCAAAAAACCCACTGCAAACCCAGCGCCAGCAGTTAGTTTTCCCGAAACACCGTAATTTTAATTGTACTTTGCTGTAGTCCCTTGCCGAGCCCTTGGACCACTGGCCCATCTCTGGAGGGAGCAGACAGGACCTGCTCATGCTTTGCGGTGCGCAGAGCTGCTGTATTTATTAGCATCATTTCAAGAGCACTCACTCGGTGGCAATTGGGGCCTGAGCCGTGCGGTTGCCCAGCAGTAATTAATGGGGGCCCTTGTACCCCTGAGCTCTGCATTAGTGGACTATCAATTATTGAAGCCGAGTTGTACTTTTCTGAGCTTGTGAATAACCGAAGGGACTGCTGCGAGTCCAGAAGTGGCTGTCATCTTCTCATTAGGTATTTATTAAATGTAATTTAGCGGCTGTGCCTGCGCGTTAATGGAATCACAGCAACGCCGCCGGATCGGAGCGGCGCCTGCGCGATCCTCCCTGCACTGCGGATAAGCGGAGGCTGCCCAAATCTGGCCGCTGGGCTCTCGGGGGGGCTTCTTGCCAGGGCATGGGAGCGGGCAGGTAGCACAGCCTGGCCCGAGGCGTCCAGAAACGCTTCCAGAACTGCTCAGCTGTCCACGGCTGCCCTGTGTGGGACGCCCCAAAGCTGTCCCCATCATCTGGGCTCCCTCAGTCCCCATCAGCAATTCAGCTTTTCGCTCCAGCAAGCAAACCCTTGGGCAAATTACTCACCTAGAGATAATCATTATTATTCCTGCTACTCTCTCACTTCCCATCTCCCCGTCTTCCCTCGCCAATGCATTATTCCTTGTTACATTCTTCTGAATAATTCCTCTCTCTTTTGATCACTGCAGTTCCTTGGAGAGGGTTTTAACGAGATGAGCCACCGAGGGCAAATTTACCATAAACTTTCTGAACTTCTGGGTAAATGTAAGCTGAGCTGGAAGAGCAGCTGAGCTGGGAGGGGTCTATGGGGCGAGCAGAGCTGCCTTCAGCCTGGCAGGCTGGGGGAGCTGCAAAGGTGCTGCTGGCACCAGGCTGTGAGCAGGGTCTCAGGACGGCAGGTCCCACCAGCACCGCTGTCTCCTATCGGTGCCCAAACCTGCGGGGCTGAAATGTGCTTTGGGAAACTTGGGATCACTCCATCCTCCCAGCAGTGGAGCCCTGAAGCTAAAGGGAGTTTTGCAGCTGAGAGCAAGACTTCATGGGTCCAGAAAACTGCTGGTACCCAGGGCATCAGGGGGACTCATAGGAGAGTTTTGCTGCACTTGCTTCCCTCTGCTCCGTGTAAGCACATGCGGTGACACAGAGCAAAGGCGGGAGCCCCACGGGGCAGAGCCAGCATCCATCCCATCGGGATGCCGGAGCCCCAGGAACCGAGGTTGCACTTCAAGTACAGAAACATTTTGGCTGCACCGTGCTCTCCCCATGCATCTGCCTTCCGCTCAGCCCTTGCATCCGTTACCCAGCCGATTGAGTCGCTCCAGCAGAGCGCCTGTGACTGCAGGAACGCGTGCGGGTTTGAGCAGAGGAGGGATTGAAAACAAACCGAAACGGATCTTTTCTCAGTATTTTTTTTTTTTTTTTTTCTGGTGGGAGACATTAGGGTTTCT
>NW_009260227.1:1336191-1337407 GCF_000687185.1 Egretta garzetta | reverse complement strand
AGCGGTTTTCTGTCTTTCTGCAAGGAGAAGCTGCTTTTCTGATCCTTCCCACTGCTGAAATCGATTGCCAGAATGGGATGTTTGCAGCTGGGGCTTTGGGCAAAATCCAACAAATTCTTTTAAAACAAACAAACAAACAAACAATGGGGTTGGGGTTTTTTTTGGTGTGTGTAGAAACATATCTCAGGGCTGGAGGAGGTCTGGGGGAGGCTTTACTCCTCCTGTTGCATGTGCCGTCGTCTTTCTCTTGCTGTGGCTGCCCGGAGGGGTTTGATCGCAGCTGGGAGCCTGTAAGCCGCCTGTAATCTAGTAATATTCATAAATGACTGAGCCTGTTCCAGCGCCTTTGTCCAATCCATTTTTATCCTGGGCCTTAGGCATTAGGAATGGAGCTGTAAATCTCCCCTGGCTCGGTCCCCAGTGGGCTGGTGCCTGGCTTGGTCCTTGCAGCCAGTGCCACAGGGCTTTTAATTCCCCCTGTACCGGGGCCAGGAACAAGCAGATGGGACCTGTTCGCACGGCTTCTTCGGGGGCTTGGTTGCTTTGCAAAGCAAAACCCCTCCCGGGCAGGAGGCTGGAGCAAGGTTGGGTGAGACCCAGCTGGGTGTTCTCCCTCTGTCCCCAGCCAGCAGCCGGGGTGGGAATATCTCATCCACCCCGGCTGCATCCCCACACCACCACCGGCGATCCATGGGCTGAGCCCCTTCAACCCCGAGGCAGGAGCAAGCGTAACCAGGTACCCCTCGATGGAGCTGTGCCACAGCATCCTTGGCGGCCTCCACGACCCTCTCCTGGCAACAACAAAGACAACAACATTTCTTGGGGTTGCAGAGCCCATATCCCTAAATCCTACCCAGGCCGGTGAAGCCCTGTTCTGCGCAGGGCTGGGAGCCTGGATGGTGCTTCCCGACAGCAGTGCCACTTCCCGGGGAGCTCCGCTGCCGGCAACGACGCAGCAGTGCTGTAATTGCAAATCATTTTTGTAATGCTCTCACTGTAAACGCTACTTAAGATGTCATCAATGATTGATATATTTGCTAATTGAGGCTTCCACTTGGGCTGATAGCCGGAGTGCTTTATTTCTTATATGATTTTATGTTTTTTTATGACTGACATATTTGTGGCAGCACTTGTTCAATCTTCATTAAGCAAATGCCCTGGGGAGATGTGGTGGCACACACCGCGGGGGCTGCCGGGGCCGGGGCCGGACGGGAGG
>NW_009260227.1:1334060-1335988 GCF_000687185.1 Egretta garzetta | reverse complement strand
GGGAATATCTCATCCACCCCGGCTGCATCCCCACACCACCACCGGCGATCCATGGGCTGAGCCCCTTCAACCCCGAGGCAGGAGCAAGCGTAACCAGGTACCCCTCGATGGAGCTGTGCCACAGCATCCTTGGCGGCCTCCACGACCCTCTCCTGGCAACAACAAAGACAACAACATTTCTTGGGGTTGCAGAGCCCATATCCCTAAATCCTACCCAGGCCGGTGAAGCCCTGTTCTGCGCAGGGCTGGGAGCCTGGATGGTGCTTCCCGACAGCAGTGCCACTTCCCGGGGAGCTCCGCTGCCGGCAACGACGCAGCAGTGCTGTAATTGCAAATCATTTTTGTAATGCTCTCACTGTAAACGCTACTTAAGATGTCATCAATGATTGATATATTTGCTAATTGAGGCTTCCACTTGGGCTGATAGCCGGAGTGCTTTATTTCTTATATGATTTTATGTTTTTTTATGACTGACATATTTGTGGCAGCACTTGTTCAATCTTCATTAAGCAAATGCCCTGGGGAGATGTGGTGGCACACACCGCGGGGGCTGCCGGGGCCGGGGCCGGACGGGAGGAGCACCGGAGCCTCCGCCTTGCACAAAAGCATTGGGGATGGCTCGGCTGCGGGGGCCCTGGGGGGCAGGCAGGAAGGGGCTGCAGGGGGATGTTCACGAGAAGGGAAGGTCCTGTCCGTGCCTCAGTTTCCCTCCTGGTAAAGGACAGCTCAACTATTTTCATGCAAAGGGGGACTGAGAGCTAGTGATGTCCTGCAGCACTGTGGGAAAGCAAAACCCTGGCAAAGGCCAGCTTTGGGAAAGAGAGAAATATTTAATCATTTTTACCTGGGGGGAGTTGTCTGGTCAGACATCTCATGCAGTAAATAACTACTTCGGTAATGCCCAGGTGGAACAAGGGGGGAGCTGTGATCTTCTTCAGGTCTCAGCACCCACCGGATAAATTAGCCCACAGCTGGAAACCACAAATTTAGCTCCTGGACACCCCTGGTTCCTAGGAGGGTGCTTCGTGGTGCCATGTTCCAGCCCCAGACCTGCCCAGCACCCTGCGATGGTGCCACCTTGCAGGATGATGGGTGGCCAACTCAGCTGGTTCTGGGGAAGTGCTTTGCTCTTTCCACCACTTCTGTTGGAAAAATACGCCTGTGCCAGGCAGCAACAAGGCTCTGCACTCACTTAAACCAACAATTAAATAATGATAATCCCCTGAATGGCCTCCAGGCTTGCATTCCACTTCCACTGACTGCCTTCAACGCTGCCCATCTTGGAGGGGCACCAAGAACCAGCTGCAACATCTGCGGTCCCTACCCAAGAGAGCTAATCAAACCTGCAGGAAAGCCAGCCCCCTGCCACGCTCACTGGCACTGCTGGAGGAGCAGCGGGCACCTTGCATCATCTCATTTACCTGAACAAGTGTTGGGATCCAGCTTTATTAACACTCCAAATTCAGGGGTTCGGCATGGCCGACGCTTCGGGCACGGTCTGCGGGCACACCGGCGGGCTGGGGAGCAGCGTTAGTGCCCATCTGGGGACGGGAGCGGCTGCGCTCACTTGCCTTTCTGCTTGCAGAGCGAGGAACTGGGTGTGCAAATACAGGGGTATGAAATAAAGAAAGAAAGCGTGGCTGCTTGAGCTGTGAAGCAAAAGGAATTTTCTTCTGGCGTGGGCCCACCTGCCGTGCTTCCGGAGCACCATCTTCTCCTGCGGTGAAGAAAGAGGAGCCCATACGGTGGCAGTGCCCAAATCACAGAATTAAGAATCACAGAATGGCAGGGTTGGAAGGGACCTCGGGAGCTCACCCAGTCCCACCCCCCTGCCCAAGCAGGCTCACCCAGAGCAGAGGGCACAGGACAGCGTCCAGGTGGGCTTTGAATATCTCCAGAGAAGGAGACTCCACAACCCCCCTGGGCAA
>NW_009260227.1:1326681-1333822 GCF_000687185.1 Egretta garzetta | reverse complement strand
CGGCTCGGGGACGGCGTGCGGCTCGGGGACTGCTTGCGGCTCGGGACGGGCTGGGCATCGGTCGGCGGGTGGTGAGCAATTGCATCGTGCATCATTCGTTTTGTATATTCTGTATATTCTGCTATCATTCTCATTATTACTATTATTATTATTTTCTCTTATTAAACTGTCTGTATCTCAGCCCTCGGCTCTAACCTTTTATTTTCTTTCTGATTCTCTCCCCCATCCCACTGAGGGAGGGGGGAGTGAGCGAGCGGCTGCGTGGTGCTGAGTTGCCAGCCGGGTTAAACCACGACAAGAGTCTGGCTCCGTCCTCGTGATGTCCACCCTTGAGATATTTGTATGTGTTGATGAGGTCCCCTCATGGGTCACCCAAATGGGTGACCCTGGGCGAGGGTCTGTACAAAGGGGGTGCCTCCAAGGGAGAAGCTCCCCTGGGGTTCACCACAGCATCCTCTAAGACCCATTAGGACAAGCGGTGTTTCCCAGCTCTACTCCCACTCCCATGCTGGGATGCTCCGCAGCCCTCCAGCATCCCGCCGCCCTGCCAGGGGACACAACCACCTCCCTTACACCTCTGGCGGCTTTTCTCCGCACAGCGGGGCCGGTAATTAGCTATAAATGAGACATAATGAAAGCTGGCATGCCCTTTTGAGAGTCTGCTGGAGCAGCCCGTCCCTGCCATCACCGCCTGCCTGCAGAGGCTGCTGCCGTCCCCACGTGCTGGAGCTCAAGGGCACCGGGATGAGCGATGAGACAGCCCGCTCCCTCCTCGCCACTTGGCTCCCAGTGGCTTTCACCACCCTTGGAAGCCTCTGCTGGGGGGTGCGGAGGGTTTTGCTGTGGTGTGCTTGCTCTGCAGGGTTCCGGCCCCATGGGGGCTCATGTGCATCCCTGCACCCCCAATTCCAGGACTGTGCAGGCTGCGGGGGTCAATAAGCACTTCATGTTGTGCTTAGGGCTACAGGGGGGGTCTTTCCTTGGACAAGAGGGGGGTTAATAACCAGCAAGGGAAGGGTGAGCGAGGCAGCAAGCAAACATGCAGCGGCTGGTTTGCACCAGCACCCACCAGAGAGGGCTGCGTCTCCGGCCAAGTGGGGCTGTGCCCTTAGAGAGCCCATCTGCATGCTTGGGCTTGGCAAGGCAATAGCCATTCCCTGCCCTGGGGATGGTCCCGCTTCCCAAAACCGGACAGCCACCCACTGGAGAGCAGCCCATGGAGGGACCCGAGGCTCCAGCTGGCCTGAGGGAGGATGCCTAAAACGTGCAACTTGCTTTGAAGCGCAACCTCTCTCCATGAGCATCCAACACTCGTAACACGTAGTGATGCCGACTGTCATCGCTGCCTGATCGAATGCAACTGATAAATGGGAAGTGGGAACTTTAAGGTTTTGCAGCGCCAGGAAAGAGCAGGTTGCCATGGCGATGCCAGGGTTTTTTTCCCTGTTTTTTTTTTTCCCCTCCCTTTCCCCCTCTTTGGGGTTGAACAGGAGGAGTCTGGCGGGCTGCTGGGGGGATTTATTAGCTCCAAAATAGGCCATGGTTTAGGAAAGGGGGGAGAAATACTGCTGCAGTGAGCAGCATGAGCTTGGCCCTAATATACGACCTGTGCTCTCTGGGAAGGGGTGTAAATCAGGGCTGGGCAAACACCAGGGCAGCAAGAAAGCGGCTCACTTGCCTAGCCTCATCCTCTGAGGGGATCTGTGGAAAACTCCTAAAGGATTTAATGCCACTGCTGATGAGCAAGGAATAATAAAATGAAGGGAAGAGGAGGGCAGACATTTTAAAGCCAGCTAGCAGCAGGGTACGGCCCTGGGCTGGTTGTGGCTCTCTGGAGCCAGGCATCATCCTCGGTGCCAGCCCGTAGCTCTTCCTGCAGGTCATTTCTGTGCAAACCGGGCTGGGTTTTGGTCGAGTCCTGCTGGTGACATCCTCCCTGGCTGCACGGACGTGCCCCTCGCAGCCAGGCAAGACACGGCAGCCCGGTGAGCGGCTGGACCCTGCTAACCCGAGCAAGCACGGGGAGCTGGACCAGGTGCCTCATCCCAGCTCCTGCCCCAAGCCAGCCCTGCCCATGCTCGAGCTCCTTAGTGACTCGGGTTTGTGGTTTTTTTTTTTTTTTTAAGCTTGTAACAGCACACTTGAAATAATTAGCCTAATGAGAGGAAACAAGAAATCCTTTACTGCCAACTTGCCTGAAGGCGGTGGGGAAGGTTGCTGTCCCCTCTGTGCCGCTCCCAGTTCACCTTAGCCGGAGCTGCCTGAGCCGTCCCCATGAGCCCCAAGCCCTGCCCCGATGGCACGTGGGATCCGCTCAACCCTGAGCAAAAATCTGGAGCACAGGGAGGTCTCAGGACAGCCTGAGCTCCCTGCAGACCCTGCCAGCCCTGTTTTCCTTGGCAATCCTGACAGGCACTGCCTGTGTGCCCCTGCTGGGGTACACACCCACCCACTGCCTTTTCCAGGGGGACATCGGGGGGGCTTCAGCTCTGCTGCTGGCCCTTGTCGCGGGAGGTCTGAGCAGGTAGAAGGGTGCTTTTCCTCCACGCAGGAGAAGGTAATGGATAAATAAGTGAGTCCAGAAGAGAGCCCTGAAATTCCTATTCTCTTGTTTCAAGTGCTGGGAAGAGAAATTGCTGATCAGTCATGAAAGAACAGAATAAAGAAGAAGGGAAGGTTCCTGGGGAGGATACTTGAGGATTCACAGCCATGAGCCGGCGTCGACACACATAGCACCTTACATCTAATCTGAACCTCTTCCTAATCACCAGCTACGGGAATACATTTGTTTCGGGTTCCCAAATTGGCTACTCTTTTGCAGCTCGACCACAGCTCAACGGATTTGCAGTGACAGGGTGATTTTTAACTGTTAAGAGTGAAGCCTCTCCGCTGCAGGCGAAGCAGTAACTGCCCGCCTGGGCTGGAGCGGCAGGGGGGGAGGACTGGCCCTGGGGGCTGTGGGATGCTGGCTGTGACTATTCCGGGCAGCATCTCGGGAACTCCAGCCCCGCTCTGTGCCTGCGGGAGGAGGCAGGTGGTGGGCAGGGGGGCCAGGGGCAGGCAGCCTGCCCGATCCGGGAGGTGCCGCGCCGTTTCGGAAGCGCTAATTGCTGCAACACTTCCTCGGCACCAGCTTTCACGCTGCCCTGACTCCCATATTCTCCCTGTCTGCATCTGCTGTTAAGGATTTCAAGCCCATCTGCTCCCGGAGAAGACTCGCCCGACACTGGTCTGTCACCACCAGCCCTCTCCTCTCTGCACTGGGGCATTTGCAGGGCAGTTTATCTGCAGGGCTTAATTCCACCTTTACATCACCGCTCCTTTTCCTTTTCCCAGAGCTGTCACCTTCCCATTTTAGGCTCTGCAAGCATCCTGAGCCACGTTAATCTTGCACGACAAGCCGTGGACCAGGACCGCGGGGTCGATGGCATCTCGCAGGGCTGCAGGACAGCCACGCTGCTGGCGTGCCAGCGCGGTGCAGAGCTGGCGCTGGCCTGCTCGGCCAGACCATGTCTTGGTGTGAGCAGCGTTAGGATCCTAGCAATTAGTGGAGCTATGTTGATTTGCATCAAGCTTGGAGCATAAAGAGTACCAGGCCAGATGGTAAATTGCGTGTGTTCCTGAAAACAACAGTAATAAACGCTGGGCTGGAATGGGGCTTCGGTGATGCTAATGGATCTCTGAAATGACCCTGCTTTCATGAGCTCGGAAGCAAGCTGCGGTTCGGTTATGGCACGGCTTTCTGGCTCAGCCTTAAAACCACCCGTGTGGGTGTGAGGGACGAGAAACCCCCCCGGGGCGCTCAGCGAGGTGAAGCCAGCAGGCATCAGGCTTGGACAACTCGCCTGACCCAGAAGTACTTTATGTCCTTGAGCAAGTCACTGCTCTTCTGTGTCCTACCATCTCTCCAAACACAATTAGCAGCTCGGAGGGGCTGCCAGCGCTCAGAGTCCGGCTCCCCGGCGCCCCTGATGTGAAGGTGCTGGACTGCGTGGGCACCTCGTGTCTGCCCTGCTGGCACCAGCTCCCCAGCAAAACATTCCCCCTCATCCCGGTGCTTTGCCACGACTGTCGGGTTAGCTGTCAGTGCCCCGTGATGGGAAGGTTCACACGTGTAGGCTGCCTTTCTCCGTTATGGACTTTCTCCAGACCTTGGTCCAAATGTGCTGGCTTGGGGCCGCCACTAATGTCTGATGTTCTGGCCTGAAATAGAAATCAAGCTGATAAAGAGATCGGCTCCAAAGACAATTCATCAACATTTCTCCAGTGCCATCAGGCAGTTAAAAATGAAACCCTTCCCAAGGACACACTGGAGCTGGTGGAGAAAAGGAGAAGAACGGCCGGTGCCTCACCCGGCGTGGGCCCGTCCCTTGCCCATCCCCACAACGTTTCTGCAGACCCCGTCTGCTCCCAGCGTGGGGGGAGCAGTGGCCCAGCCCTGTGTCCTGCTGGGCTGAAGCAAGAACTGATCATTAAAGTGTGCTGAAAGCAGCGCCGGCTTTAGGAGTTCGCACTGCTTTGGGAGCATCGCTGAAAGCCCCGGGCTCCTCCTGAGCCATATCACTCCTTTTCCCGGGAAAAGCTTTATTACACCCATTATCCCCCAGGCTCCCTTGGCCCCCGCCCTGCAGAGGAGCCCCACAGCCCTTACCCGGAGGTGCCACGATGGCAATCAGGTCTCATTGCCTCAGGCTGCAGAGGCGGGGAGGGACCCCGGGGCTGGGAGCTGGGGGACCCCGCTGTGGGCAGCGGTGCCGGGGGACTGGTCCGGTGCTGGATGATTTAGGGAATAAACAGCAGCACTGCTCGGAGTCAGTCTGACTGCTGCTACCTCTACAAGATGCTGAAAGTCCCCGTCGCCCCGTGGGCATCCATGACACGCATAAAACACGCGTGTTATCGCCTGGGAACCTCCTCCCTTTGCCAAAGTAACGCCGCTTGCCCGTGTCCCAGCCTCCGGCTTTGGAGGAGATCCGGGAAGGCTGGGTGGTAAGCGCATACATAAACAAACAGCCAGGCTGTATTATTCATTATTACTCTTATTCTCTCTTTGATGAAGGCAGACAAAGTCACCTCTCTTTTGTGCGACGTCTGTGTTGTTTTTGCTTTATTTTTTATTTGTTTCTTTCCTTATAAAACTCATGTGAATAGGCCAGATGCGGTTTCCATAGCAACCCTCTCTCTTCAAGCAGCAGATGCTGGAAAAGGGTTTTTCGGTTTAATCCTCCTGGAAATCTCCCCAGCAGAGGTTGCTGGTATAAGATGGTACTAAGAGATGCACAGCAGCAGCGGTTTGCGTATTTTAAATCCCACGTGCTTCTCTTTGCATGAAGAACCTGCCCTTTCACCCTTTGGAAATGGCACATATCACAGTAAGAGCAGCAAATGTATCCTAATGCCTCGTCTTACATTCAAACACAATCTTTCCCTGCTCGGCTCCCAAAGCATTTCACGGTGATTAAGATGAGAGCGCAGCGTCCTGCATCCCTGTGCTTGTTGAGTGGGGCAGAAACCAGGGCAGCCACCTCCATCACACCTACCCCAGCCCACCCCAAGCTGCCACTGGCGTTCAACAGATGGCTTGGAGTAGATAAACGAGCCTCCTTTATGGAAGAAAAAGGGAAAAAGTATCCTTAGTGCTTGGCAGGAGCGGCTTCCCGTTTTCCATCCATGGCTCGGTCAGCTGGGACTGACACGGTCGTGCTGGAGAAGACCTATTAAATGCTGTGTGCAGCTAAAACTGCCCTGCTCTGGATCAGCACGGACGGACACCTCTCCCTTTCCACTGCGAAATCCTTTCGACGCTGGCCCTGCTCCCATCGCCCTCCGCCGCGCTCGCCGGGTCGCCTCGGCGCAGTGGCATCAATCAAGCTCCTTAAGAGGATGGATGGAGAAGGCAGGATTTCAGCCCGGCTTGTTTAACAAAGATATATCCACTTGAAATACAAAGCTTAGAAATGGAAGCTGGAATTTAACTAGCGCGGAATGAGCTGTTCAGCCTCTCTCTTCAAAAAAGAAAATCCTGTAGAACTTGACAGAAAGTAATAGCCATTGTATTTTGGTTTTTTCATTTAACAGATTTCGTGTAGGCATAGCAGGAAAGTTTGCTCTGATGGATTTTAACTCAGTTTAATTAAAGTAGCTGAAACTGAGTCAATTCCCCACTCTCTAGTGCAGAATTGCACAGAAAAGCAAAATGCCTCTTCAAGACAAACTGCTTCAGCCATGCGTCTTCTGAAGGAAGATTTTGCTCGTGTCATGCAGCCTCAGCCTCCTTAGCCCCAGAGCTGACGGTGGCAGGTTCCCCCAGGAAAAATGTTTCATGTCTTATAACATCAGGACTACGGAATCGTCCTCGGAGGGTCCGGTTCTGCGAGTTATCCCAGAGCCAAACCACCTGGTGATCCCCAGCCTGTTGGGAACTTTCTTAAAAATAACGGAAGAGGTAATGGCCATGAAAGGATTGTGGCACCATGCGATGTCCTCAACTCATTCTGGATTATGAAGCTGGTTTTGTGGGTGCAGGGAAATCACGGGCAGCAGACCCTCCTGCTGCCCCCGGGCAGGACTAGCAACTCTGGCATCATTTAGGGCAGATGAAGATTAAGCTGCCTTTAAAATTTGTAGGGATGAAGATCCTCCAGTCCCAGCAAGCAACATGTACTGGTCAAGGGGAATATACCTCACACGTCAGCGGAGGCAATGGCTGAGACTGGGCCTCCAAAATGTCACTTGCCCCTCCATACCGACTGTGAGCGGGCAACCCCGCCGGCAGCGTGGGCTCAGAGACCCTTGCAAGGCCACGTGCTGCATGATCCCTTTGCAGGCTGATGAGTGGAAATGGGTTAAGAGCAGAAACCAGGAGGAACTGGGATGACCAACTCAAATCTGAGCAGTAGTCAGAACATTTGCAATTCACGGCATTCTGTTCCAGTTCTCATCTGTTTGCTTTCCATCAGGAGCAAGCTTTGTCTTGTGATTAAATGAAGGAGGTAGTGATCAGGACTCCCGGGCTCTGCTCTTAACTCTGCTGCTAATTTGCTGTGTTTCTTCTGAGGAGTCATGTACAATTAAATGCTCAGGGCTGGTGCAGGCTCAAAATTCCAACTGACGTCAATAGGGACATCAGGTTTTCAGCAGG
>NW_009260227.1:1318979-1326514 GCF_000687185.1 Egretta garzetta | reverse complement strand
AAAATGCAGCCTGTAATGCCTCTTTTCCTCCAGGTTCCTGGGTGCAAACCTCTCCTGCCCAGTGCTGTGGATGAATTTATTTAGATTTATGGAGAGGAGCCTGCAGGGTTCCTCTGGTTTGCTGGGATGGTGAACAAAAGGGAGCGGAGCAATTCAGAGGCAACCTGCTGAAAAAAGAGAGATGCTCCCCCCACCCCACCGGTTCATTGCCGAGTTCTAAGCCTTGCCCACCGCCTCAGGAACAGCCCCCCTGTGCCGTGCTCTTGCTGTCACTGTGGCCTCTGAGCTTGCTGAACCTGTAGGATTTTGGGGTGCGTGCAATTTGGTGACCTTGGGGCCGTGGAGGTGTGCAGGGTAGGCGAGAGCCACGTCCCAATAACCGCGCTTGCCCTGTCTAATATGCTGGCAATGGCAGTTTACCCATGTGATGCTCCTTTTTGGCCCGGCCATCATGTCCCCACTTACCCCCACGACCAGCAGGTAACTCCTCGCCTCAGCGATGGAGAGGAGAGCAGACAGGCGCCTCTCCGCCACGGCCGCACCGTGTCCATTTGTCCTTTCCCTCGGCGAAGACGCAGCCTGTTATTTCGGATGCTCCTGCCAGACCCCACTTGTTTTGAGACCGGTAGATAGAAGCGGTTCCTGACCCTGAGGCTGTAGCCCACGGGCTTTCGCTAAGTGATATCCTTGGCAGATAAATTACACCCACTTGAAGCTCTGCCCTGTTCCTTCCTTTGTGCTTTTCTTGATGTGGCTGCCTGGCAGAGGGGTGACGAGAGCATGGCCAACAGTCCCATCACTCTTACTGTCAATCACCCCTTGTCAAAATGCTGATGCTGTAATAAATCCCGGTCCAGGAAAAGGCTGTATTTACATATATCTGTTTTTCAGAAATGGCAATGGGCTGTTAAGGAAATACAGAATTTGAATCACCTGGTTTGGGCTCATGCACAGCTTCTGAGGCACTGCCAGAAGTTGGGCATGGTGGCACCGTCTGTCCCTTTATTTGCAAGTGGTCATTAGGTGTGATTAATTATAATGATGCCATCGAACCACTTTGCAGGTATTTCTTTCACAGTTTCCAAAGCACAACAGTGGTTGTGTGTCCTTACCTCTATTGAACAAACAGGTGAAGTGAGGGATGGGGATGTGTACCAGCACCTCTCCCATGGAAGATACCCAGCCCCACAGCTCCTAGACTCTGCATCTGAAAAATAGAGCACAACCAAACTTCTCCAGTGGGTGTGTTTGTAACGGGCCCCATTTGCAGCAGGGGTCTGTTAATGACTTTTGGGGTTTTTTTAATAGAAACAAACCACCAGAACTCTTCAGCCTTAAATACTGTCCTACGCTGCCAGCCCCCACCCTGTGCCTTTGCATAGTGCAAAGGAAGCAGAAAAGGAGAGCGGCCAAGGGACAGACGTGGGGAAAGGAAACATCAGGGGTTAACAACAAGCCCAGCTGCAGTGGGGATGGGAGCTTCTCCCAGACCCCATCCCATCCCAGTACGGGGCAGCACCTTTGCTGTGCTCCAGCCTCAGCAGCTGCTCACCTTGCTGACCTTAATTCCGATTTTATTTTGAGCAAAAGGGAGCCAAGAGAGAGCTGAAGCTTTAAAAGCAGCCTAGCATGGAGTGGAGATGCAGAGAGCCTCTGTATTTATTTCACTTAGGGAAAAATATTTGGGGAGGGAGGGATATAAACCCTTTTGCCCTGTAAAGCCCTGCAGCTCAGCTGGCCCCGGGTGCCGGCCCCAGCTATTAGGCTGAGCGCGAGCGTGCTTGGTGGAGTGGGGGTGGCAGTGCCCTCACCCTAACCCGAACCCTTAGAGAGCTTGTGCCTGAACTGGGCTCCTGGTTTGAAGAGGGATGGAAGAGGCGACTGGAGGCACGGCAGTGATGAGGCAGGTGGTGGCAGCTGAGGATGGAGTGGGTTTAAAAAGTATTTGGCCAGAGCCTTGTCGGGTGCACAGGGCTGTGGGGCAGCAGGCGCATATTTGGGGGTCTTGCCCACCCATGGAGCAGGCACTCCTGTTTTCAGGAGATGGCCCCATTGTAACAGCTGTGCCCAGGGGAGAACTGGTGCTTTGGGACTGATCCTGCCTGGTGGTGGGGTCCCCTGGTCCCCTAGGCATCAGCGGGAGAGGTTCCCCTGTCCTCATGGACGTGCTCTCTCCAAGCCATTTTCTGCAGGAGGAAAAAGACCCGGCATGAGGAGCTGCAGGGGTACAACTGCCACAGCTGGCACCCACCTGGGGAGACCAGGACCCAGGAGGTGCTGAGCACCCCAGGGTGCTCCTCCAGCTCCTGCCTGGGGCTGCGTGGCCAGGGCTGAGTCTCCCCCCCGGCAGCACGGGAGGGAGATGTAGGGGAGAGGCAGAGGGGAGCGAAGCTCAGTGCTCTTTTCCCATTGAAGAGATGCAAAATTCATTTGCTTGAGCCACGTGGACGTCCCAGGGAAGTCCCCGCTCCACCTGATATGTGTGCTTGAACCCTCTGGGGTGCGCTTCGACCCGCAGCTCCGAGCAATGGCTGAAGGATGCAACCAAAGAACAGCTCCAAGGAACCTCCAAAAAGATGGCAAATCTTCCGGCCTAAAAAACAATTGCAAAACCTACTTCTTTCCACATCAAACTGTACTCCATGGTCCATAGGACTCTTAAAAAAAAAAAAAAAAAAAAAAAAGAAAAAGGCAGCGTAGGGGCAGGCTGGAGCTGAAGCAGGCAGCGAGCTCCTACTTAGCATTATTTATCATCAATGATCTCCAGGCTGGGCCATGATGCATAATTCATTTTCTTGTCAGAGGCTGCATCTCGAACCGAGCCCAGTCTGGCACCTCCCCGCCGCAGCCCCGGTGCGTTCCGCCTCTTTGAAAAAAGCAACTTGGGCACCTCAGCGCGCGGAGTCCTTGGCCTCTCCGGGTTTGTGTGAATGTGACAGTCTGGCAAGGGCTGCCGCTAAGTTTATCCCTGCCTGTGTGCTGCCTCGGTGCCTGTCCTCCCCGTTCATCCCCCGGTGCCGGCAGCGGCGTCGCTCAACCCTTCATGGTGCTGCAGATTTGGGGTTGCGTATCTCACTCGTTTAGAGCCGATTTCCACCGGCTCAGGGAACAGCCGATAGCCTTTAAGAATAAAGGAGAGGAGCCATGTCCCTCTTCAAGGCTCTGTCCCCCTGCCCCGAGCCCAGCTGGCCCTGGGCTTGCAGGGGATGGAGATGCAGCCCCTCCTGGGGACGTGCGTGGCAGAGGGAGAGTGGGAGAAGGGAGCTGGAAAGAGGAGCCAGCGGCCTTTTATTCTGGGGCCCACTTGCAAATATTTTCTAAAAGACCAATAAATAATTAATAGCCGTTATAGGCGTATTGCAGACACGAGGAGGTTTTGCTGCAGATGGTCGTAAGGACACTGTCAGCGAGGTATCGACTGGAGGGCTGTGCAATCTGTCGTCATCGACTGGCCATTTATTAAGACATCTATTCATTAACTCCTTATGGACTTTATTAAAGCAGAACTTTAATATAAACCAGAAGCCCCGCAACCCCCCAGAAGAGCTGAGCTTTGCTTTTGGAGGCAGGGTTGTATCCTGAGCAGGAGCAGCGGCAGGAAGGACGGAGGGGGAAAATCCAACCCCAAATCCAGCTCAGAGCCAGGACTGGGGGCCTCCAGCTCCCTCCCTGCACATCGGGTGCTGTTGGAGAGCAGGTGAAGCCGGTGTGTCCTTACCAAATCAATTCTCCTTCACTTAACTTTGTCTCCATAGAGTAGACTTCTCGTTCCTTCAGTAGTGATAAATATATCCTGCGCTGGGTAGGACCTGAATGTTTTCAGAGGCATTTCCAAAGCCCAGAGGAAGGGTCTGCCCTACCACTGGGCATACTGGTTGTTACTGGTTTCTCTCCCAGCTTCACTGATTACCACTGGGTGGGTTCGCACGGTGCCTGAGGATGCTCACTGCTGGCAGAGGGAGTTAGAGGAGAGCTCAGGACGGTTCTTTCGCGGAGAGCAAGACGACATTTGATGATTTATTTCAGTCTCTCTCTAAGGTAATTATGTACCTAGGCAGTCTTAAAATGTGTATTTCTTTTCTCCGGCAGACCAGAACAGCCTCTTTGGTTCCAGTCTAGCAAATAAATATGTATTTACACACTTTATTAAGATGGGTATTACTTTCCCAGAAGACTAGCATAACTCTTCTTGCTCTGGTATTTTATGTAAAACTGTATTTGCACATTAGTTTGAAATATATATGACAGGCTAGATGGACCACAGCAGCCATGGCAATCACTGAGCGCAACTGGAGGCGCTGCGTGTGACGGCGCATGCGTGACCGTGGGTGCAGACGATGCACGCAGCTTCCTCAGGACCTGTGCGTGGCACCCACAGGCTCCAGCTCTGCCGGAGGAGGAGGAGGAGGACATTTCCTTATCACGCTTTCCCCTTTTCTCAAAATGTTAACAAATCAGCGTTAAAATGTCAGGCCAGCTGCAAAGCTGAGGATGGCAGGTGAAATTTCAGGGAGAGGCCACCAAATATGTTGCCAACATGTAATCCATCCCTGATGGAACAAGGGCTCCCGCTTTCCACCGAGGTTTTACTCCTGACCGAACAGCGGGATGTGTCACGTTCAGCTCCCTCCCCGCCACCGTTCTCCCTGTGCCTCTGGAGCTCGTGGCTCCTGGCAGAGGCAAGAGCACCTCACACTGACCCGGGCTGCAAATCACTGCTGTTCTCCCGCAGAGGGTTTTTGCTGGGTTCAGCGAGGGCGTGCGGAGAGTCCCTGCCCAAGTGCTGTGACATCCAACCAGCCAAAGCAGGTGGGAGTGGAAGAGAGGAGGGAGCTTTGCCCGTCCTTGAGGGCCCTGGGAGGTGGGCAAAGCACGTTTTCACGCTGCTTCACACACACGTCACGACCTCCGTAATCAAGCCTCTAGCAGCACGAATGTGGCTGGATTAACCTGACGAAGCAGCAGTCTATAGTATATTAATTCCCATATAATTTCGTAAAGCCACTTAACGGAAAACCTCAATGCATTTAACACCCATTAGTAGGTAGCAGCAATTAAGTTAAAAAACCCCCAGCAATTCAGGTGCAGGCAGGATGGGGGCTGTCGTGGTGTGTGGGGGTCCCTGCGAGCTGCTCGCCCCCTCCCAAGCTAGGGGAGCGATGTGGTCCTGCCGGGCTGTGCTGCATCTCCGCTGCAGTGACACGGCAGGCTCGGAGCATCCGAAATCTACTCGAGCATAAAAACATTGGATTTGAGCTGTCCCCAGGGGAAGTTTAATAAGGAACAATCATCAGCCAAGTAGACTTGAAAGAAAAGCAAAGTGCAGGCAGGAGAGGTGGCTCCTACGAACGTGCAAGACGCCAGCACGGGTGTGAAATGCTGTTGGCCTAACGCTGGGTGGGGACAGGGGAAAACCAAGGTGAAATCTGGAAGGGTTTGGGAGCTGGGAGCGTGCTCAGCTCCTGGATATTCCCCCTGCTGCTCTGCTGGAGGAGCTGGAGGAGACCTCAGACGGGGCTGCAGGTGCAACTGTTCAAGAAATGGGCTCTGCCTACCTTGGCTGCTTACCCCGGGACACCTCTCAACAGTGTTGGGGAGGTCACACATCCCTTTTCTCGCTCCTAGCAGCTGCCAGCCCTCGAATTTCAGCCCAGGTTTGTTTGAGTTGAGTCTGCACAGCCCCTTCCTTGCGGCGAATGCCCCTCCATCCCCTCATCCCAACACCACGCTGGCTCTGTTCAGTAAAACATTTCCATGTGTGCCTGATATTAAGCAACGACTGCTCCTCCTGGCTTTAAGGGAACTATCTAATCTCCTTTAAATTAAGCATATGATTGGGTTTTGGCTAGATTGGGGCCTTGGGCCTTAATCTCTTTATGCCCCACTTTCTCAATCTGCAAAATAGTAATTATCTACTTCATGGGGCTAAATTAATTTCCCATATTTCACTGATGCTCATTTTGGCAATACGTAGGTTACCATTCTCCCAGAGATGGCAATTTACTTGCTGCTCAGCAAATTATGCGTTATCCAGCCATCCACACACACACATGCACAGATCTAAGCCTCAGGGGGAAAAAATCTAAATGCCACGATGGCCGAGATGGGGTGTAAGCAATAACAGCAAGGATAACAAAAATGCAATTCAGGGATTCGAAGGATTTAGTGAATGGAGAATAGGCTGAGTTGCATAAAAAGAAGGTAAGAAACTCAACTGAGTTAAGAAGTAATGAAAAGAATAATGAATATCAAACAGGATGGAGGAGCTTAATTAAGAATTAACTTTTCTCAAGCGGAGCTTGGGAGAGCTGACGGTGGTCAGTGCAGAGGATGAGGAACGAAAAAGAGAAATTGCTTTTAACCCCTTCGTGACAGGCAGGGGAAAAGGAAGAGCAAAGGCGGCTGGTGGGAGAATATCTGGCACGGCTGTGTCTCTGCTTTGCAGGACGTGGAGGCGTGTGGCTTTGGGGAGAAGTTGACAAATGTTACGTGGGTTTGGGGGGGGAAATGTGAAATGGAGAAGGCGAAAGAAAATCCTTTCCTAAAATTACCCCTTTTCATCTTGATAGAAAAACCCTGCTTGTTTTTGGTCCCTGGGACTTGGAGCACGTGGCCCAATAGGACCTGGAGGAGATTTTGATTCTGCACCTGCCGCTTGTGTATTCCTTGTTTGTGCTGCGCTGCAAACAAGTAAAGATTACATTAGGGATGAGGCACTGGCGCAGAAATGTTGGGCAGATTAAATCTTGTTTCAGTGTGGCTCTCTATCACACCTCGGCACAGCTTTGTCGAATGATAAGGTTTGAAAGGCTGAGAGCAAGCTGGATCAGTAATGTTCATTAAGATAAAATCAAAGACAGGCTCCTGCTCTCTCTTTTCCAGAAGGACTCATTCCATAAAAAGGGAAATAAATAAATAAATAAAACCCTGCACTGAGTAATCCTTATGGGAAACTGTGGGCTTTGCCATCACGGTTTTCATTTTCTCCTGCCACAGTCTTTGCAGAGAAAAAGGGCAGCTGAGAGACCAGAAAGGAAAAGAGAGAAGTCAAAAAGTTACGGAGCAGCATCAGCCTGGTTAAGTCTAATTCCGATGCATTGACTCTGCTCAGCTCCTCGGGGAATGAAGGGATGAAAGGAAAGGAGGAAGAAAAGCAAAATAATTGAAAGAAGTAATTCAATTTGGGAAGAATTATTCTCCTAATGATTTATGGCTTCATTAATGACTGATTGAACAAATGATTTTTTTTTTTTTTTTACTTACCAGGAATTAAGGCGGCTGGCTGAAAGGTTATTGGATGTCACAGCAACAGAGACTCATTCGTCTCCATTTAAATACTTAATGATCTCTCTCTTTTTCCTCCTCGATCAATAGGATCTAGAAGCACTCTGTGTGTCGCAACCTTTCTTGGCTTCACAAAAATGTGACCTGGTGCTTGGAGGAACGCTTGGACATTTGGTAACGAAGCAGGGCTGAGAGGGCATGAACGCCGCCGAGGGACACCTTGCAATGCCCTGTCCCCATCCCCATTCCCA
>NW_009260227.1:1313877-1318879 GCF_000687185.1 Egretta garzetta | reverse complement strand
GCCCCTGCCCCATGTACATCTTCAAGAAGCCACAGTCCTCTAGTGCGAGGGGAGAAATCTGTTTGGATAAACCCATCCACCTTTGAGTGATAGCACCGGCCCTGGCTCTGACGGAAGCATCTATCCCAGCTAAGAGCTCATGCTCTTATTTGCCTCCCCAGAGGTGAATGTATTTTTCCTTTCAATGCACCTGAAACCCTCGGCGCTGCTGCATTCCGCAAGTCCGGTGGCGAGACCCGTGTTGTGCTCGCGGCAAGAGCTAAGGCAGCGCTCACCTCCTCCAGCTACGTGGCCCTGTGGATGTACTAAATGAGTACATATGAGATGTATGCATGCATGTAGATTTTCATAGCCGAATACGCATCCACATAATTCTTCAGTGTATATGTCTTATGCACGGATATTAGAAGCAAACACAATAAATGCAGACTTAGACCCGTTCACAGGGCACACATCACCATGAAAATCTCCTGATTGCAAAAACCCTGCGGGCGTGGGGCTACGGGGTTAGCAAAGTGGTTTCAAATTCATTAGCAATCAGCACTCCGGTGCCTCCAGGCTCAGCAGCGCCTGAGTCAGGCGCATGTCCTTCATCTCTCTTCAATTAAACAGCCTCCTAAAGTTCAGGCCCTCTTAATTGGTCTCAGAACTGCTTAGTGCCATAACTGGGATCTCTCTGCCCAGCACTGCTGGCAGATGTGCTGGGCTGGGGCTGTACTGGGGCGAACTGGTTTGAGTGTGGTCCAAAATTCACCGCACCAGGTCATGAAAACCGAGACTGGGTCTCGGGAAGGGAGGGCAGGAGCAGAAGGGGGAAAACAAACAGGTTCCTTCACCCAGAGATGCACTTTCAAAGTCTAAATTCGGGGTGGTTCAGCCTGGAGAGGCTCTGGGAAGACCTTATTGCGGCCTTTCAATATAAAAGGGGGCTGATAAGAAAGATGGGGACAGACTTCAGGAAGGCCTGTTGTGATAGGACAAGGGGTGATGGTTTTAAACTAAAAGAGGGTACATTTAGACTAGATATACAGGAGAAATTCTTTACGATGAGGGTGGTGAAACACTGGCACGGGTTGCCCAGAGCAGCAGTGGATGCCCCCTCCCCGGAAACATTCAATACCAGGTTGGACGGGGCTCTGGGCAACCTGATGGAGTTGAAGACGTCCCTGCTCAGGGCAGGGGATGGACTAGATGGCCTCTACAGGTCCCTTCCAACCCAAACCATTCTGTGATTCTACAAAATTCACTCCGGAGTCTCCTGTGGTCAGGGTTTGGTGATGCAGCGGGGCTGCTGCGGGGCAGTGGCTGCTGCAGCAGCATCTTCCAGCTGGGGATTTTTTTATTGCCTACGATAATGAAGGTCAAACCGCCTGTCAGTCAAGGCGCCGTTCCCCTTTGTTTCGCAGTAAGATTGGAGAGCTGAGCCACAGCGTGACCCTGTTGCTATTGGATATGAGCTCCATACAGATGATACGCAAACATATTTAAGATTTTTTTTGTCTATTTGCAGGAGCAATATCAATTTGCAAGGATGAGCTTAATTAACATAACTCATTACTTTCCCGTGTGTAACTTATGCCAAATGAACACCTCCTTTGAAGGGACCATCAAGGGGAAGATTGCTGGGCCCACATGTGTACGTGGGGCTGTTGTGAGATAATAGCAAGGATATTTTCTTTCCTTCTGTAAAATGGGAAAATTTCCTTTTGTGAACCAGAGCGCTTGTGTGGGGGCTGAATAAAAGTCTTTACTCATTACTTTCCCGTGTGTAACTTATGCCAAATGAACACCTCCTTTGAAGGGACCATCAAGGGGAAGATTGCTGGGCCCACATGTGTACGTGGGGCTGTTGTGAGATAATAGCAAGGATATTTTCTTTCCTTCTGTAAAATGGGAAAATTTCCTTTTGTGAACCAGAGCGCTTGTGTGGGGGCTGAATAAAAGTCTTTTTGGCATTTTTGGGAAAAATTTCTTTTTTTTTTTTTTTTGCCATAGGTGCAGGCTCAGGAATGTCACTGCAGTTCATGGAAATACGCCCTGCTTTTTTATGGGATGAAAGGCAGAAAATTTTTGCCTTGCTGAAGTAAAAAGTTGAAACTATTTTGGAGATTTTTAACTCAAACTTTTCTTTTTTTTTCAGTTTGATCCCCTTCTTTGTTTAAAATTACCAGACCATTAATTCTTTGTATTGATAACACCAATACCTGAAGTTAATAGATCCAAGAGGAGGGAGCTGAGGACTGGTTTTGGATCAGGAGTGGAATCGCCTCCCCTGAGCCATCCCCTACATCCCAGGCGCTGCCTGTTGGTCACTGGTGATGAACCTGTTGCCCATCACCTCCCCACACATGGTATTTTATATCCATTTTGCCATTATGAGCAGTGGCTCCTGCCCACAGACTTAAAAATAACAGCCCAGCTGCAGAGGCGAGGGCAGGGGCACGGGCTGGTCCTGGCGCGGGGCCGTAACTCCCGACATGGGCAGCGTTGGGTGCTTTTGGGGGACATCAAGAAAAGCAGTCAGTGGTCTCTGAAGCGTGGTGTTATTTTCCCCGTGCAGAGGCTGCTTGCTTTCTTCCGTGGTGCACATCGAGAGGGCTATTTTAAGTCATTGAGTTGGTTGGTCCTTTTTTTTTTTTTTCTAAAAATTAACTCCTATGCCACAAAATTGCAGCCTGGATGCTGGGCTGCAGCGAAAACCAGTCATCTTGATCAGCCCCGATACAAAATGACATCTGGGGGTATCGGCGGAACCACTTCATTTACTCTGTTAAATATCATCACCAATTTGAAGGATTTTTTTACCTTACCAAGGCACCAGCAGTGAGCTTTGGGTCAGCCTGCCTTGAAAACCGGAGGGGGCTCGGCAGGGGAGCTGGTTGGAAATCAAGGTGTTTAAAGCAAAAAAGGAAAGGTGGCTTGGGATCTCTGCATGTCTCGGTGCCCCATCTATTTTCCCTGCAGATCTTTGGGGAGCACCAGCGGGCTGGCGGCAGGGATGCGCTCGATAAACCATGAAGCTGAACTGCCTGGCCCTGGGGTGGGGGGGGGACACCAGCAAACATCTCACTTCCCTTTAAGTGGTTACAACCCGTTTTATTAGGGCTCCAAAAATATTTGTACAAGTGATTTTTGGCTTTTTTTGTCCTCAAGGAAATGTCAGGAAAGGAGAAACGTCAGCAAGGGGCACTTGGGCAGCGTTGGGGTGCAGCTGCATGGGCAGGCAGGGAAGGCACAACCCCACCGCGCTGGGGGGCTTTGCCCTCTCTCTGATTTTTCTTTCTTTTCTGCTTTTTGGCCATTAGGTGGGTCCACGATCCTGAAGCGTGCAAGGAGGTGTCCTCTCAGGTCTTGCTTGGAGGAAAGGAGCTTTTTTGATAAATTTTACCAGCAGCAGGAACAGGTCACCCTGCCAGAAGGATGCTGGGCTCCAGTATAGTCAGCCCGAGCCCCCCAGGAGAGCAGGGCGGGGAGGTGGATGGTGCTGCACGGCTCTTGGGGGCTTTTTGCCAGCCAAAAAAAGCAGGGGTTTGATATGGGAGCACCGTAAAGGGCTCGGGCACCTGCTTGGGCACTGCTCCTGATGCGGGGCCAGGAGCAAGCTCTTATTAATTCAGGCAGCAGGGACGGAGAAGCAGCGCTGCTGAGCCCGTGGCTCCCTGCCAGCTCTTCAGCCGTGCTGCTTGGCTCTGAGAAAAGCCCTTCAGAAATGCCCTCGACCTCCTGGCCCGCACCGGCAGCCATGGGTCACGGCGCCCGGTTCTGCGCCGCTGGTCATACTGGAGGGTCAGCGCTTGCCCCTGCCGCAGCCAGCCCCAGCCACCGGCACGGCGAGCGCCGGTGACACCGACCTGGCCTTGCTGCCAAACACAACAGGCTTGCTTAGGTATGGGGATGTTTTTTCAATTAAAACAATCTCCCCCTCCCTTTGCTTCTGGTCTCAGCGGAGCCTTGGAAATGTTTCTGCACTTAACATCGCATGTAATTATGGTCTGGCTGTCTCAGAAAGCAGCCCCCGATGTACTTAGCAGCATCACCTTCTGATTTTCAAGGCAGCACTTACTAGGCAGGAGAGAAGGAGAGACAGGAATTACCCAAGCCTTGTGGGAGCCATACATCATGCTGAACTTTTTTTTTAAACCCTCCATTAGGATGGAGCATGGATGTGTGGGATGATGCAGTGCCAGGCACCACAAAGTGTCCCCCGAGCTGCAGCATTTAGTGGCACAGCCATGGTCCAGCCAGCCCTCCCTGGCCTTCTGGGGACATGGCCTTCCGAAGGAGAGCCCTGCCTGATGCAAACAGCCTTTGCTGAATTTTGCTGCTAGCACCATCGAGGAGAAATGCCGGCAAATAGGGCCTTTGAGGATGAAATTTCAGATTTTGATCCATGAGCCAAATTAAAAGCTTATTTTTCCCCTCAATAAACAAATCCCCTCTTCCCCTTCCTGCTAGCCGAGACATCTGCTCCTCTGAAAAGACCTTGCACCATGGAGAAATACCTCCCACTGCTGTCCTACTGTCCTTTCTGCCTGTTTTGATTTGCGTCTGGCGTGTTTTACCCCCAGCCGGCAGCTCAGCCCCACGCAGCCGCTCGCTCCCCCGCCCCGGTGGGATGGGGGAATCGGAAGGGTAAAAGTGAGAAAACTCGTGGGTTGAGATAAAGACGGTTTAATAGGGAAAGCAAAAGCCATGCACTCAAGCCAAGCAGACCAAGGAATTCCTTCCCTGCTTCCCATGGGCAAGTGGATGCTCAGCCATCCCCAGGACAGCCGGGCTCCATCATGCATAGCAGTGACTTGGGCAGGCAAATGCCATCGCCCTTATCACTCCGAATGTCCCCCTCTTCCTCCTCCTTCCCCCAGCTTTATGGCCTGAGCATGATGCCATACGGTGTGGGATACCCCTGGGGTCAGTCGGGGTCAGCGGTCCCAGCCGTGTCCCCCCCCAGCTCCTTGTGCCCCCCAGCCCCTCGCTGGTGGGATGGGGGGAGCGGCCGAAA
>NW_009260227.1:1270701-1313849 GCF_000687185.1 Egretta garzetta | reverse complement strand
GCAGGAACGAAACCAGCCCTGGGTTATCAGCGCTGCTTCCAGCACAAATCCAAACCCCATCCAAGCCACTGTGAAGGAAATTAACTCTGTCCCAGCCAAACCCAGCACAACATCTTTTATATTTTCTTTGGATTACGCTAGTCAGACTCCTTGCTTGGATGTGGTAGTAGTGCCAGGGGTTTTCGTATTATGAAATGCTGTTAACCTTTTGCTATTATTTGTCTTATACGTCCCCATGTGCTACGGATAGCGCTTTTGTTATCAGAGAGGGAATCCTATAGGACTGCTATCAAACACGGCGGCTGAATGGAGCGGGGAGGGAGGGCTGGGCGGCTCTGTAGTGGTAATGAGCAGCTGTGTGCATCTTCAGTCCTGGAGGTTAATGCCTGAAGCTTTTAAACCAGGAAAGATCAGAAATGCTTCGAGAGCCAGGTTTAATAGGCAAGTGAGCACTCAGCCCGGGACTCGAGAGGCAGGCTTGAAAGGAGCCAAACCGACTGATTTATATTTGCATTGCCATCCCCTGGCAAGGGGGATGCTCAGAGCCGCCTCTGGCTGCCGTGCAGAGTTTGTGCTGCTCCGTGCCATCGCGAGCGGTGCCATGCAGGGTCCCCTGCTCACCACGCACCCACCCGGGCACCCACCCACCCCCACAGCAGCTCTGGGTGCCCCCGGCATGGCTCCGGACCCAGCCGCTTTCGGGAGGCTTCTTTAACCATGCATTTGCCTTCCAGACACGCTCTGGATGTGCAAAATTAACTTTATTCTGACAACCTGGACACCTTCAGGGCTGGGGGACGCGGCTTCTACCACGATGACCTTGCCCCTGCAGACAGCCGCTCTGCTGCAGCGGTGCCAGTGAAGCCCCGTTTCGGTGGCCATGTGTCGGTGCCCCCGTCCTCACTGCGGGCTGGTCCCCCTGCCCGGCTTGGGGACAGGGCTGTGTTTTGGGGCCCCCAGGTAGCACCGCCCGATGGAGAGCAGAGCCTTTCCATCCCCAGCCCTTCCTGCAGGCTGGGTGCTCCTCCCTGGCAATGCCAACGAGCAGAACCTGGTCTTTCTTTCAAACTGCTGATTTTTGTCGGGGAAAAGGTGATTCGGACCAATGGAAAATGCAGTTTTATTTCAGTCCAAGTTTTCCAGCTCCTCCCTCAAGCCCTCAAAAAATTCCCTAATGCCTTGTCCTCCCTTCCTGGGGTCTCTTTCCTCTTCCCTGACAAGAAAACCAAAAGAAACCCACAGGCCTTGGACCAGACCCACTGTGTGAAAGCCCATCGCATTTTGGGGGAGCATGGAGCTGGTACAGAAAGGAATTTCCCAAAGGGAGGGCATGAGGGCACATTTATCCCGCCGGGGCCGGCGGCTGGTCGGAGCTCTGTCTTCCCCCAGGGACAGGAGCGAGGAGCAGCAGCCCCGGCTCTGGGCAGCCCCGTGCCCTCCCGCTGCCCCTCTCCATCCCTGGGCAGATGGAAGGCAGCAGCTTTTTAATTATTAAAATTAGTGCATCCTTGAAACCAAGTAGCATGCTTTTGGCTCTGCAAATCCTTGCTTTCATGAGAGAGGAGCAGTAATAAAATTAACCGCCAGAGAGGAATAAACAAGTGGCACAGATGTAAATATTATATAATCTGCATTTCCTAAAATATACCCGGGTTGGCATCAGGAGTTGGATTCAGAAGAGATCCAGAGAAAGGTTGCTGATAGAAAACAAATAATAATAGCAAGCAAATAGTAATTAATCATTCTGTATATGGGTATCAATGTTTGCATGCAAGCTCCCTGCCAAACACTCAAGGTGCCTCACGTCCCCCCGGGCTCCCCTCTCTCCTGGCTCCGGCAGGGGGCCAGTGTCCCTGGGAGAAGTGGGGAAACTGAGGCAGGCGGGAAGCCTCACCGTTGATGCCGGGGGGCCAGCCTGCCTCTGGGGCTTCTATTTCTGCAAGGTGCTGAGTACCTGCCACCCGTGCTGGGCTTTCGGCGGAGGTGTTACTGACCACACTGCCAGGTCTGTATTTGGGGCTGGAGCAGATTTTTAGGGGGTGCAAAGCGATGTAAATCCTTTTAAGCCAACAGAGGTGGATCCCAGCAGGCACAGGGAGCCCGCCCAGCCCCCTGGCGTGGCAGGGGGAGACAACGCACCCAGTTCGGTCCCCCAGCCGACGTTTGCTTCCAGGGAACCCCTTCCCATATCAGTGCTGGCAAAGATCCCGTCTTGCTTTCCCTTTTCACATCGTATTGTAGGAATCTTAAGATTCCCTTGGGAATTTTATGTTTTAATGGTCAAATCAGTGCCAGGTGAGCTCCCATACCTGAGGTCAGGCAGTGACCTGCAGCCCGCTCTGCCCGGGGCGGCTCCAGCTCCGGCACTGGTGTGCCCATTTAGGGCCAGCTGTGACAGGACAAGGGGGGATGGTTTTAAACTGAAGCAGGGTAGGTTTAGACTGGATCTAAGGAAGAAATTCTTTACAGTGAGGGTGGTGAAACCCTGGCAGGGGTTGCCCAGAGAAGGGGTGGAGGCCCCATCCCTGGGAACATTCCAGGCCAGGTTGGCCGGGGCTGTGAGCAACCTGCTGTGGTTAAAGGTGTCCCTGCTCCTGCAGGGGGCTTGGGCTGGGTGACCTCTAGGGGTCCCTTCCCACCCAAAACATTCTGTGATTCTATGATTCTATGATTTATCAGGGCATCGAGCTTCTGTGGCTCCCCGGCACTGCCTGCCCGGGGAAGCCGTGGGGTGGGCAGCCAGCACCATGAGCACCGGGGCAAAACACTTCCAGGAGCAGCACTGGGCGCACGACTGCCTGCCATGGCGGGGCTCAGCAGGGGCAAAGGGAATTTCTCTGGCTGGCGGGGGTTTGCTGCTATTTTTTTGGAAAATCACAGAGGACGGTTAAACTGAACTGCAGAGACCAAACACAAGTCGGTGCAGGGTTGTCGGTGGGTGACACCAGCGGGTGTGAAGGGAATGGGTGCTTGGGCACCTGGGCCTCCTTGGAGCACCGTGCTTTCCGCTTGCTGCTTGGAAATCCGGAGCGGTACTTGTTCTAATGTGACAATCCCTCTTTAATGTCCCATGTTTGAAGTCACATTGGAGAGATGTATCCCATCTGGTGAGTCACAGCCTCCTCTTGTCACTCGGTTACCTGCAGGGCCTCCGCAGGAGGAGTGATGACTAACCCACGCAGAGTGACACATCACAGGCAAATGTAAATATTGTCTTTTATTTTTTGCCTTCTGAAGCCTCCAGAAGAAAATTATTTTTGTTTCAGTTTGAAAACACGAGCCAGCCTGGCGCTTTCTGCCGTGGCTGGGAGCGCGGGTGGGTCAGCCCTTCCCGAGCAGGCGGTGATGGGGAGGTGCTGCTGCTTCCCACGGGTGCATTCCCTGGCCACCCTCCTGCCCCCCAGCCCGCTGGAAGCCATTTGCATGAGCACCCTTCCACAAAGGCGCTCAGCGGCGCATCCTGAGCTCCCCCGCCCGCAGGCGATGCTGGCCGTGCCGCCTGGACCCGGGATCAATACCCCAGGAGATCGGCTCTGGCCTGCCTGTGTGATAGGGGATTCACAACAGTTCTGATCAAAAGCCCGTCCTTAATCTGGGAGACAGTGATCGATGGGAAATTAACTGTGCTTTAGGCCTGATTGCTCCAGCAGCATGGGGCTGCTGCGGGGGGGATGAACTCGTTCCCCGCTCTGCCGTGATATCAAAAGGGGTCTGGTCCCACCTGGCTCCATCCTATTTTTTTTTTTTCTTTTTCTTTTCAATCAGCCTTCAGAACGTTCCTGTTCCAAGAGGACAGTGGGTGCACGGGTGGGCACAGCCACCCCCACGCTGTGGCTGATGCTCTCCTCTCGTCCCCCACCGTCACAGGGGATGTGGTGCAGGGAGCGGAGATGGGGAGAGGTCAGGATGTGGGCCAGCGCTGGGGGATGTGGCTCCAGTCCCTTCATAGAATCATAGAATCATAGAATCATAGAATCATAGAATCATAGAATCATAGAATCATAGAATCGCTTTGGTTGGAAAAGACCTTTGAGATCATCGAGTCCAACCTTTAACCTAACCCTGCCATCCCACCACTAAACCATGTCCCTAAGCACCTCATCTATCCTTCTTTTAAATACCTAATCCTTCCTGGTCCTCATTCCTCCATAACCTCACCGTAAAGCAATGCCATGCTTGACGCCAGCCCCTCATGGTGCTGGTGATGCCCAGGGCCAGCTCGGGTGGAGGTGGCATCCATAGGTGTCACACCAGGGATGGTCCTCATGGCAGCAGGGACAGATTTCCCAGAGTCTGTCTCACATGCTCTGGGTACCGCTCAGATCCCGTGGGCCCTCTTCAAAACCAGAACTAAAGCTAGGCATTGTGGCAATGGTTTAAATAGGATTTCAGTCTCCTGTTAGACACATAAACGCTGCACATGAAATAGGTGAAAGACCATGTTCCCCCAAGGCACGGCCTTTATCAGACGCAGCCTAGCAGCACTTCGCATCAGAGGGAAGGTGAAATCAAAAGAATAAAAGTAAGTAAATTATTATAGAGGGCATAAAATCCTTTGCAAAATTGTTCCAATTGCCTTTGAAGTTTCAGCCAGAGATGCGATTTCCTTTTGTATTATTACTGTTTTGAAGAAAAATCTGTATTCTCCACAAAACCAGGTTGCTGTACTTTTTATAAATGCCTGCTATCTCATCAGTGCCACATTAAACCAACATTTCAAATTCAAACCAACTATGCGAGTGGATAAATGTAGTAGTAATGGCAGGAATTAGAAAGCGGGGCCCAGGATCGAGGCAGCAATGATTTACGAGACCCAGGCAGGAGCAATCAAAGGCATCAGATCACTTCTTCGCTGCCCTGCGTGCGCCTATTTGCATTTTATTCCTGATGGCTGGATTTTAAAGCTCCATTCTCACCTGACTGGCAAATAGATGCTGCTCTTTTTTTTTTGTTCTTAGGTGAACAAAGTCATTAGGAAATGGGTGAGAAGATTGGGATTGCTCCCTCCGTGGGCTCTCAGGGTGTTATGCCCGTGCCCATTGCAGGGAAGCAGGAAGATGTCCTGGGCTGATCTCCTGACTCAGCACAGCGCGGTGCTGATCCCACTGAGCACCCGGCTACGCTGGGGAGTAAGGATCCCACTGCCAGCGACGCTCAGTCACGCTCCCTTGGAGCCACTGGCCGTGTCCCATCCCGGTAGGCATTCCCCAGCCTTTCCATGCCAAGCTGCTGCCACCACCTAGCGCTGGCCATCCTTGCGCCCCGTCCCCTCCTGCCTTCCCCAGGGGGTTTTCCATGCCACCACGATGGAACTGGTGCGTGCCCGCAGTGCTTCCCTTGCCAACCCCCAGCCCTTTGCTGATGGCAGCTGGAAATCCCACATCAGCATCCTCCCGCCCTGGGACAGCACCATCAGCGATGGGCTTGGGACCGCTCCTCTAGAGGGGAAGGGGCTGCAGATGTCCCCAGGCTCTCGGGGCGCTGCAGTGGGAAGGAGCTGCTGGAAAAGGGGCTCTTTTTGACTCTCCCACAGCCCTGGGGGGCCAGGGGTTCTCCCTGGGGCCTTCTGTGAGTTATTCTGCGAGTGCTGGGCTTGTTTCTGGGGCAGCACGTGGAGCGGAGCTGTACCTGCGGGAAGGAGGAAAGCCAGGACAACACTGGACTCCTTAATGCTTGTAAAAGGCCGATGGCTGGTGGGTGTAAATCAACGGCACGCCGTTGGCTCCCTGGAGTTTTTATGGTGATGTGCTGCTGTGTATAAAACCTGATCAATAGACTTTGCAGGAAGATACTAAATGGACCCGTGCGACCCCGATGGCCTTGCGCCGGTGGCTGTGACTTTGGTGGCAAGATGTGCTTTCCTGCCATCGACTGCCGAAATGTGGCTGCCTCTGGGATGGGGATATGGGAGCTGCTTAAAGAGGGAAAGGATGTGAGCACCGGGGGGTCCAGTTAAAAAGGAGCCCCTGGGGGTCAAGCCCGCTCCCTGCCGCAGGGGACAGTCCCTCTGCAGCTCTGCACCATGAGCATCAGCCTTCCAGGGCCCCTTCGTTAACGGAGGCAAAGCAAAATCCTGCGTCGCCCTCTTGTTATCTGCTGTAACGGAAAACAGAAATCCTGGGCTGGGGCTCAGTCGCAGGATGATCTGGGGGGGTTGCTCAGCTTTTCTTTTGGATCTGAGCATTTTGGAGTTTCATGCCCTGGTTTTGCCGAGACCTCGCCTGACCGATACCTTCAGCTTCAGCCAATAACTGTTTTTTACACGTGCCTCAACTGAGCGCAACTTGTGACAAACCTCCCTACTCCCTCAGTTCATCAGTACCGGGGAAAATCGGTAAGCGAGCACTTTGACCTCCCTCTAACCCAACTGCTCAGTGGTCTTTGTCAGAAAAATACAATAAAATAAAATAAAAATAAAAATAAAAATTAAATGAAAACCAGCAAAGCTTTCCTTTGCCAAACTCCCCAGGATCTCAGTCCTGGCATGGTCCCACCGGTGCTGGAGGGACCCTCTGTGGATAACGCTGGTTTTGCTGGGTGGTGGTGGAGATGATTTGCTCTGGGCCCTCGGACCCTGCCTCCCCCTTGGTCTGCTTGACTCTCTCCACGTCCAACCCCCTGCCTCTGGCCCTTGCTGGCCTCAGCAAACGCTGCTGCCAGGAATCCCCATCCCGACGTGAAGAGTCCCCATTCCGATGCCCATTTTTGTTTGGTGTATGCAACACAACTTTCTCCTTATACAGGAGGGGAAAGTCTGGGCTTTTGAAATACATGGCACGTCCACTGCTTGGTGCAAAATGCTTTTCACCTTGTGAGATGTTTAGATAGCTGAAGTGAGCAGGAGGGATGGGGATTGTTTTGCATCCCCCCCCACTGCTTCAAACTTCTTTTTCATGCAGGGGCAGGAGCCAATATTTGTTCTTCAGGCTCTCTCATGCTCCTGCATGCATTTCAGCCAGCTCTTCCCTTCGCCTTCAAACAAGAGGAAAGCGACTGCTGTCCCTGTCCTTTCTCTCCGTCCCCTCTCATCTTCCACCTCATTTCAACAGCTTGAAATTTAAACAAACAGGCAGTTTTTTGCAGTTGACTCTCCCACTGCTCCAGGGGCTCAAATGATGCTACAGCGACCGGCTTTGCTTCGTCACCCGATGTTGCTGCAGCCACAAGACGCAGAAAACAAAGCAAGCCAACCAAATTAACCCGACAGGCATCTCTGCGCTTGCCAACGTCCCCTTCCCCGCTACTGAAGAGCAGGGATGAGAGCTGAGAGCCGAGAGGGGCTGTTTGCCCATCACCGCTACTCCTGCTCCTTGTCTCTGCCCGGGCCACCCCAGGGCATCGCCCTGCCAGGGTGCCCGGCTCTTCCCTGCAGTCACCTAAAACACCTCTCTGGCTTTTCCCCTTGCTTTCAGCCTCCTGATGCGGCTCCCAGCGCCACCACTCACATACTCGGATCAGGTCTGCAGTCGCACGGCGCTGGCAACTTCAGAAGGTGCCTGCATTTCAAAGGGCCAGTGGGGATAAACGCGAGATGCCCTCTGTGTCGTTGGTCTTTGAGCTCCACGGATCAGTGGTGAACCACCCAAGGATGTGAACTTGGCCTTCGGCTCTGTCACCCGCTCCCTTTGAGAAGTAAGAGCGTGGGGAAGTACTCCAGCGTGGGTATAGCTGTACATCAGACAGCCCTTGATGTCGCTTCCAGACCGGGGTATTTCAGTTCAGAGAGACACTGATCTGCCCGCTTCTGCTGCCATGCATATGGGAAAAAAGATGTTACAGGGATTTCTCCTCCAAAATGCCTCTGAACAAATGTTCTCATTTAGACCAGCAGTGCCAATCCCTCACGAAAGTGGGAGGACTTCAACATTCAAAACGCGGAGACAATTAAAAATGCTTCCCCCCCCCCAAAATGGGGAAATATATTCTTTCACCTAACATACTTATCAGTGAAATCCATCCTCATTTGCAGGGACAAGGAAATCCATCACGCAGTTCTAATTTACAGCGCTCAGCGGTTTTGCAGGAGATGGAGACGACAGCGGACACGGGGAGGTTGCTTAATCGGTTGCTGGAGAAGGCTCTCATCTCCCTCCTGGCTCTCACACACATGAGCAGGAGCTGTAAGGGACTCGGGACCTTGAATACCAAAGCAGAACTTGAGACGGGTGATGTAGGCGCTTACCCGGGAGTAATGAGGACGAAGGTGCAGTAATGGGAGTCTTTGTGTCTAATAAAGGGAAATTTATTCAGAAGGCTCCCGGAAAGTCAAACCACAACAGTATCAACCTCCACGAGTTGCTTCCTGATCCGAATATCTAAGTGGCAGGAAAAAATTACCCCCCCCCCCCCCCCCCCCATCCTACTGTGGAAACAAGAGTAACTTGGGGCATCAGTGATAAAACACACTCAGAAAAACCATGGTGGGCACTGCCTGATGGAGCTGGGGTGTCCCACGCCGGTCCCACACCAGGGTGATCGAGATTTGTGAGGATGGAAGGAAGCAAGGACCTCGAGGTCAGGGCCTTTCACAGGGTGCCACATCCCTGGGTTTTTTTCTGCATTCCCCCCTCTTTCTGAAGCAAAGCGTTGACAGCGTGGGGGTGCCTGGTTCATACATGAAGGGAGCAGGAGCAGCATGGAGGGAGGCTGCTGGGGGGCTGCTCCCAGCCAGCCTGCTCCAAACCTCCTGGAGAGCAGCTCTGGGGCAGCCCCTGAAGAAGAAAGTGCCCCCAAAGGAAGATCCATTTTTCATCTCCCTTCCTAAACTCCCACCGGCTTCAATTCTTCATCTCCTCATCCAGCGCAGTTAACCAGGACGAGTTGCTGGGCTAAGCGTTGCAATTTGTGCTGAACCAAAGATGCTCCAGCTCGGAGCGAGGGATTAAGTCACGCCTCGACTTAGGGTGCGTCGGCGGTGTCCGAGGAGATGCTGACACCCTCCCTGCCTGCTCAGCTCTCCTGAGGACTCGATGTTTTCTTTCAGGTGGGCAAGCAGCTTTTGCACCAGGTTTTTTGATCTGTGCTTAAAGCATGACCCAGCACACTCCCGGCGAACAGCAGATGAATACGTATCGTGCCTTTTCGGGGGGTACTTTTACTGCAATTTTGCTGACGAGCTCTTAAATCTATTTTTATTGCTGCTAAAGTGCCTCACTATCCTTTAAGGCAAACGCAAAGCTGGCCGGGTTTCATGTTCCTTCGCTGTCCCCGCTCCCGGGTCGGAGGGAACGGCCGTGCCGGGAGCGGTTTGCGGCGCTCTCCTGGCACCGACTGATGGTGCGACGTTGGTCACACGCTTAAATTTGGGTGAAATAATACCTGTCAGGGGGAAGATGTCTGGCTCGAAGAGACTTTTCACAGCAAACGGAAGGAAATAAAGGGCAGGCAGCTCTGTCAGAAGCATAAATGTTTAATCAATTCTTGCTTAACTCGGCAAACCTTTCTCGGATAGAAAGTTTGCAATTATTACCTGGATCAAGACAGCTTAATTAAGCAATTAGGATGTAAAGTTAACAGCCCTTGCAGAATGAGTTGCAGTGCTTTAATTTGGGAATTGCTAGCGCATGTAGGAGAAGCACGGTTTGGGAAAAGATAACTTTTTTTCTTTTTCTCCCCCAAAACACCACCACCATCAAATTAAAAAGGATAGGTCACATCCCCAGGCACCGACGGGAATTTTGCCTGAATTGGGACGCAGTAAATCACTGAGTAAAGCCCTGTCCTCAGTCTTGCACCAGCCAGAGATGATGGCTCCTTGGAGAGCCTGCTGAAGGCAGGGATGTCTCTCAGACCGACTTAAAGTCCCTCCTGTGGCTTCCCAGGAAAGGCACAGCTAAACAAGCCATGAGACAGCTCCAGGGGCTAACGTGCTAGTCCACCTCCAAAATCTACTGAAGTGGGGCTGGAGCTTTCTAACGATTTTCAGCCAGCACCAAACTACAGTAGGAAGGGGCAGCCAGGGTTGGGATGCGGAGTCAAGAGGCACAGGACCCTGGGGCTGGACATCTGCCTAACGTGTGTGCTTTCTCCATCTGTTTAGGGAGACCGTGGACATTTTGGCAGCATCCCCCCCATCACAGTGCCATGAAATACCAGCTGAAAAGAAATGGCACGTGCTAGCTCCTCACCTCCACCTTGGTGGACCTGACTTGGCATCCTATGAATACGACATCTCCATGTCGTGGCCAGCAGTACTACACAGCACAGCTCCTCTTTCTGCTGCTTTGGGGAAAGCCAGTATTTCACAGAATAAGCCTACCGGGTTTGTAAGCTCCTTAACCTCCATCTCTGGTGACCTAGAAACACCCCAGCTCCCCTGGTGTTCCATGAGCTCACATCCTCCCCTGCCCACGGATGGAAGTGACAGCTCCTGATGCTCGGAAGACAGGCAAAGCCCGAGGCTGAGCCGAAGGAGTGTAACATGACTGAGGGAAAGTATAAAGCTGAGTGATTTTTGACTTGGGTCATAAAATCTTTATGGTAAGTAAGACGAACCCCTTGAGGCTTGAAATTGTAAAATTCTGGTTCCGGGCAGTTGGTCCTGGAAATTAAATCCCCATTCTGCAGTCTCAGATGCGCCTTACGCAATATTCAATGGTACCATCCAAGAGAGAGAAGTGATGCTCGCCAGCCTACATCCCACCACGACCACCAGGAGGTAACAGCAGAGGCTTGCTTGGTCCAGCATTCACTGGTCCGGAGCAGACATGAAAGAAATGATGGGTTTGCGGCTCACCGTAAAAATTACCAGGGAAGTGCTGCACTCTGAGAAGAGGGCTATTTCTCCACTACTTCCTTTCCTGCAGTTAATAGTGTGAATCCTCCATCACATCCATCTAAATGTGTCTGACAGAGAGGGCTCCAGCTTGGACCCTGGCCAATGCTCACGGCTGCTTGGGCAGGATTTGGGGTTGCCCTCTGCCTTTTGGGGTCTGATTCAATGGCAGCTGAAGTCCACGGGACTCTCGTTAAGGACAATTCCAGCACTGTAGGTGAGCAAGAGAACGAGACAGGCAATGGGTTTCCATTTCAGAGTATTAATTTAAAGCGCTCCCTTGGGGCTGTCCTTTTACGGAAGTCTAAAATTGTATTTAAAGACTGCGGGCACAAAACACAGCTTTTTCTTAATATCTTTGGGTAATTAAAATCTGGCAGTGGGGGAGGATTAGCACAGGTTATATATAGTATTTCAATTTAAACTTCTTCTGATCCCTTGAAGTTTCTACTTATTATTTTTTTAACAACTTTTAATCGAGCTACCCTAGATCTGCAAATTAGACGTAGTGAGGTCTGGCTCATGTGAGACGCTGCTGACATGTTTGATTCGGAAGATGATGGACTGATGGAATAGACTGAGCTGTGTGGGCTGAGGATCCGGCCACGAAAACACAGATGTGTGGGAAAACTGATCTTGGCTGGAATGAATGTTTCAAAAACAGTGAAGAAAAGGCCGAATTAGCTGAGATTTCAAGCCAGAGATGACCAGACATGGTCCTGCCTCCATCGCATGCCCAAGAGCCATGCCCAGTGCCCGGTCCAGACCCAAAACAGGGTTGTGCTTCCCCGTTGTGGGAAGGGACCAAGGTGGCTGATCCCAGAGCTGGACCATCAGAAAGCTGAGAGATTGGGACAGGAGGAAGGCAGAGGTTTTAAGCAGGAGATGCAGGACTTCAGTAAATGCCAGTGCAGCTCAGAAGCATGACTAAGAACTTGCAAAAATAGCTCGTGAACCGACCGTCCTGTTGGTTACACACAAGAGCAAAAATAGGAGGCTGGTCCTCAGTCACGCGGCAATGGATGCACAGCCGAGGGGTGCCCAGAGACCAGTGTGCTCCCGGATGGGGCGATGCCCCAGCCTCCCTAACCTCAGCATCTCCATTTCCACTGGCCTTACTGACATGGGAAAGAACAGCCCCGAATCCAGCAGATAATGATGAAACCTCTTTAGGCTCCCCTGACAGAAAGCCACTTTAATAATCTATAAGACATGGTTGATTGAGTAGGGAAAAAGCCAACAACAGTGCAGCAACCCAAATCAATGCTTGATAGCAGCTTATTGTTTGTTTCCTCCAACAGTCCTACAGGACGACTCCTTCATCACAGCTCCAGCTCGCCTTGAAAAGGCCACAGCCCTTGTACGTAGGGAAATTTGAAATACAACACTCAGATGCCCATTTGCTACCTTGGGGGGACACCACCACATACATTTATTTATCATCGGACATTCCAGCTCGAAATACGATATCCATTGTAATTTGTCATGCTGAAAATATGGCAACATTTTTTATTCGCCGTTCCCCCCCTCCTTCCAGCCATCAACAAAAGTGGGTGGAAGTCAAAATTGCTGAGCAAAATAATAATGTATGTACATAAGGAGAGGAAGCAAGCGACTGGGATTACAATTTATTGCGGAGACCGTAGGCGGCGTCTGTGATTGCACACAAGGAAATTGCCAGAGATGCAGATATTTTGCAGAGCTTCTTATTTACTTTCTTCTTTACTTTGCAAGTAAATAAGATATCGAGTAAGAGTTGGCAATTTGCTCACATGCAGCCTCCAAACAGCTCTCTATTTCTGATGATGAGTAGTAATTCCAACATTTTGCCTTAAAAACCACCAACAACACATACAAAACCACCCAACCTGCCGCACTTTACATTTTTCTAATGGAAAAGGTTTATTCTTGTAAGAAATTACGCTTCATTTGATTACTTAAAAAAATCACTACTGCACATGCTGAGCCATCCTGATGGGTGGTGGTGGATTGCTGAAGCACCCCGGCTCTTTCTGAGCTCTCTTTGGTATTGATATAAAAGTCAGATGCCATCAATGGGGCAGGGAGCTCAGGAGAGCTGTGAAATATCCCTCCCATTGGCATCTGTCTTCCTTAGCTGCATCGACTGGAAACTTTAGATGTAATTTCTCAGAGATGTGGCCCAGAATGACAATTTGGAGTGAGGGGAGGTGGGGAGGTGGGCGAGAAGAGAATGCAGGCGTGCCTCCAGGAGAGGGTCAGCTGAAGCATGGGCGTCACTCCCAACCAGCTGCTCGGGGATCGGAGCCATTTGCAAAATAAGATTTCCAGATGGTATAGAAGCAGGACACCACCGGGCCAACCCACTGCGGTCTGTCAGCAATGAATATAGATGGTGCTGAGTGTCACGTTACCAAGAGGAGCATTTATCCTCATAATCAGTGGCATGTTTTGTCCTCCCTCCTTCTCGGAAGAGACCTCTGGGGAAGTCACTGCAACACTGCTGAATCTGCAGGCAGCTCTTGTAAGGCTCCAGCTTTGGGGAAACAGGGCCAAATGCAAAAGCCTGTATTTCATTCATTCATTTGTTTATTTTTAGGTGTCCAACTGCCATTGGAAATCAATGGTCATTAGACTGTAACTGCCAGCTTCGAACCTACCCCTCAGCTGAGCGATCAAGGGAAAGGCTGTAGGAGCCAAGTGACTGATCGGGCGTCACCGTTTGAAGGGTGGCCAGAAGTAGGAAGGGAAGGAGGCAGGGGGAAGAGAGACCTTCGGTACCTATGAGACAAATGAACAGCTTAACTCCCGCACCTTAATAGCTTTAGCCTAACGAAAGGAGGCTTGCATGACAGTGGCACGTGCATGTGAACCCGTGTGTTCACGTGCCTTTCCTTTTCCTCTGCCAACATTTGAGCCTGTGGTCGATATCAGCTGATGCTGACTGAGGCTGAAAATCTCCAAGATATTAAGTGCCTAAAAGTTTTGGCAAAATAAGTTTTGTCCCCAGAGGTGAGTGACTCCAGCATGACCTCCCCGTTGGGAGCAGCCACAGGAGAGAGCTGGGAGGGAAGGGCTGGGAGCTGTGACTCCTCATATTCCTGGCAAAGACATACTTTAAAAATCACCTGCCAAACTCAGCCTCACCTCCAGGCTTTCAACAGCACCATAACTGGATTTTGAGACAGCTGCTGAGGATGCCTAAGCCCATCCATGGCCATGGCCCCATGGATAGAGTTTCCCGAAGTTTCCTGCACACTATCTAAACCCGGGTCATTTAGGTGAGCGCGCTGCTATCACCCGTGTCCTGGGTACCACGTCTCGTCTGTCACCGAAGAGACTTGGCAGAAGCGTGACTCGCGTCGAGACCAGTGGTGTTAAACACGTGCAGATGAGCACAGGGCTCAGCTAGCGAGGGCGGGAGCCTGAAGCCAGCCCGCACGATGCAGAGGTGGCTGCGTGCCGAGCCTGTGCCTTGCGGCATGGAAAGCTCCTGGGAAGATGCATCTCGGATGCTGAATTAGCTCCCTGCAGCTTAGAAAAAGCAGTGAATAATGTAGACAGGAAAACGAGCACAGGACAATCTGGCTGTCACCCAGTTTATCCAAATATTGCTATTTTTGGCTTTGTTCGAGTTTCTTTGCAGCTCAGAGGCACATCCCAAGATCCCAGTGCTTTTGATCTGGATCGTACTGAATAATTCCCTTTAAACAATAATAAAAGAGGAATTCTTGACACCGCCACCATAGCAACAACTGATGTCATAAATGCAGGAGCATGACTTCATGGCGGGACCCGAGTTCAGAAGGAACTTTCGCTCAAGCGCAAATATCACCTGCGGTAGAGTGGGGAATACAGAAAACTGGGTAAACAACCGATCATTGTTTTGCATAAATGTCCTTTTTCCTCAAGCGCGGCTGCGGACGAACGCCTCTTCCCGTGGCATCAGACGGGTCCTTACAAGTAGGGCTCTCCATGGAGACAGCGTACGGAGAAGTGGTTTTGCAGGTGCTGACCCATTCCCAGCCCTCCCTTGGCAGGGCCTCCAGCGTTGGACTGCACAAGCTATGAGATCGCCAAATAATTCCAATGAGATAAAGGATTTCTCTGGTTTTTCTTGGCAGAGCAGAGCTGTGCTGAGGCTGGACCTGGGTGGAAACCACGGGGTTGTTACCCAGCCCCTGCTTCCCACGACAGCCCCTGTGGCTGCAGAAAAAGCTGTCCTTTTATATGGGGAGCCTTTGCACTGGGTCATGCTGGGTGAATACGAGCCAACCGGGTAAATGCAAGCCATTCTGGCTGAATGCAAGCCATCCCAGTGAATACAAGCCATCCCAGTGAATACAAGCCATCCGGGGGAATACAAGCCATCGCTGATGGCTGCTGCAGCGAAAGGCTCTGCTGGAAGAGCCACTTGCACATCCTGGGGACCGCCTGCAGGATGGCTCACTGTCGCTGAGCCGAGTGGCTCTTAAAAGGCATTCTGGACAAAAATAAAATGTACTGAGGCATTTTAAATTCAGCCTGGAGGCGATCTCTGTCTGCAGCCCCTTGGTTCACATCACCATCTGGCAGGAGGAGCTGAAATCCATTTCCCTCGGAGGGTTTGCCAGCAAGAAAAATAAAGCAAAAGTGGGAGCTGGTTTCTCAAAAAGCAAGGGCTCTTTCAGAGCTCCCGCTGCCTGGCAGCCTCTGAGACCAACGCCTGGGGAAGCAGGAGGCTTTTACTTGAGACCATGTTGTCACTGCCTAAATCTGCAGTGAAAAGCAAACCCAGAGAGGTCTTTGTCTCTCCAAATCTGTGATACGCGGTCTGGGGCACTGGCCAAGGCTCAGGAAATCCAGCTACTCCTAGACTAGCTAGTTAAAGGACCTTTTCTTCTGGTCTGTACTTCTATAAAAGAGAGACAAACAACTTTGGGTGTGTGTGTGTGTGTGTGTCCTTCTCATTAATAACTTGAAATTTGAGGGTGAGGACCAAACCCCAGCATCCCACCGCAATGCGCAGCGCTCGCTGCCTACAGACCCAGCACCCACGCAAGGGAGAAGCCAGGATGCATGCCTGGACATTCAAGGTATATGCACCTATATATGCCCAAAATAAGGCAGGTGAGAAGGTGAACCAGAGTTCTCTAAAGATGTTGCATATCTACGCACATATTTCAAGCAATATTTTGTCAGCCAACGTCGTACAACGGAGAGGACTGTGTCTAAGGGGAGTCTGATTTCCTACCCGTGACGGTGCCTGCCTGCCTGCCAATAACAAATAGATTCATTTATAAAATCACTGTCATTGTCACCAGGCAAGTTTCTCCAGGGCTACCGAGACACGGGCCTCGGGCCAAGTTATATTGCTCGCTTCATCATCCCTCATGGTTGTGTTGCCTGCACCAAATTTTCAAAATCTATTATTCACATCAGCCTGGGGTTTGAGGAAACAGATTTCCAATAGTTTGCACATATCATATTTGGAACAAAAGCCATTTCCCTTCTGCAGAAAAAAGAAAGGAATGTGCATTAGAGGCTTTAGCGGGTTTCTGCCATGAGACCGAAGAGCAATTTTGCTGCTTTCTGGGTTTTCCGCCTGGCAGCAACAGGCAGAGAACACAGCGGGGTCCCCGGACACGAGAGCTGGATGCTCTGGAGGTGCCAGCCAGGACCCTGGCAGCCACGGGGGAGCTGCCCCTGCCTGCCTGCACCGCAGCTCCGCTGGCTCTAAAAAACCCGACACCCCCCAGGCTGCCCTGCAGTGAGAAATAGCAAAAAGCAAATCTGAAGCACCACAGCGACATGTGGTTCACCTTCAAGTCACGATTCCCACCAGGCTGGGACAGGGATGGCTTGCGATGGAGAAGCTCAGCGATGCCCTGGGGAGAAGGTAGGGAGAGGAACCAAGCACCCGCTTGCTTCTTCCTCCCCTGCCACAACCAGGTTTATGGGAAAGAGAGGTCAAGGGCACGGTTCAGAGCATAGTTTGTTCAGGGGATGGGCTTGAACAGCCTTAAATTACCCTGATTTCACACCCCTCGCTGCAAGTGAACCCAGGAGGGGCTGTGTCCTCTCCAGGAGCAGGCTGGAGGGCTCGGCACGGCTCCCCTCCCTCAGCCCTGGGTCTGCTGGCCCTTTCATTTCTTAAAAGATAATTTCCATTCCATGATCCAGGGTTCCTCCTCCCTCCCCAGTAATAACAGCATTGCAGCCACCAAAGTGGGACAAATGGCTTGACGCTGATTTCATATTTAGTTGTTGCCCTTGAGATTAAATATTCTTAAATAATAACACCAAAAGGGCTTAGAGCAACAGATGAAATTCTTCTGAGCTCCCATTAATTCAGCGCAGTGAAGAGACGTGAGATTAAAGGGGTGGGGTCAGACTCTGCCCACGGCGAGGTACAGGATTTATTTTTCCTGAAACAACGGGGTTTTTCTGAACCGCCGCATACACGGTTTCACGTAGAAGCTTAAAATCAAGGGAAGGGAACGTTAATCTGTTTTTACGGTTCATGCCTTTAATCAAAGCCTGTTGTAATTAATGCACACGCTAATAACTCTATAAACGCAGGACAGATTTAATAGGAAGAGTTTGCAGAAAAGGAATTTCAACCAGAAAATGCAGTTCAAGGTGTCTCGGGCTGTGGGCTCCGTGTGGGTGAAGAGCAACCAACCTGCTGCTCCACAGCGGGACCAGTCTCCACTTCCCTTCCCCGGGGGACCTGTGCCCTTGCAAACCCAGGAGCGTTTGCACCCCAGCAGTCCCAGGGGTGGGAGGGCTCCAGGGAAGGGGCCACACGCTCCCCGCACCACAACGTCCCAGTGAATTTCTTCACATGCAAAATCCCAGCTGATCGGGTGAACGATGAACGCCAGAAAAAGGCAGCACAGGGAATAGGGTGCAGGGGCGGGTGCTCTCCCCTGCCCCGCAACCCCCTCGGGAGCTGCCACCCCACGCCATGGGAGGTGAGGCTGGCGATGGCCACCACCCTGCCGAGGGGGACCGGAGGCAGAAGCCACATCTGGAAAGCAAGGCAGCGGCATCCCACCGCTCAGGGTGCCAGTGCGGGGATGGAGGGAGCCGCAGTCCTGCCCTGCCATTAAACATTAAGGACTTCCCTTAAGAAAACCACCTTCGGTTACTGGGCGGAGAGAAAGGGAAACCTGTTGAATTAATCCAGAGATTTAATGTCCAGCTGTTGTGGAGTTTACAGGCATAAAAGATTATTGCGCTTGGAGGTCCTATGCCACAGAGACTAACAATTTTTTGCTGCAATGGGGCTATCAAGAACCGGGATTGTGTTTTATGGGGCTGATATACGACTCGATAAAGGAGAGACAAGATCTCTCTCTTTTCTCTTCGAGCAGTTGCTGGGTCACCCTACAAAGCCATAATAAACATTCAGGGATTCCAACACAGCAATGCCAAAGTCTTCATATTATTACTATTAATTATTACTGTTATTACATTAATTTCCAAGGCATCAATCTCCATACTATCTGGGTACTGTGACATAAATTTAGCACAAAATTAGCATACATTAGCTAAATTAATGTAACATACCATATGTGGCAAAAACTAACGTAACATAATGTGGAATAAATTACAATAATTTCACATTGACTCTCAGGATTTGATGAGACTGTAAATCTTCTTTAAGAACGAAGATTAAAGCAAGAAACATTAAGAAGCGGATTCATTTTACAAAGGAACAGCCTTTGCAAATGCAGTGTTTTGAAACACAGTTCATTTAGTAAAAGGTTTCATCCAATTTGCCACTTAATAGCATTGCTTTGCAATTACAACATTCCCTTTCACCCAAAGCACCTGCAGCACTTTACAAATAATAATTCATTTGCACTGTGTCTTGTGAAACCAGAGAGTATCAACATCCTCAGGTTTTACGCGGAATGAAAATGAGTCGTGGATAAATTAAGCCATTTGGCCAAGCGAGGCAGAGGCGGGGACCATGTCTCAGAAATCCCGACTTCCAGTTCTTCGCCCCGATCACGCCCCCCCCCTGCCGCTCCTGCCCATGTCAGTGATGAAGCCTCTTCCCAGCTCACTCGGCTCCCACCCCAAACTCTCCTTTCTGCCTGCAATTTAGGGCAGAAGCAGAGCCCCGCAGGGCGGAGGTGCTGGGCTCCAGCCCCGGGCGATGCCCACCCCACCGCTGCCCTCTCCCCTCCTGCTGTTCCAAGGAGGATATTAGAACACTTTCTTCCCACCACCGCATGTTGTGCTGGAGGAGGTGTCCGGCTGTAATGGAGGGGATGTTTTTACTGCAATAATCACGCAGAGCTCAATTTCAATCCTTTTTTTTTTGCTGAAACCACCCCCCCTGCCAGCTGCTGCTTTCGAGCCGAGAGCAACCCAGACCTCGCAGGCCCCCATCCACCTCTGTTGGGTACCAGGCAATATCCACACCACATGGGGAAACTCTTCACCTAATTCGTTGTCCTCATGTGGTCTGCTCAGCTAATCCGAGGAACACAAGCAGCACACGGAGCTTTACTGCGCTCGGGTCTGCTGGGAGGAAAACCAACAGCAATTTCCCCTCCATGCAAAGGATTTTGCTGTTGTTAGCTCTGGAGAACCGTGCTCCTCCGTGCCTCAAGGGGAGGAAGAGAGAGGAGGGAAAGTCAAGATATTGCCCTTGAAGAATGCAGGAGCAAGTATATTAGTCATAGAAAATCCATTACTCAAGATGATGAATGCCCTTTCCTGCTACGTTGCTGTTAGTTTCCAGAATTAAAACCCGGACACATGTTGCAGCTCTGTAAGGACACTCATTTACATGACAAGTACACAGATTACAAAATGCGGTATTTCGCCGGATTGCAGAGCGGGTCTGGCCGTTGGAGAGCTGCCCCTTTCCAGCCTCCACCATGAGAAATCCCACCACAGGACCCCAGATCCCCCACGGAGCATGGGGGACCACGAGGGATGCTAGAGCACATCCTCATCCCCTTCCTCTCTGAAGAGTCACTGCGCTGCCCCATCTGCACAGGCCAAGGGAAGGGGGTGCATCGGGGGGAGCCCCAGGAGGGTGCCTGGGATCAGAGCAGAGAGAGGATTTGCTCATCAGAGAACAGATTGGGGGTGGCCATGAGATCCAGGGTCAAAGAGCTGCTTGTGGGGAGGACGAGGGGGACTGGTGTCTCCCCCATGGACCACCCTGAGCCATGGGAGAAACCTGCTGATGTGCTCCCATTGCTGGAGTAAGTCCACTGAAGGCAGCAGCCATGGCTGGCAATGCTGCACTGAAGCAATATTCCCATGGGAATTGCCATTTTCATAAATGCAAACGAGAGAGAAAGGGAATTTAAGCTGGGCAGAAGGATGACAAACGCCTCGGGGTCCTGGACACCACCCTCAGCAGGAGCTTGCTGAGGGAGGGAATTGATATTTTTCAATATTAAACCAATCTCAAACTGATTCAGAATCCAGTGATAGCGGGGCGATTTAATCAACTGCTCCAAAACACTTTACCTTCGGAGTGAGAAAATGTGCTAGTGGAAAAATATCAAATGAAATGTTCCAAAAATGCTCCAAATCCAGTTTCATTTTTTTGCACACCATCCTCGGAGGTGTTATGGCACGAAGCCAACATGTGACAACACAGGGGTTTTCTGAGGAATCAAAATTTTAAATTTTGCTTATTCCCAGTTAGCCGTGAACGCGCTGTTACGAAGCAGGTTTTAAAGCTGTGGAGAAGGTGGTGAAAGAATATTAATGATATTCTTAGGTGTGCGGTAAAATACACTGATGCTGCTAATAAATTGTAGCTGCTTTTCTTCACCGTTGGGATACTGGATGGAGAGAAGCTGATCGGCAAGACAATTTTTTTGTTGTGCTTTCTGAAAGCTGGTGGAGGAGAAAGGTTAAAATCGGCGGCGCTGCTTGTACCGGGAAGACACCACGGAAGCCGGCGGTGATTCATCAACTTAGAACAATGCAGACCACGACTGAGAGAACTATTATGAACCCAGGAAGGGTAGCGTAAAACCTCCGAATTATTCATCAGTCCCCAAGCCAGGCCTCTGCTTGTGCTTTTTATCTTGCAAATCAGATGTCAGATCTCAGGAGGCTTAATTCAGTCTCTGCTTCCCCAATTTGGTGGACCATCTATAACGATTTGCCATTAAATATCCCACATTCACAAATTTCTACATTTATTGGCTTCATTTTAAAACATCATGGCTATCTTTTTATGTCAGCAGGAGATATGACAGGGCTCTTCGATGAAGAGAACTGACTATAAAAGGTGCTAATAAAGAAATCAATCTAACATTATAGCACATATTTAGAATTAATTCTACCTATTCTCCCCCCCCCCAGCAATAGACAGCACCTAATAACAGCAGGATCATCTGCAAAGGTATATCCCTTCATTTAAAAACTGATGTGTGTCAAGGTAATGGGATTAAAAATGAATTGCCATTTCTAATAGCTTCCCACCAGCATCTATCTCACTGTCAGGGCTTCCCAAACAACAGAACACGAAGACGCCACCTAAAATTAGCCCATCTCATTTTAAGACTCTTCCTAATGATCTTCTGAATGAATTCCTGCTACGTGGCAACATAATTTTAGAGTTAAATATCAGCTAATCTTCTTTTTTTTACGTACTGATAACACGCGATGGGTTCTTCACTTAGCAACGGTGCCCTGCAGAATAAACCCAAGTGACTTCTTGGGGTGGAATCGGCATCTTCGTTGCGCTCTTAGCGAAGAAGAGGAGGGAGCAGCCCCTTGCCTGGCTCCCAAGCGCAGGGCAGAGCCCGGCCTCATACAGGTTGTCGGGGGCTCAATGGAAAATGAAGTTCCCGTTTGGGAGATCATCCCATTTCTCCCTCCCCCTCAGAGGGTAAGCGTCTGGCCCGGGGCGGCAGAGCAGGCAGAGGCAGACAGGGCTGCTGGCTCGGGCAGGCTGCACCATTCCCAAATTTATATTCCTGTGTATTGCAGCCTGCGCTCTCAATTGACGACCGTGTCCCGGTTTTAACTGCAGCCTTGACACCACTCTGTTTCTTCGGTGTACAAATCTGTCAAGGGCGCCGGCTGAGAGAGTACATAAAAGCATTTTTTCTTTTCCATTTGCTTGAGTCTTAGAGTTTTACATATCCGAAGAGAAATAAAAAGATGACAAGTCTTTGATATTCCGTGGCACAGCTCGTGCAAAGATCACTTAGCTTCTTCGCGGTGTCACCACCCAGCTCACGATATTCTGCCTGCCGTTGGAACGGGGGGAGCGGGGCGGCGTGGCTCCCTGGTGCAGGTGCCTAGAAAAGGGCATGGTGGGAGGTGGGCTCAGAATAAATCTGGGGCTTTCCCTCTCCTCCTGGCAGGGCAGACCCACGGCACACGGAGGGCTCGGGCTAAGGCGGGGTAAATGCATTCACACCCTGGGGATGTAGATACCGTCGCAGGGACCGACGCCTGTGGACCTCCCCATGCTGGTGGAGCAGACCTGACTTGGACCCAGAGCTCTGGTCCGACTCCAGCTTTCCCAGTTCTGTGTGCAGACTGGGAGTGGGGATTCTTGTGGAGTTGCAAGGACCATTCCCCTGAGTACCAGAGAAGACATTAAAGGAGCTGGTTTCAATTTCCATCTTCTAAGGGGTTTATTAATAAACAGTGTGGGTAAATATTCTCCTTCCAATTATGACAAATACCTTGAAGGTATAGTGTCCTTTTAAACAAACATTAGATGCCTTATTAAATCTAAATTAAACGCTCACTAAGGGCCATTCATTGACAAAAAATGTTTCCAAAAGTAATGAGCAGGTCACCTCGCTGGTGTATTACTGCTCGACCTTGGCTTCCCTGAGAGACAGCCCCAGATAATGCACCAAACGCTTGGCTGATGAATGGCTCTGACGAAATGCTCTTGACCTTAGGAGACACTCCAAAGTGATGAACAGTTAATGATGAAGGGCTCCAGAAAGAGATTGTTTTAATTTCTGGCCATAACATGCAATTTTCAGGCTACTGCTTGGTGAGGGAGGGAGGGGAGGAGAGTACAAGGAACAGAGAGAGGAGATTATATTTCAATATTTAACAAACCATGGTTTAACAGCATCGCTGAGAGGCACTCTGCTTCTGGTTCAGTGATGCTATAGGGGATGCACAGAGCTTTCCTCAGCCCCCTCTCAATTCATGATGGATGTAGCCAGTGAGCCTTTGGTGGGTGTCAACTCCTAACCCACCCCACTGTCCTCCCTGGCTTACAGCATCCTCTGAGCTGTCCTCTTGATCTCCAAGCAAAAGCCTCCCTCACCCATCATGCCCAAGGGGACACCAGCTGATGACACATCTTACCCCATCCCTCCACATTGTGCCACCCCCGGCCCTTTGTCCCCAAGCTCCAGCATCAGCCGAGGTACCAGCGAGAGTCCAACACCTATTTGTCAGCCTGTGATTGCTTCAGCCCCTGAAGCGCTCTCTTTCCTCCTCTTCTGAAGTCAATAAAAGTAATGGGAAGAATGATTGTGCCATCTGCTCCCCCAGCTTTTCACCTGCACTGGCAAGGCAATTTGTTTCCTTGGCTCTGTCAGACACCATCCCCTGGGCAGCAGCAGGCAAGCCCAGCAATCTGGGTGCCTTTTCCACCCCATACGGGCTTTCCCTGGCATAGGGAGCTCTGCAAGAGGCTTGCAACTTGAAAAAGGAACGGTAGGGTGCATCCCTTCGCTTGGAGGGACAGAGCAAGGGGTGGCGAATTTGCTTCTGAGCTGGAGATGAGCCTAACTCTGGTTGAGAACTGCTTCATGGCTTGGAGTCAAGCTGAGACCGATTAGGGGTGCTGCATACCCCAAAAGCATGCTCGTCAGTGTGGTGCCATTAATGGTATCACAGGAGTGTCCAGAGAAGGATGTGGACATTTTACTGCCCAAAAGAAAAGATGAACAAAACAGGGTGAGCAAGAGGTAAGGGGAAGGGAGAGAATGGCCTGAGGACAGTCACCGGGATTTTGTCCTCTCAGTGGGTTGGCTGGGAAATCAATAGAGGAGATTAAAAAAAGGGAAGAAAGAAAGATCTGGCTGGAAAACTCAGGCTGAGATTGACTTGGAAAGGGGGGTTGGAATTTTTTCAAAGCCCCCATGGAGCGAGGCTGGAGCAAGGCTTGCCAGCAGAGCTGCAGGTCCCCACGGAGCCGGGCTTGGTGACAACGGCAATTTGTGCGTATCTGGAGCACTTTGTACTTGGGGCCCGAGCGCCCTTCGGTAAACGATGCTGAAACGTCACAGCTTGCCTTGCCATCGTTCATGCCGCACGCTTGACACTTGAGCAACCTCAGATGCTGAGAGTTTGAGGATTTGCTCAAGGTCAGAGGGCGAGACAGTGGTTGATCATGGTGTGACCCCTCACGTTAGCTACCAGCATTAGCTACCAGCTCACACTTCTTCATCCATCTCTCAGAGGAAATGAGAGGGATTTTTTTTTTCCCCTCCTTTGCAGCTGAATGCAGAAAGATGTATCGGTTCAATCTAAATGCACAGCAAACAGTCACAAGGCCTTGGCTCCAGAGGGATTTTTTGTTCTTTTTTATACCAACTAATTACATTTAAACAAATTCTCACTGTTGAGCTTGTTGGGAAGTGTCAGTTCCTGTTTTTGTCATCTGGCCTCACAACGCTCATTCTGGTGGAGTTTGCCTGGCACTTTCATTAACCTTCCAGGGCATTTTGCTTATGAAACAGCGAAGGATGTGCCACTTCGCCCGAAGTTTCAGTTCAGCTGCACTTTAATTGACCTGCGCCCTAAGTTTTGAAGTGGTCCAGTTTCCCATCCTGCACGTCCATCTCTGTCCACTCATCACAAAGCTAACCCTGGAGAAAGACAGAGATGCAACATATACAATACAAGTATGTCCCTCTCCCTATACATGTTTATAAAATCAAACTCTCTCCTATGCTCTGAGTGAAAGGCAGCACTTCACCTTACTCCAAGTCATATGGTCTTTCACGATGGGGAAAACAAAGTTGCAAAGCCTTTGGGGGACCTTTCATACTGCCTAACTGTAGACATCTAACTCAAAAGCCTCAGTGAAGACCTAAGCCATCTAAAGACAGAGAATAGCGGGGTAAACGGCTCCGGAGGGCTATTCTGAGTCATGGGAGACAGGGTGGAAGGACCTTGAAAAATCACTGAGTCCCTTGCCCTGCCTCCAGGCAAGATCAGCTCGACCAAAACCGCTCCTGACAGATGTTGGTCTGATCTCTCCTCCAGAATTTCTTCTGCTGCTATTTTAAGCCCATCACTTCTTTTTGTGAGAGCAGTGAACTTGTAAAAAAAAAAACAAACCAAAAGACAAAACAATTGAAGTCTCTTCCTCTCTGTGGAAGACTTGAACATACTTGGTGAACTATCTTTCCCTTCAGCCTTTTCTTTTACAGAGTAAACAAATGTTTTCTTCCGCCGAGGTGACCTCTGGACCCCTCGCCCCAGTTGCTGCCTTGCTTCCACCCATTTCTACTGCCTGCTCTCTGCCTTAGGTACTCTTGGCTTATCGCTGGGAGGCGCCCATTTTTCTTGCTCTTCCTTCCAACCATCCATGTTTAAGTGAGAGTCCTAAAACAAGGCATAGCAACAAGACTCCTCCAAGAGTTACCTGAAATTTCTCAGGGTCTCATCCGACCAGGAGGGAGGTCAAAAAAGAAGTGTTGGATTTGCTTCACATCGCAAGACGTGCAAGAGCTGCAGCGGAATTCATGTGGGATTTCACTCTGATCTTAGCATCCAAGGGGAAACTGAGACATCCCAGGGCCAGCACGTTTAAAGGAAAGCTTTTCAAAATGCCTGGCCTCAGGTAAGGGCTGCTAGCTCCGGTCTCTCATAACACATCCACCCATCACTTACCGAAAGAAAATGTGCACAGCAGGAAACAGAAACCTGAAGGTGCATGGCACTCTCCCAACCTCTCCTCTTGGAGCCTGTTTCTCATGAGGCTCCTCTGCCATCATCTAAGTCTCATTCTACTGCGAATTTGTTCACGGCTATAAAGAGTGGTCAACCCTACAGTCTCTGATTTATGCCCTCCATCTCCAGGCAATAACCATCACTTCCGCCAAAGATGCAGGAAAACCACCTTGAGACACACGGCTCTTCCTGAGCCAGCACGTGGCCTGGGGTGTTCAAACTCAAAGTTTTTTTGTAACAATCATGACAGATGGACTTCTCAACATTTTTGGCTACAGCATCTCCAGCTGGTAATGATAAAGTGGGTGGGGAGGAATGATGTCTGAGGATAAGGCCATGGTACATCTCGTAAGTCAGGCTACGCAGAGCCAGGACAGCCAGTTTTGAATTGCAAAGCGTCCAGCTCTGGGGAAGGAAGCAATCTGTCTTGCAATGAGATGAACTTCTGCAAAGCTGATTTAGGAGCCCTGGTGCTGGGTCTGTGTGCAGGGAAGCCACCCTCTGTCGTCAGGTGGGATGGATGGGCCTTTCTGAAAGCATCTCTAAACTCATCCCAGGGTCTTTCTTTTTTTGGGAGGGGAGGACTAAAGACAAATATTTCCTCTTCCACCATCTCACCCTGCTCTTGTGGCAAGGCTAGGCCTTGATCACAAATCCCTGACCCCATGTGTGCCAGTTGCTTGCCCAGCTGCTCTCTTAGGGAAGAAAACTTTGATCCGAATCAATTGGGCTTAAGCTCATCCCTGACAACCCCTGCAGCCTGCCTATCTTAGACTGGTGAAATACATTCACCCGTCCGTTGAAAGTTCGGCCTCTCATGCTCCTGAATGTAGAAAAGTCCCTGTGCAGTAGATGCTGCACATGGATTGATGGAGAGAGGGAAGCCAGGAGCAGGACAGGAGCAACAGCTCCATGGCATCGCTGGCTGCAGCTCTACAGTCCCTGAATTGCACCCCAAAAGAAGGGCTACAGACTTGGAGCAGAGCTGTAGAGAGCACCCATCTAAAGCTTCATTTCAGCTGCTAAAAATACGCAAGAGCTGAATTTCTCCTACACGGTTTTCCCCTTACAAGGCAAAAAATCCTCCTGTTAATGACTTGTAATCTCTCTGCCATTCCTAGTGGCAAATAACTGGCGAGTCTCAAAGGGTGAAGGAGCTGACTTCTGCTACTTTTGTTCTTGCAGATGGGAAGCATTAGCACTGACAACCTGAGATGCACAATATGCTTTGCTCCAGGAGGAGGGAAGATGGTGCTGCAGGAACAATACGAATAAAACTGCAAAGCGGCGTAAACCACCGACTCAAAGGCTCAGCGCTGAGCAGGGAGAGAGCAACGTCCTTGCTGGTGCCCAAGCTGGGACCTGACCCACTGTGGTGCCTTTTCACCCAAGCTACGTCCCTTCTCACCCCCATATCACCTCTGGCCCCCGCAGGGAGGGTCCCCTGCCCAGCACAGCCTTTCCCCAAGGGCTGCGGGCATCTGAAGGTGCTGCCAGGCCATTTCTGCACAGAAGGATGAGCTCGAAGTAATCTACTCCAGCAAGATATGGAGGCAGATTTTTGGCCAGAATCCAGGTTTTTATTAATATCCCAGGCTGGGGGAAGGGAAGGCTGTTCTTCCTTTCATACAGAATGTGCTGAGAGGGGGAAGGGAGAGACATTTCTGCTTAAGCCTTCCACAGCCTTGAGGCTCTTGCTGCCCTGGAGGGTTTGATGTGGATCGACTGTGGTAGGACACATGTGTAAAATTCCATTTTTCATTATATACACTGGTAGGTGGAACTGAGAGGAAGGGGAAATTTGTTGTTTGCTTAATAATTTATTTTTAATCCTAGCTTGTGGAGAAACCCAATGCCTAGGATAGCAAATGCAGAGGAACTGAAGGATTCAGGCCAGTTTGGGCAGCTTTAGGATGAAAAGCACTGCTATAATCTCTGCTCTGTCCACAGGGTCACAGCGTGTGGTTAAGAAGGGAGGTTTCATCCCCAGAGGCCGCTCAGCCCACAGTTCCCCAGCAGGGATCACAGTGCCCAATTTGGGCATCCGAGCTTCAGCCAAAGCAGACATCACCACCCTGCCAATTACTTGTTTCAGGGCAGCCAAGGCACCCCAGGACCTCCACAAGAAATTCTAAGTGCAAACCTGCTAGTCGAAAGGGAAGGATTTGGGAATTATCAGAAACATTAACAGCAGTGGAGAAGTGGAAGGTGGACATATACAGTCCAGCTTCTGGGGGCAAGATGTATTTTTGGGCCTTTTTTAACATTTTCTTTTCCGCAGATGTTGGAGGTCAGCCTCTAGACTATCACAGATGGCATCATTAATTTGGATTTCAGGAAGCCTTCATGGGAGATCTTTGGTGTCAGCTCTGCTTTTCCTTTTTTTAGCTACTAGACAAGCCAAGGAGATTTAGGAAAACCCTGAGGGCACGGCAGGAGGACAACCAACCCACTGCAAGGTGAAGGGGTTGGCAGGCAGTTTGGGACGGGCAAGCTCACGTGCATTTCATGGAAAGAGCACTCAGATCTGGTTTGTCTCCAAGGAGCGTAAATCAGTCTGACACTAGGAAGAGGAGGCATCCTACCTCTGAGAAATGTCACCCTCATTCCAGGAGCATCATATCAGCTTTCCTCAGTCATGGAGACTTGCATTTCCCATGGCAGCAACACCCAGCAGCAGAGAGGCTGCTTTCCTGCTCTGTAAGCCCCCAAAACCAAGGCACCAGGAGGCACCTGCCCCATCCCTTCCCGAAGGAGGGGAGCTGCCCCATCCCTCCTGCTCCTCCCCATGGCCCTTCCCAATGCACCTCCTGTGTGATGGAGGCAGCAGAGCATGCCCCTCCTCGGAGGACCGCTGTGGGCTGCAAGATTTAATTCGCCTTTCTGGGGGATCAGTTCTTTCTTTTACTTTCAGTAACTTCATAGGATTAACGGGTTTGAGTTTGCGTAATGCTATAACTCGTTCCACTGATACGTAGTCGGTTTTCACTGTATCGAGGCCTTTCCATACAAACCACATTTAATCTAGGCTTAACAAATTCTTCCCAGTGACTAATGCCTCGCCTTTATTTTCTGATCTCCACCGGCGGCAGCACACACCGTTCCCCTGCCAATGCACACGAAAGCCACCAAACACCAGAAACTCGGGTTCTTATTGAGCAGCAAACAACTGGAGGCCAGCCAGCCAAAGCCCTGCATCACCCAGACAGCAGTGGGAGAGGTAGCAGTTGTGCTGGTAAATGGCTTGTAAGGGACACCCAGAACGGCCTTTTTCAGAAATCTGCAGAAATAGGAGCGCGTTTGCTGCACCTGCATGCCCATACGGTCTGTGGCAGGAGGGACACATCCCAGACCACACCTCAGCTCCACAAGCCTGAAAGTGTAGTGAAAGCTGGTTTAAAAGTAAATGCTTATTGGTTGGGAAGGACATGTCGCCATCCCTCGTGCTGATCCTCAAGGAAAGAAGAAAATGAAGAAAAGGATCTTCTGTTATTCATTAACCACACTTTTGAGTTTATTCTCACCAGGCAGCATCTGTGCTTAGAACAAATCCCTGCCCAAATACAAGATGTTTGGCTTACAGACTTGTTAAAGTGACAGAAAGCCAGGCAGTTCAAATGACACAGCCCTGTGTGATTGCACTGCTCGAGGACTCTTGTTCGGTCACTAGTAAGGCTTTAATAGCTATGATTCCTAACCCATCCCCTGACTTTTACATGATGCCAACGGTTGGACTTGATGATCTTAAAGGTCTTTTCCAACCTAAACGATTCTATGATTCCATATCCACACATGGGCACACACACACAATTTCTCTCTAAGGCAAAGCCCTGGAGTTCTTGAGAAGCAGCTCCTTGTGTCTGAGAGATCCCAGGGTTTATCTGAAGCATCATCGCCGTCAGATTCTCTTGTTATCACTTTGGTCCTGTGTCAAATTTTCATTCAGCACCAAGACCGAGAAATAGCCAGATAGATGGGAGTCCTTCCTAACCTGCAGTTCTGATGCAGGCTGGGGTCCCAGAGTAGGCAGCAGGGTATAGCTCTTCCCCTAATTGCAGGGAAACCGGAGCCTGCTTGGCAGAAGTCAACAGTAAAAGCAAAAGCCTGCCCTGCCTGTGACGGCTCATCATGCTGGCAAGAAGTTCCTGTGCCCAGCAGCGCATGAAGATCGCTGTTTCTTGCAGCAGCAGAGCCGCTTCATTTCCCAAGAGTGTTCCCCCTCCCATCCTGCCCAGCCTGTTCTCTCCAGAGGGCTCCCACGTACCCATCCCTGCCCCAGCCCCTGCCATCCCCCACCTCTCATAGTCCTTCCAGCACAGAGCAAATTAAATCCACCGTGATCACCGAAATAGCTCTTTGCTGTCCCCCTCCCCGCCGGCTCCCCAGGTCTGACGGGTACCGGCACTCACCATCGGGTGCTTGGAGCTTTCCCCTCAGCCCTCCCCGCCTGCACACACCATTTGATCCTTCGGCACAGCAGTGCACCAGGCACGTTTTCAGACGTGTTCTTCTACATTGCACCAAGACGATTTGGTCCCCTGGTCTTTATTTAGGAGCCAGTTATGGCAGTGACCATATTATATACTTCCGCCTGCTTCCAGAGGACTATAGCTCTGCTGTCTCCTCTGACAGGGCTATAGCCTTTCCTTTCATGAAATAAAGGAGTCTGCTTTCCTGCCCGGAGAGAATAACGCTGATTGCACAGAGAAGAAGTGTCACTAGATCAGATCAATCCACAATACATAGCATGAAAGATGTGCCTCTAGTTCAAGTTAGAGGAAGCAAGCCTGGGAGTTAGATTAAAAAGACGATCAAATCGGCGAGTTACACTTGCAAGTGTGTGCTCAGACCTCCTGATTCAGCAACAGCATTTCCAAACCTGGCAACAGCGGGAGGTAGCGGTCGCACGGCACAAGCGCGTATGATGGGGCTGTGGGGTCTTAGGAAGTCTTACAAAAACCCCCAAGCAACCCCGAGCCGAAGCACTGCAGGGAAACCCGCCCAGTAGTTCTTCAGAGCACCAGCTTCTGCAGCTGATGGGACCGTGCGAGAGGACCAGTATAGCCCAGTAGCTTGCAGGAGACATATTGACCAGTTCGGCAAGATCGATGATATCTACTCTGGAATGATCCCACAGCTGGGAGCGCCAGGGTCCTGATGTTACTATTAAATGTCCTGGAAAGCAGCACGACTACGAGAACCAAGTGCGCAAGCCAGGAGAGAGAGGCTGGGAGGAGAACGTGCAGCGAGCAGTCTATTAATACCTGCCTGTACTGCCATTGGTTTTAATCAGCACTAATAATCCCTCACTGTCAGGAGCATTTCTATTCACCCTCTAATTTTAAATAATTATTATAATAAGGATCCTACTACAAAACGCTAGAAACAGCATCCTTGTCACTAAAGCTGTACCTAGTAATTGAAAAACAAACCGGCAGAGGATCTATCAACCACACACGTGAAAGAAAAAGAACATTAACTACCACGCTGCAAAGCCCTTTACTTGTCATAAGGTATTAGGGGTTTCATTACACATCCTGCCGGAGCTGCGGGTGCCTGGTAACCCAGCTAGCGTGCGGGAAGGGAAGACCTCGAGGGCCAACATCTTTTAGGGAAATAGGGCTGTGTCAATATAGTCCTGCTCAAATGAAACGGCTGTCAGAAGGACTGGCCTCACCTCCTGCTTGGGAATTTGAGGGTCATTTTTTGGGTGTCTGGGAAACCGGTCACCCAGCTGCATGCAGCTCACATGGAATCCTTGATGCACATCAGCACCACCCGTATCTGAGTTAATTCTGTGCATTGAGTTTTCTCTCATTACATTAATTCCATCTTATGGAGGAAACTTAGAACGTCCTTTCCTTTGAAGCCATCACCACTGTAATGCAGCTCTAAGATTCATGGTGCTGGAAACTCTGTGCCAGGACCAGAGTAGCAGTGCAAGTCTAATTAAGACACAGAGGAAGAAAGGCTGTTATCTCCCTGGGCAATTAAGCAAATTCTCAATTAGCCAGAACACTGGTAGGTGGGCAGAGAGCTGGGCAGTCCAGGGGGGTGGGGTATGAGCTCATGACCTGTTTGCTAAGCACGTCGGTGGCCCGTCCACCACACAAGCCAGACCCCAGCCACCCGGCAGCCTTCCCTGCGCTGCCTCACCAGGCCACGACTTCCCCAACGAGCGTCTTCATGGATGTTTTCCAGCCCCTCAGCTGTAACGCAAAGAAAATGAGTGTGCAAGCAGAAGGTTTCAAGATTGGAGTAGGAGGGAAGAAAGGGCTGGAGCCCCTTCCCCAAGGCCACCTGAACCCCTCTACCAGCTTCCCTCACCCCATCACCGCTCCACCGCCACTGTTTGATTCTCAGGGTAGATGCCCTGCAAGGACGCCGGTTTATTTGGGGAAGGAAATATTTTACAGTTAGAGCTGAAGTGGAAGGTATGGTTTGTCTCTACTCCTTCCCTCCCTCTGAGAAGCCTGGATGGAAAATTAAACCAATTAATTACATAAAAACAATACCCTGCCATACAGGTAATTATTTAAAAACTATAAAAACATCAGAGAAGAAACAGAGCAGTGGCTGTAAAAGTCGCTCTCTACAGAAAACCAAAATTTTGTCAGTAAAAGTAACCACAGGGTCAAATTTTCTACCAGTCCTACCAAAAGCTTTTAAGAACTTCCCTACATAGCACGGCAACAATACTATAACATCAAGGAACCTCATCCTTCTCCTTTCATTCCAAATGGCTGTGAAGCCCAGAGAAGACAACACTTGGCTTCAAAACGGGAGGAGAAGAACCCAAAAGTCTCAGCTCTGTTTCTTTTTTAGCCTTTCCACAGTCTCAGCTCTGCTTCTAAAGAGCTGCTGGTTTTATGTGCCACCAGCTGCTTCTCCTCTGTGCTTTACTGTCCTTGAAAGTGGGGACTCCTAGCTTTGGTTTAAATTTATTATTGATAATAAAATAAATAAGCAATCATTGCAAAAAGCCCTAAAACACTTTCATGCTTAATTTAAATGCGCCGGTACCACATTTGGGATAATCTCATGAATAGATGCAGGAACTAGGATCACGTAAAATAACATCAGCAAATTATCTAGTTGCCAACGCAACTTTCTGATAATAAAAGGCAGCTCAGGACAATTTACCATTGTTTAACCCAATTTATTTATCTGCAAATAATCGCAGTACAGCCCGAGGGGAAATACAGAGGAGGAAATAATTGGAGTTGATTTATTTATATTTGTTTGCTCTGAATTGGAACAGAAAAAGAAAAAGGTGGAATATTTTACAGAAAATCATTCTGGAAAAATTAAATCTCTTTTGAGGGAGCCAGTTTTCAGCTGCAAGTGGCCCACCTGGCTGCTTCTTCCGCAGGCTGAAAGCAAAGCAGGCAGCAGCCATCCCAGTAGGCAGCGGGGAGCTGTCGTTCCCATTCCCCCAATGGAAAGATCCATTCTTTTATTCAATAAATCCATTTTTGCTGCTGAAAATTACAATTTTTATGGAAAGGCTATTTTCCTGTTAAAATGCCAACCCAACCTGGAAATAACAGAGGAGAGCCCGCTAGTGTGGAGTTTGAAAAGGTTAAAGAAAGTCTAAAAGCTATTTGGGAAACACGTGGCCACCATGGGAAAGCAAATGCATCATTACAGAGGTGAAATGAGAACACCTGGGCTCCGCAGCCTGCCAGACTGGGTTTTGGAGGCAAGCAGAGAAGATGCATCCCTTCACCTACGGCAGGCTTGGCAGGAAAACAAAATGTTTGGGGAAAAGCTCATTTGCCATCACAGATTTGATGCCTTGTAGACGCCTGCTTGCGAGGGAGGCAGAGAAAAGGCGCGCTTGACCTGGGAGCATTCAGCAAAGCCAGTTCAACACGGGGCTTTTCAGGGGAAGGAGAGGACCATACGTGGGATTTGGCCTGGGTTTATGTCTTGGTAGTCCCTCCCTGCCCCCAGAGGTTTGCAGGATGGAAGCTCCCAGACGTGGCAGCTGCCAGCACCAACTCAGCAAGTCGCTAAGGGATGCTGTCTCACCTTCGAGTTCCCCAAATCCCAGGAGGTTGCCTGCACACATCATGGCATTTGAACTGATTTTCCCAGGGAGAATGCAAGAAAGGAGACATCAAACTGATCAGATCAGGCTGGGCTTGCTCCTAGACCCAGATTAACTTTAGACTGAGAAAGGCTGGGACTGTGCCTGAGTCCCAGCAAAGCAGAAGGCACTTCTCTTAATTGCCAAGCTGGAAATTCGGGGACAAAACCAAAAAAAGCATAAAATATGACTTGCAGGTTTGGATTACAACTTGGCAAAAAGACTTCTGCTGAGCTCCTTCCTGCAGAAACCTGCCATATGAGGTTCTTCCATTGCACCTGAGCTGGAAGAGATGCTGCCAAGGCTGTCACCAGCATCAATGGGAAGACCAGCACAGGCTGGGAGAGCAGCTCTCCTCTCTCCTGGGACAGCTGGGCTCCCCCAAGCCCTTGAGGCTCCTGGATTTGATTCTGCTGCCACGGCAAAGCCTGCATGTGCATAAAACAAACTAGGAGAAGCACTTTGCTTTCTACATAGAAAGAAGCGGGCTTAAAAAAAAAAATCACACTTGAAAACCTCATTATTTTGCTAAAGCCTTGCTGTATTGCTCATGTGAAGAAGACTTCAACCCAGAAGCAAGTTTCCTTACCGAATTCCCATGGCAGCGCTGACCTTCCCTCAGTCAGGGAAGTGGAGCTGGGTGAGGACCAGAGGGGATTTGCTCCCTGGCTGCTGGCAGGGGTCCCACCAAGCACCTTCCTTCTCCCACAGCGTGGAGCTTTGCTTCTGCTGCTCAGCTCTGCAGTTAGGAACTCTAAGCTGCAAACGCTTTCAACAGCATGTTTGTTGTTTGCCTTCCTTTGTTATCCATTTAGCATCTTTATACATCAAAGCAGCCTATTTATAGATGCCTTCTCCAGGAGGATCCAAACAGTTCCTTTGGCTGTAGCAGGATCTCTTAGCCATGGGCCACATCAAGCAAACACACAAACTGAAAGAGATCTGTCTTTGGATTGCAAATCGGGCTGCTCTTTTAACTCTGTCTATAGCTAAAGCTGAGCAGGAACAAGGAGCCCAATTCTCCCAGGGATTCTCCACCTCATGTGTGGAAACTGCGCGTGCCTCGCATTTTGCTAGCGCAAGCCTCAGCTTTTCGTTCTTTCTTTGGCAGGGACGGGAAGAAGCATCTCACCGCCAGACTGCCAAGGCTGAGATTGCAATTAATGACTTCATTTCGGCACGGCTTCTCAGATTGCTTGGGCCTAATCGTTCCACTAGATGGACCCAATACCATTCGCAGTGTCATGTGCCCTCTGCTACCAAGGGCTGCTGGAGCCTCCCCTGGGAAAGGGCTGTCTGGGCAGGAAGGCATCAGTGGCACGTAGGATTACAGCATCCCAAAATGTAAAGTCGCATTACAATGTCTTCTTTTGTCCCACACCGACATCAGATCTATAGAGAAACACTTCGTTTCTTCGCTTTAATCAATGTGTGTAACAGCAATCTATTTAAATAGAGTTATAGCAAGAGAACACAGTCCTGCTCCATGGCAGGCTGTGCTAAGCGAAAAAAAAAAAAAAAAAAAAAAAAGGAATGCAAATCCCTAGCAGACTCTGTCATCTGTCCTGTTATCCTCTGCCATCCTGGCCTTCAAATGTGTAACTTTCCTGGGAACACCTCCTGTGCTGTAGGATGGGTGTCCATCTAAACAGGACAGAGAGCAGTCTCTCCTGCTCTCGGCATGTAGGGAAGCTGCCCAGTTGACATTTCTGTTCCCCCATCTATCCAGGAGTTACAGATGGCATGCCTCTTCAATATTTTATTAACCTCTGCCACCACCTAAAATCCCCAAGCAGTTTAATTTCTGCTTTCCTAAATCTACTGAAATGGAAAGTTTACCCAGAGTGATTTTCAGCCAAGATGACTCAAGACAGAATCCTCAACTGAACTCGTTTCACTCTCCAATGGTAAAGCCATCCGGAGCTCTTTTTACTTGCAAGCAGAGATGAAATAAAAGGACTGTGCTCTCCGAGGGTTCGGTTGAGCACAGTTGATCTCTGCCAGTGGGGTGCCTGGCCCCAGCCATGGAGACTACTGAAGCTTTGCCAAATATTACTAGGTGCAAACATACAACTGATTCTTGTGACATCCTGCAGCCCGTCAGAAGAAACTAGTGGTCCAGGGAGGACGTGCAACCTCACTTGCAAGAAAACTCCAAGCTGCTTTCGAGTGTCTTAGATAATCACTGGAAAAATAGCAACCTTTTCTCCAAAACACTTAGAGAAAGCAATCCACTGCAGCTAATGCCTAATACTATGTCCTGAGGAAGAGTTAAAATATTTATATTTAGCCACATTAAAAGTACGAGTGGGTTGAATAGCCATGCCTAGTCTAATGCTGCCAAGGGAAGCTGGGTTGTGTTTACCACCGGCTGTCACTTGTGGGCTTGAAGCCTGGCACCACACAGAGGTACGACCCTTCCTCGCTGCTCAAATCGCCAGCGCTGCTCAGCACCTGGCAGTTCCCTCCTCTAACCACACCGGTGATGAACATACACCCGAACCGGAGACAAACCAGCCCACTTGTCCACTGAGGAGGTGACATTCACCTCTCCCCCCTGTCACATCATCACCAGTGACCGAAAGTGGACGGAAGGATGGATGACAGAGGCAACTTCAAAGAAGTCCACTTTCTTCCCTGCAACAACCTCTACAAGCAAACCCCGAACTCTGGCTCTGGAGAGCAAACGCCGATGAGGTTGCGCCCAACAGACAAGGACCTCCCGTGTTTTGGCAGCAGTGGGGGCCCAGCCTCCTTTGTGGCACATGCAGATGGCCAGGGCTGCATCAGGGAAACTGAGGAAGGGAAGCGAAGCAATGGGATCAAGGTCATACAGCCAGCAAGAATGCTCGGTACTCACTGGGGTGCAGGGTTCCTCCGTCTGGCTGACAAACAGCAGTTACTGCCCTCAGCTTGGTCCCAGGCTCAGCTCCGGCTCTCCGGTCAAAGGCAAGGTCCCACCCAGGGGAGCTGGGCTCCTCAACTGGGGGCACTTCATGGCTTTGGGCAGGGGGGAGCCAATTAGCCTTCTGCCTCACCAATTTCATTTTCACCTGTTTCACTTGCTAATCCCTTGGCCATCCCGCCCCTTCAATTAGCACCCTCTCCTCAGGGCGGGGGAGCACGCCTTGCCAGCACGATTTAACCCTTCCTTAGCCAGCAAAGCTGGTGTGAGACCACAGCCAGGGAAATGCCCTTCGCTCCCTGCGCTGCGTGGTGCCTCGGCACTGGGTGCACCTTCTTGCTCGTGGCGACGAATTCCTTGGCTGCAGAGCAGCTTGAGTAGATGCACTTCCCAACTGGCATTCCCTGCTCGAGGCAACACTTATTTTCCTACAGATTCACCCTCTGTTTAGCTGCCAGGAGCAATTACCCGCTTTGTCAGGTTTGGAGCATAGCAAGAGGAAGGAGCTGGGGAATTGCTTGATCACCCAGCCCTCCCTGAGATGTCTGGACAAAGAAAGGAATTATTTTCTTTTGTTTATTTTGACCCAAATGGTTTAAGATTCTGCATAGTGGCTGCTGATAAATGGCAATTCATTAAGCCCCCATACTCAAGTCTTCTGCAACCACCTACCCACATCTTGCGTACTGACAAGAAGAAATGTTGTCTACGCAATTATGGCAATTTATGTCCACAGGGATGCTTTAGGCACCCTGAATCACCTAATCTTTATGTGCAATTTGTGTACGCATTTGCACCCATACCTTTATAGACAGCACCCTTGTCCCTTCAGCTGGATGTTAAACTGCCATAAACAGAGCACCCAGAGCCCAACGCAACAGAATTCCCTGGTTCCTCTTGACAACTTTTGGATATTGGTGATTATTGGTGTATCTGCAGTGACTCCAGTGCTGAAGTTTCCACTGGTTCACAAACAGATAGATCCCAAGGCCACCAAATGGGATTCCCTGTGTGGCAGAGAGATGTGGTGGGATGTGCCGAGCCTCCGGGCAAGCACCACAGCCTGCATCAGTATTCCAGAGCACCTCCACTCACCCCGTTTTCCCTGGAATAATTATCCAGAACCCAGCAGTGGTGACATGGCCCAAGAAAAACACACAGCTGGAAACGTAGCAGTATGTCTGATTTCTCCAGCCCGCATTATAATCCTCCATCATACTTTATAATGACTAACCCTCCGGCTGCGTTTTCACTCCTGAAATATATTAACGTCAGCTGCTTTGCCCGGTTCCAGGCATTAAAAGCACTGCTGGATTTGAACTGTAATCCTTGATGCAAAAGTGTAATCCAAGCAGGACCAGTACATGTGTGCGTAACTGGCCAAAACACCAGATTAAAGGAGCAGCATCTGCCTCCAAACAGCCTTTGGAATTCCTGTGCCGTTCAATGCAAGGAAACAAAATGACCCACTGCTTTAACTTTCATTTCAAATGAACCCAAATCCCCATTTCTCATCTTCTCCCTGAAGTTGGGGGAGGATTACAGGGAACCTTTTGGACGTGCTCTCCCTCCCCGGCACACAGGTACCCGCACACCTGGGCTCGCTCTGCCACGGGGGCAGGCAGGGTCCCGCACACCCCGGAGGCACGAGCCCCCTTCCCCAGCCCTGCTCTCATGGAGGGTGCAACGAAAGGCGCCAAAAATCAGGGGCTGCTTGTTTGGCACCTCGACCAGGTTGGACGGGGCTGTGAGCAACCTGATCTCCTTAGCGGTGTCCCTGCTCACTGCAGGGGGGTTGGACTGGGTGACCTCTACGGGTCCCTTCCAACCCAAAACATTCTGTGATTCCTTCCAGGTTTTGGGTTGGCAGGAGGAGGGACACGCGAGAGGCGCCTGCAGCTTAGGGAGGCTGCGGGACCGAGTGGAACAGCTTTCAATTATCACGAGCCTCAGACACGGTAATGAAAATAGCATCCTGCCGAGCGCCCGTCGCTACCAGCAAGGACGGCTTCCTAAAGCACGCAGCAGCCCATGGTTTCCCTCCTGCATGGCTGTGTATCCTGCCCTCAAGCCAGCCACGTAGGGCTGCAGAGGAACCACGAGGAAAGAGGACGAGCTCCTTGAAGCACAAGGAACAAGACCCATTTGCAGCAGCGGAGGATCTGGCTGCTGGGTTTCTTGCTTTTGCTGGACCTGGACATTGGTGGCTGTTGCCCAGGCCTTTAGGACCAGATGCCACCCCCCTGCTGGAGGCATTCACACCTACCTTGGGAAGTTCACCTTGGAGAGGAACAGGGATGGCTGTCTCTGCTCCAGGTTTTACTTCCCTCAGCTCGGCTGTTATAAACTGGAGCCAGGCTGCTGGGTTGTCTGAGCACGCTAGCCCGAACACCATCCCCTGTCAGAGGGTCAGGGGCAAAAGGACCCCTTTGCACATCCTCATCATAGTCACTTCTCGTCTTCTTGCCTATGCTCCTCCCAGCACCCTTATTTGCAATTTTCACATGTTTCTGCTCTGTCTCCCTGCACCATAAATCATATACCCAGGAAAGGCAAGCTGGGCTGACAGAAGACATCAGCAATAAGCCAGACAAGACGAGAGATAGCGTGGCAGCAGAAAACAGGACAGTGCTTTAATAATAACATCTATTTTGTTTATCATGCCATCTAAAAGTTCTCGCTGTCTGTGACTCGATACTCTGTGCCAGGGGACGGGAGGGACAGCCGGAATGTAATAAGAGCTGACCTGAGCTGTTGTGGAGAGTTTAAACAAAAGGCAACTAGGGAAGAGCCCAAATGTTAAAAAATAGTCTCAATAATACAGTTCTCTGAATGCCTTGTCTTTCTCAAATCTTTCCTGGGCGATACACATGGATCCAACACCACTACTGGTCTGCCTCCCCATTTGGGATTAACGCCTGGGATGGGGTTACTGGGTTCTCTGTTATACCCGGTATCATTACTGGCACCAGAGCCAAATGGATGTGAAATGCCACCACCGTGATCGAGAGCACTGACCACTGGCCATGCTTGGGAGGAGGTGACAACCCTAAGTGCCATGTGATGACACCTGGACTCCTCAGGCATACAGACCTTCATGGAAGGACTTGCCATGCTTTGTCCTAGATCCACTCATCCAAAGCATTGCCCTTCCTGAAGCTGCGCCGCTGCCTGGCACATTGCAAAGTGGAACAGGGCCTTCTAAATACAGAGGGTTTTTAATGGCCGCAGGAGGTGAAAATATCCCGGATCCATCTATCTTTGCAAGGGAGCACCATGGGGATTTCATAATTAAACTGTGCACATCCAGTTGCTATGGAGCTTTTACCAGTCCCTGTATCCATCATCCAGAGGAAAATGGGTCAGTGCCGCTTTCTGCAGTCACTGGTTCCCAAATCTCGTTCCCCCCTCATACACCAGCATTGGAGCCCATCGCGGTGGCAGAGGCGGCCACTGGTCACACCAGCAGCCAGGCTTGGTGCTGAGCAGGGACCTCACCGGGGACTCAGCAGCATTTTGTAGCTCCTGCTCTCCCATCCATAACATGGCCAAGCCTATGGGAGTCTTCACAACGTCACATCAGTGTGGTCATCCTGAGCTCAGACCTTGCAAGAACCCATTAGAAAATCTGGCTTAATTTTTCATATCTTCAGCAGTGTCAGTCCCAGCTTTCAAAAAAAAAAAAAACAAGTAGAAGAAAAAAAAGCCTTGCTGAATACAGATCATGAGGTAACAGCAAGAGTGAAGCAGCCAAGACTGGGATTTTCTTAAAACATAATTTTGATTTAGCTGGTGCACTGTGATAGTGCCCTAGTTTTGGCTGGGATAGCGTTAATTTTCTTCCTAGTATCTGGTATAATGTTGTGTTTTGGATTTAGTATGAGAAGAATGTTGATAACACACTGATGGTTTAGTTGTTGCTAAGTAATGCTTACACCAGTCAAGGACTTTTCAGCTTCCCCTGCTCTGCCAGGCGCACAGGGAGCTGGGAGGGGGCATAGCTGGGACAGCTGAGCCCAACTGACCAAAGGGCTATTCCAGACCATAGGACGTTATGCTCAGGGGGAGCTGGCTGGAGGGAGAACAATTGTTGCTCAGGATGGGCTGGGCATTGGTCAGCAGGTGGTGAGCAATTGCATTGTGCATCACTTGTTTTGTATCTATCTTCTCTCCATTTTCTGTGAGAAGCAGTCAAGAGCCCTGCTGCCCTGTGGGTGGTTCTTTGAGAGAGTTGGTGTGACAAATAAAATACATCCCGGACACTTCCTTCAAACTGCTTTGGGAAATAATGTGCGTGTGTTCCTTGATCACCTTTAAGTGGGTTTACGTAAAAGGTCAGAGCAGCTGTGTCCTCCCTGGATCCAGAAGAGGAAAAGCCAAACCAGAGCCGAGCAGCTGTCCTCAAGGTGGGTTTGACCTTATCAGACGTAGGCAATGTAGGAAAGCACATTAAAAACAAATATTGCTGGTGCAGTTAGGCAGATGCCTCTGAGACTGGGACAGGAAAAACTCCTGCACAGCCAGCATGGGCCTGTGACAGGGGCTGGAGCAGCATCACCTCCAAAAAGTGTCAAGCAATGCAAAGCAGTGGGGAACGTGCACAGATTACGGGTTTAATTATAATCTCCCAGCCCCCTGTTAGGAGCCGTCAGAGGGATACGTTATTATTACTCACGTTCAATGCAAGAACTTTCAGATTTTCTCTTTTTTAATCAGTCAAACCACTGGAGATGATTAGTGCTTTGCTGCCTCAGAAATATAGCTCTTGGCAGGAACGTCCATCCCAGGAGCCAGCTGCATCAGCTCGCTGCCTCCGGCGAGGGACAGCCACCTCCTCCCGGGCACAGCCACGCACGCCATGAAGACCCCCTTCTCCGGGGCAGGGGGACAGGACCAGCCTGGTCCCCCCCCGGGAGGGCAGGGATGGGCAAGGACTCTTCCCATTATTTTACGGTTTGCTTGTGTTCACCTCAGGACAGAGGTGGCACCCTAAAAGCCCTAATGAGCACCATGTGCCGATGGGAGGCTCCAAGGGATTTCTTTTCTCACAAACACCCAGAGGTGTTAATTTATAAACCTCGTTATGCCATCAAAACAAATCGGCTGGATGCTTCGGAGCACCATAACTTTTATGCAAACGCAACAAAGGCCTCTTTGGGGATGTTAATGGTAAGAGCTCAAAGAGGAAAAGGGCCATAAAAATAACGGTGGGTAGTTTTATGGTAAGGAGAGACTTTGGGAGTGGTGATGCTTGTGCAGCCATGAAGGCTTTGACCCAGCTTGGCCACATGCTTAGGCTGGGAAAGCAACACTGAGCAACCAGCAGTGGTTTGCAAAGCCTGGGGAGATGCTGGGGGACAGGGCAAGGGACCCCCCACAGCCCCATCCCAAAGCTGTGGCATTTCAGAAAAAAAAAAAAAAGCCAAGTAATTCCCAACCCCAAGTCTGGGCTCTTGTTAGCACACTCCTCATTCCCGCCGCAGGACTACGTCAGGATCTGACCGCTTTCTGAGCGAAATGCAAAGTCCACTTAATGAGGCTTAATTAAAACATAGAGACTGGTGCTGTGCCCTGCAGCTGCAGGCACCTCAGCTTTGCCATTAGAACCCGAGGGTGCTGGCAATTAAACAGCACTGGCAATTACTTGTTTACTGTTTGTCTTGCACTTGCTGTTGTTTTTTACTCTTCTCTGAAAAGGGATGCAGACCCCACGCACCCTTTGATGGAGCTGGAAACTGGGCCCCGCTCCGAGTTAGATTTTGGAGGGTTATCAAAGACTTGGTGTACCCGAGACACAGCTGAACTTTTTTTTGAGAAAATTACCCAATTTGAATGTAAAAACTAATACTGCAACAGAAAAAAACCTAAATCTCCCATTCTTTGATATTTTCTAAACAAAGGGGTAGTCCCAGAGGTGAGCTCCTGCCAGAAAGGAGGAAAAGCACATTGTGCAAGTCTGAGATTTTCCAGTGCTGTTCTGTGCTCCCGAGGTTATACCTTGTACATTTATTTATATGCCGGTGACTTAATTAGATGTTCTTTTGTCTCAAGTGGCAGCGAGATGAATCAGCACTCTCTGTACACATGCAAGGTCTCTGCTCAGAACTGGCTCCCGGCAGCCCCATCCCTCTGAAAAGCCACAGCAGGGGTAGGGGAGCTGCTCTCACCCAGGACCCTGGCCCAAAGCCTCCAGTGCTGCTTTTTCCTCAATGTGCCTTTGACAGCACTACCACCAGCAGCTAAAAGCAAGGGCATCCCTCTGTTGCATCTCAGGCTGAAGAAACCCAAGTCCTCATGCCTCCCCTGGGATGATGGGCAGAGGGTGGGAGCATGAGTGGAGCTAGTCCTGCCTCTCCCTCCCCTCTCATCTGAGGGCCTCACCATAGATCAACCAGGGCTTACATTGCTACAACTTGTTAGGCAGAAGAGCCAGAGAAAGCGGATGAAAAGGCTTCTTGTGATTTAACTTTTTGTGAGGTTTA
>NW_009260227.1:1268014-1268405 GCF_000687185.1 Egretta garzetta | reverse complement strand
GTCTCTGCTCAGAACGGGCTCCCGCCAGCCCCATCCCTCTGAAAAGCCACAGCAGGGGTAGGGGAGCTGCTCTCACCCAGGACCCTGGCCCAAAGCCTCCAGTGCTGCTTTTTCCTCAATGTGCCTTTGACAGCACTACCACCAGCAGCTAAAAGCAAGGGCATCCCTCTGTTGCATCTCAGGCTGAAGAAACCCAAGTCCTCATGCCTCCCCTGGGATGATGGGCAGAGGGTGGGAGCATGAGTGGAGCTAGTCCTGCCTCTCCCTCCCCTCTCATCTGAGGGCCTCACCATAGATCAACCAGGGCTTACATTGCTACAACTTGTTAGGCAGAAGAGCCAGAGAAAGCGGATGAAAAGGCTTCTTGTGATTTAACTTTTTGTGAGGTTTA
>NW_009260227.1:1234150-1267966 GCF_000687185.1 Egretta garzetta | reverse complement strand
TGTCCCCCCATCCCACCCCAACTCCCAAACCCCAGGTGCTGGGCTGGGGGTTACTCTTCCCTTTCAGCACAAGCAACACATCCTCTGGGACTGCTGCAGAGAAGCTGCTCTTTGCAGAGCTGAAGTCATTTATCCAATACCCAATTACCAAACCCAGCTAAGCCCCTGCAGCTGCAGGGGTATGGAGGGGGTATCAACACCCTGCTTATCCCAAGCCAGCCCAGCTGGGCAGGTCACAGCTTGCAAAGCCCCCCAAGGACCCAGATAGGTGGAGCCAGGGGATATTTGGGTCCTGAGAAGTGTTTATCTGCTTCAGGACATGGGCGGATGTCCCATCTCCCCCAAGCAGGACCCCAAGGGTGGCCCAACACCCAGCGGGAGCAGCCGCATCCCGGTGCACAGGCAGAGCCCCCCAGCCTGTGTCGGTGCGGCTGCTGCAAAGGGGCCCCAAGTTCTACGCTGATTTTTGCTGAACTGATTTTTTTTTTTTTCCCCCCCAGCAGAAGAACTGGTCTCTTGCTGTTTTATAAGCTGAGCCCACACGGTCATGTTCAAAGTGATGCAAGTCTGAATGACAAAGTTTTACACTTTTCCCCCAGTATCTGGCTTCATTTTTCATCAATGTTTTCATGTAGCATTGCCAATATCATATTATAAAGAAAACGCGCGACTCTGTCAGCCAGATGTCTGCGCTCCAGCATGTTCTTTTGCAACCAGCAAGTTCCTCCTGGCGCGGGGGGGGGGCGGTGCTGCCCACCCAGCTCCTGCACCAACAGTGCAACGGATGCAAAGCATGAAGCCAGTGCCGGTGCCCAGGGTACGGTGCGGGATACATTGCTTCTCCCCAGCTCTCTCTTGCTTTCGCTTGGGCAGGATTTTTTCGCTAGCAGATGGGAGTGGGCTGCAGCATTATTTGATTGCTACCTATTTATGGCAGTCTCACAATATTCTGTTCCACCAGGGCAAGAAGCCATTTGCAGGGGGTTGGACATGTGAGTGGGAAGTCGTTATGAGTCGCTTTTCTTCAGCCCAGTGGTTATGCAAGAGAAGGTGGAGTGTCCAACCCGCAGCATTCAGCCGGAGGTCTGTCCTGCAGAGAGGGGTTTGTCAGAGGGGCAGGGAGAGCTGTGCCACCCCCCCCCAGCAGTGGTGGGTGGGACATGATGTCCTGCCCAAGGAAGGGGGTGACAAACCACCCTGCTCCCCCCAGCCCAGCAGCCAGGTCCTGCATTGCTCAGCGCTTCATGGGAGCTGTTGTTGGCTCCCGTCTCCTCCTTGTGCCCAGCTTGCTGCCAGACTTTGCTCCTCCAAATGTGGTTGGTTTTAGGGCTTGGACAAAGCCTATTTGTATTTTCAGCGAGAAACTGTGATTTAGCAAGAAGAAGCAAAGAACAAAAGCCTGGCTAACCTTGCATTGCACATTCTTCCCGCTGAATTTCCCTTACGAACCAGCTTTCCTCAAGCCAACAACCCCATTACAAAGAGTTAAATGGCTTCCCAGGGCAAAAAATCTCCTAAAATAGTGAGAGAACGGTCCACACTCCAGCACAGGAGTGAATTCAATAGGAACAGGGCTTTCCCAGGCCTTTGCATGGCTCTGGATATCCCCGCACCCCCAGCCCAGCCATGGAGCCCTGCTGCCGGTGGGAGCCGCTCCAGCCGTGCCCGGAGGCGGCCGGGAGGATTTGGCAGGGACTCGCCTCGCTCGCAGCTGCGATGCATCGGGAGCTGGTGTCAGAGCAAACTTCTCCCTGTACCTGGGGTTGCTGGTGTTATTACTGCCGCGGCAGAGACAATATGATTTATTGAACCTTTCTTTATTTCCCAGTGGCTCATCCAGTGCTGTATGTGTAAGGGAAGACAAACTGTCTCATTATTGCCCTGATCTCTAATCACGTCACATTTTCAGTTGCTCTGCCGTGACAGTGGCAGGTTGGTGTTTTGGTCTGCTACGATGCAAAGACAAAAACAAAAAGAGGGGAAAGAGGAAGGGGAGCAAATGCAAGTGTGACCCTAACTCCAAAATAACATTGTCCTGGCCTTTCCTCGAAGACCAGCGCACGCATACGCGACTCTGCCCGGGTCTGTGGGGTCACTGGGGGCGACGTGATGGCAGCATGTGATGTTATCTGCATGCACAGAGGAAATTTGGGGGTTTCCGAGCGGAACGTGCTGTACCACATGGAGCTGGAGCACGTGCTCATCTGGAGCAGCCTGGTGGCGAGCTCTGACGTGGGTGTAAGCCCGAGGTGAAAGCTGCAGTTCAGCCCATCCATTGCCTGAGCTGCGAGCTGGCTCTCTGCCACAGCCCCCCAGAACCCTATCCTGCTGCTGGAGGCGACGGGGGCTTTGCTGCCTGCGGGTATCGCAGAGACTGGGCTGGTACGGCCCATGCGCCCTCCCAGCTCTGCCTGCCAGGAGCTGCGTGCCCAGGGTGAAGGGAGATTGCTTACCCACAGGAGAGACCTCCGCTGCTCCTAGCATCCACCCCAGGAGGTCCCGAGCAAGGGCAGCACAGGCTTGTAAAAGCTCCGGGGATCTTGTTCCAGTTTGCAGAAAAAAAATGGGATTTTTTTTTTTTTTTTTTTTTATTCCTCCACGTAGCAAGGCAACACACAGAAAGCACAAAATCCCCCTGAAAGCATCCACCTCGAAGCTAGAAGGGCGCTCACAGAGAGGCCTTTTATCTGCTCAAGTGATGAATTCCCACATTTATAAGCGTGCTAGTGGCACGCTGCCGTAATGCCTCCGGTGCCTCTCAGCCCCGGCAGGATTTTCCCTTCTGACATCAGCGTCTCCTTCCTTGGGCTGGGGGTGCTGGGGGTGCAGTGAGGGGTGCGAGACGGGGCCACCCACAGCCCCCCCACCCTTTGCTCAGCCTCGACACGCGAGGGCACGGGCTGAGCATCGCTGCAGGCTGCGAGCTGCTGCTTACAGGGCCTCTTCGCTCCCTGCCTACAAGATGGCATTGGGTATGTAGGGCAAACGCTCTGCAGAAAACACTTGGGGTTTTTTATGCTATCATTAAGCAAGGGAATAATATGGCCAGATGCTCTGAAAGAGGCTGCTGGATTCATCAGTGAACAACAGAGAGGCCGTAATGATTAAACATATTAGATAGCGGAAGACAACAGAGGATTAATTTCAGCACTCAATTAGAGTACCTCTAATCTTCCCCTTCACCACTATTTTCCTTCTCTTCCCTTCCCTAGTTTGTCCACATGTGCTTCCAGGGAGCATCCTTCAGGGAAGAGGGAGGTGTGAGATATGCCAATGTTTATTTTAACAGCTCCTTTTTTAGGGCTCTGCTGTGAACACGCTCCTCCTGTTGAACGGGCTTGTTGCTATGGGATAAAGCGATCCAAGTTCCCCGGTTTTGTACTTTTTCTCCCCTCTGCCTACACACAGCTCTGGTTCCTTGCTGGGGGACACCCTTGGGTGCGTTCCCCAAGGTGCTGGTGGCCCAGCTGCACGGTCCCATGGAGTTTCCCTACCTTGCCCCTCCACTCCCTTCATTAGTGCTTCAAGGGAATTAATTAGCTGCCCCCAGTTTTATGCCCATCATGGATTTCAGCTGCAACTGGGCTGAAACCAAACCCAGCCAAAGCCACCGGGCTGCCCGGGCTCCTGCAGCCAGCAGAGCCTGGCAGTTTCTGTGGTGCCCGAGGACTCCTGCGAGGGTTGGGGCGGGTGTTTGACGTAACGGAGTACTTACGATATCGATTTAACAGATGGGAATTACAATATTAATACTGCATTTAATATTTAAAATGCAAAATGTATTACAGCAACACTAGCTGGGCTAGTAGCGTGTTTCCAGCAGCAGCTTCTGCTTCATGCTTTCAGCAGAGCATTACAACTCCCAGCACAGTCCATTAGATAGCATCACCCCTAGGACAAATTTCTTCCTGACCCTTAGCTGACAACCATCATGTGCCCTGGTGCATGAGGGTTGATTGCCCTTCCGCAGGTTTTATCCCATCTGGTTTAACTGCAGAGGCTATTTTTATGCCGAAGGCTGGAACGTTTTACAGCTCTTTATCCCAGCTTTGTGCGTGCCCGGGGCGGCGAGGCCGGGGTCCGCCGTCGCCCTGGCTCCCAGCCGGGGACGGGGGACGGGCAGCGCCGCGCTGGTGGCTGCTGTAATGAGCAGGGAGCGTGAACATCTGGCAGCGGCAGAGCAGCTTCTATTCGCTCGCATTAGGCTAACACCGTAACGATGGCTGGTAATTAAAAGTCTGACAGTTTTTCCTGTGCAAAACACCGGTTTATTGAGTTTTTGAGAGAAAGCGTTATGGCTAAAATCTGGGCACAGAGCCCTGTTCGTTTGCAGCAGCTTCCCCTCCTCTGTCTGTACTGCAGCAGCGGCTGCGCTCCAAGCACCTGCACTTGAGCGGCGCGTGTGTCGGTAACGAGTTAGGTACCTCGGGACGCTCGGCAGAAATTCGGGATCTCCTCCTGCAGAACGCCCCGTGTTTCCCGAGGTTGGTTTCCCTCCCAGGGATGAGTGGGGTTTTGAACCTAAAATCCCCAGAGGAAAACCAGTGCCCAGCCCTGTGGCCAGCAAGGAGACAGATGCTCCGACCTGGCCTGGTACCATCGTCATCATCATCATCACCACTGCTGTCACCGCAGCTGTAGCAGAGGATTGCAGCCCTGGTTTGCTCCACTCACCGCAAATCCCGAATGCCTCTGGCTACTGCTGCATCAGTGATTTGGGCTGATTCTTCCTGCTGTTTCAGGGGAAAGGATAAGAGAGAAGAAATGTGGAAGTTTGGAAACATTTCTCAGCTCCTGTCTAATCTCTGCGATGTGCCGTGCAGCCTGTGTGCTAGCAGCTGAAGGCTGCCAGCTCCTGAGCAGTGTTTGCAGGAGGAAATCTTGCTTGAGAGCACAAATATTTGTGCTCAAAGGCAGTGGGTGTAACCTATCACTTTTCCTTCAGGCAGACTCCTCCTGGGTTGCAGGACTCACCCAAGTCTCATTTCTCAAAGTGCTGCCTGAACCCCAGCTGCCAGAGCCACCCTGTGTCCCCTGGATGGTCCCTCTCACCATGGCACTCCAGAAAAAGCCAGATCTGTCCTTCCATCCTTCCACCCTTCCACCACATCTTCTCCCAGGTGATCACAGAATAGAATAGAATCATAGAATCGTTTAGGTTGGAAAAGCCCTTTAAGCTCATCAAGCCCAGCTGTTCCCCTAACCCTGCCATCCCACCACTAAACCCTGGCCCTAAGCACCTCATCTACCTCACCTGCAAATCCCCCCAGGGATGGGGACTCGACCCCTTCCCTGGGCAGCCCCTTCCAGTGCCTGACAACCCTTTCTGTGAAGAAATTTTTCCTAATGTCCAACCTAACCCTGCTCTGGCGCAACTTCAGACCATTGCCCCTCGTCCCATCGTCCGCTACCAGGGAGAAGAAGCTGACCCCCACCTCTCTACAGCCTCCTTTCAGGTAGCTGTAGATCCCACACTTGTGCTTGCTCACCCTGCTAATCATGGAAAGCAAAGTCTGGTGCATGGTGCCACCGTGTATTTTCCCCGGACCTCGCTCCTGCGGCTGAGCGCAGCTGACTGCCCGGCGCTTGCGGCCAGGATCTCCGGCAAATTCGTACTCAGCTGCTAATTTAAAATCCCAGCACAGCTATTGAGACTCACCCTTGCGGCTTCACATTGCAGAATTGCAATAAAACTTTAATTGAATGCCTCCTTCAAAAGGGGACCTCCCTGAGTTAATGTCAGCCCCTCTGAGTGACCCTTTGCAGCCACAGTATGTCTATTTTATTATGGCACGCCATGGCCAATTTGATGGGAAAAGGAGACTGCTCAGGCCACGGAGAGGAAACGCTTTAACGTTCATTCAAAGTGACAGTGCCCTAGTGCAATATGACTGGTAAATGCTAAATTGCCACAGATGGCAGATTTATGTTTCCTTTCCCCAGGGTCCCTTGCCTGCCTTGCTGGGGGCTCGCTAAGCGTGCTTGAGGAAGGACCCACGTTGCTGCTGCAGGTGCTGGTCTGCCTGTAGACACCTTTTTTTTTTGGTAGCTGGGTGCTCAGAAAGTGCAAAAATGGGAAAGTGTACACAGAAGGACATGAAAAAAATGATCCTGGAAGTGATGAGGTCTTTAAAAGCCAGATCAAAAAGCCAGAGGGAGGGCGGGACGGAGCTCAGCCCTTGCCTGTCGAGAGGGAGATGATTCACGGCAAAGCAGCCCCGACGCTCGGAGGATGCCGAGGGCCAGGCGGGAGGTAGCAGCCTATGGACAAGGGCAGTAGCTCAGCAGCCGGAGATGGCCTTGAGTCCCTGTCTGGGTGCCAGCCGGTGGTCTGGGATGCTGCTCGCTGTTCCAGACCAAAGCTGTTTCTCAGGGTCGTTTCTACCCCCTCTTGGAGGACAGCAAAGCCATGAAGCTGCCGGTGCCTGGAGTGGCCACGGCTGCCTGTACAGCGAATTCCTTATGTAACCACTCCTTTGCATTCCTCTTTTCATTCTTTTTTTGGTTTTATTTGACAGATTTGCTTAAAAAACAGCGTGGGAATACAAATGACATGTTCAATACAGATCAGCTCGTGGCTTTACAACATCCCAAAGAACATAAGTACCATATTATCACAAGTCCTCGGCGCAGGCTGAGAACAAAAGCCCAGCGCACGTCGCTTCGGCACGGTGCTGTTTCTCAGGGCTTGCACAGATCCCTCCTTCCAGCTCAGCCATACACCAAAGCCACTTCCCTCGGTCGGCTCCCCTCGGTGGCACGCGTCCTCCGATGAGGATTGCACAACAGGTTCCTAATGGCCACAACTGACTCAGCCTGGTGGACCTGGGGACTATTTTACTATTTTTTAAGCAGCTGTTTGGGGTCAGTTAAAGCCCTGTGGGCTGGTGCCTGTTCCGCTGCAGACAAGCTGCATTCTTCCTCTACACTCGTCGGATACGATGTGAAGATGGCCATCCCTTCCAAATGGCTTGGGAACCATTTTTTAAGAGGTTTTAAACTTCATGCTGGGTCTGCAGACTGTAGGAAGAGCTCGGCCCTGGGCTTGTCAATCGGCTGCCCACCTCCCCGTTTTTTTGGCCACCGCAGTAGATCGGGCCGTAGACTCACCCGAGGAACCCAGGCGAAGTCTGTGCGGCTCCATGCTTCGTAGGAGAGACCCATTTTTCTTCTGCGTTCGTGTCTCGTAGCTGCCCTCCTCCTGCTAACAGCTTGCACAAGGCAGCGAATATAATCCATGCCCATCTGGCTTTTATTTATTTATGATGGGCCTGATCCTGCAATGCGCTGTTGGGAGGAGCTGAGCCTCGCTTACTCCTTTTTCCCCCCTGCAGAAACAGAGGGTCTCGGCACCTACCCTCGTCTGGGAGGAACAGGTCCAAGGTAAATTAATATAGAGAGGGATGTGTGCATTTGTTTTTACAATGCTGTAAAAGCGGAGTTATTAGGAAATCAGCCTATAATTGCCCTCTTAATGATTCTTACTCTTCTGCATTCATTCAGAGGGAGTCATCTCTATTGTATCAGGTATAAAAAGAGCAGCTTCATTGACATGGTTTATGACTTTATTAAAACCAAGGATTTGATATTAATAACTATCAGCTCCTCAGCTATATTCCCCCAGTGAAGAAAATGTGTGTATTGGTGTAGGTCCAAGGCAATTTGTAAACACAAAGTATTAAAAGGCTCAACAATTCTAAAAAGTTTTAATTGGAAACTCAACAAATTGCTTTGCAACATCTTAATGCTTCAATATGGAGCTCTCAGATAATGAGGAGCTAATTAAGGGGCCAGGATTCATTTTTTTATGATAACTGTCTCCACGAGGGCTCTGCATTCGGTGCTTGCAGAACTAATGAAGGTCAGAGAAGTAACAGCAAAGGAAGAAAGGAAGATTTTTAGCTCTCAGCGTTGTGGTGATGCTAAGCAACAGTCAGGATTTCTGCCTGGGTTTTGGGCCAGGTGCTGAGCGAGCTTCCTTTAATTCCATGGGATGGTCTGCGTAAGCACGACCGCGGCTCTGAGCTGTGCCCACGGCCCACTGCTGCTCCTCACGGCCTTCGCCACTGGTGGGGGAAGGACGAGCTTCGTTTCCACAGGTCAACCCCAAAAGCCCAGCTCCCTCCTGCACACAGAACCAGTTACACGTGCTGCTAGATGTGGCCTGGAGAATGACAGAAATATCACGGTGACGAGGTGCAGGGAGCTGCTTTGCCTGTGGTCCAAGCTGGCCAGACACAGCCGGGCTTCCGGGAGCTGTGTTCGTGTCCTACCGTGCCCCAAAGCTGGGCAGGCATTCTCTGGGGTGGGCACGAGGGCTCCAGGGCAGGGGGCTGCCTCAGAGCAAAGGGGAGAAAAGGACCATGGCTTGGTGAACGGCAAGAGCAAGGGCAAACCCCATCAGCAGCCCCCTTCCTCCCAAGGCAGGTAGGACCCAGCTGGAGAGCATTGGTTCATCCGACTCAAAGGATGAAGTACAGCAACGTCGTGACGTGCAAAACTCAATCCGTCCAGTTACTCGCTCAGCTGTGGAGCTGGGACTCAGCTGATGGGGCCGGGAGCAGAACTTGGGTTCTGCATCAAACTGAAACCCTCACAAATACCTAGCATAGTGCTTTCAAATTAATCCCTCGTAAAATATTAACAACACATAAACATGCATACAAAAGTATGGTCAGATGTTTCTCTGAAGCAACTCGCTGAGTCCCATGACTAAATTTGGACCAGCAAGCCTCGTGCACCAAATAATTAAGTCATAGGCTATAGAAAGCAATCCTCTGGGACGTACTTGTCTTTGAATGGCTCATCCACTTGAAAAGTAATACATACCATTAAGTATATGACCATATGGCATCCATTTATAGAATATTGCACTACAGGCAAATAGGACAAAGGTACACCCCTTAAAGCACTTTTCTCATCTCATTAACTTTGGGTACATGTTACAGAAAAGCTTCCCCGTCTTTGTTGTGTTCAAGGACATTTTGTGCAGTTGAGTCTTGTCTTAAATGAATTGCACTAGGAAAATTAGAATTTAAATGTAGCTGTGCCCTAAAGCAAACAGCATTATTTTGCCATTCTGTAATTCAATTTATTTTTGCAGATCAATGTTTTGAAGCAAACGTGTTCTTTTGTCCTCAAATCTTGCCTAATGACAAAGCTGACTTCGGGTGATTTGGCACACGGCAGTGCTTCGCTGTGGCAGTGTGCCTGACCGGGTTGCTGGCAGGCTCGGGTGGTGCCCTGCCATGTGCTCTGGTCCACCTGAAACACCTCCCCAAAACTGGACAGATTGGCTGGGACAACCTCCGTGCACACCTAGAGAGGTCTTCTTAGAGAAGAACCGCCTGGTGCTCAGGGTGATCAGCACAATTCAGCCTGAAGAAGAGAAGGCTGAGAGGGAACCTCATCAGCAAGTACAAATATCTCAAGGGTGGGTGTCACGAGGACGGAGCCAGACTCTTCTCAGTGGTGCCCAGCGCCAGGACAAGGGGCAATGGGTACAAACTGAGACATAAGAGGTTTCCGTTGAATGTGAGGAAAAACTTCTTGACTTTGAGGGTGACAGAGCACTGGAACCGGCTGCCCAGGGGGGCTGTGGAGTCTCCTTCTCTGGAGATATTCAAAGCCCACCTGGACGAAACCCTGTGTAACATGCTCTGGGTGAGCCTGCTTGAGCAGGAGGTTTGGACTGGGTGAGCTCCTGAGGTCCCTTCCAACCCCGGCCATGCTGTGATTCTGTGATTCTGTAACTCCGTGCCGTGCAGGCGGGTAGGAAACAAGAGTGTGCCAAGCCCCGCTGCTGGGACAATAATCTGCACCAAAAAGCGATTCAGCCTGTAGTACAGCTGACAACAGCCGGGGTTCAAAACTACGGCACGACTGGGCAATGCAAGAGAATCACCCCCATGCCCTCGGGGAGCTGCGGGCGAGCAGGTTCAGTCGGCTGCAAAAGCCCAGCCCCTGTGGTTGGCAGCGGCGCCCGCCCCATTGATCGCAGCAGTTGCTGGATCCAGCTCTAAATCTTATAAAAACAGCGTGCTCCCCTTAAATGAGCTTGCACTGAAGAAATACATTAATTAAATAGGAATGACTGCAGGTGCCTTACAGATTTTTGGCTTAACAGATTTCTCTTGTGCATTGAAGATCAATACTGCTGCCAATTACACCATGGGTCTCTAGCCCCCTTTTTTAGCTTCTTGGAGGGAAAACCACTGCTAAATATCGAAGATCTCCACAAACCTGGCAGTCCAGAGCCCTGGAAATATGGTGTGTAGTGCAGAAACAAGTCCTCAGAGAGCTGTCCCCATTCTGGATCCAGCCAGCGTTTCAGTAAGAGCAGCAGTGCTGACACAGGGCAGTATCTCAAACCCGTGTTACTGCCTCAAACATCTGCATGTGGAGGATCGTTATTGCTTGTGGTTCCCCTCTCCCCCTGCTGAAGAGCCCAGCGGGGACCTTCTGCTCAGGCTGAGAGGCTGAAATCCATACGTGCAATTTGCAGCAGTCACCAACTGCTTAAATTCAATGTCCTGACCTCAGTGATCCGCGCTCCTTCCAAGGGCCCTAATGCATCTGTCTGCCGAGTTCGAAGGCTGAACCTCATCAGCGAATATAGCTGTTCCCATACCGCTGGGCTGAAAAATGGTCATGCCTGGCGGTGCTCAACACGGTCACCTGCTTCCCTGCTTGGAAAGGAGGCAACCATGGTCTAACGAGACCAGAGCAAGCCCTGTGCAGCTTTCATGGGTCCCAGGCAGCCCTGCTGCCCACGAGATCCAGCTCCTTGGGCTCCTTGGGCGGGCAGTGGAGGCAGGACAGGTCCTGTCCTGTCACCTAGGGCCGGCTGTGGCGTGGGAATTGCTGGGTCCTGCTCTCCTGGGGGTGGAGGGGAACAAGGGGACCCCACGTCTCCCACCAGACAGTGGTGGCAGAATGAAGGTGCTGGTGGTGCTGGGTGCCTGGTAAAATGAGCCCTGCCATGGGGAAAGCACGCGGTGGAAACGTGTAAGGGGAGAGCGGGGAAGCGCAGGATTTATTAAAGGTGGTTGAGGAGAGCATGTTAGCATCCAGCATCTTAAGCTTCTAAATATCAAGGGCTTCAGAAGCATTCAGCTGGAAAAGTGCCTCGGATCATTTCAAGGCATGTGCTGTGGCACCGCGGCGTCCCGTAACGCCGTGAGGCCCCCGCTTTGGCAAAACCAAGAGGAATGATTGCGTTGAGTGCTCAGGCCCCAGCAGTAACAGCTGCTTGTTATAAGCAGCATCGCCGTGCTAGCTGTGTTAAACGGAAGATTTTTACTGGCGTAAGACTATAGCAAATTCAGGATGAGAAGCACTCGAAGCATCCGAGAGGGAAAAATGATCCAATTGCACCAGGCAGTCTGAGGCACCGTGTCTCCAGCTCCGTTGAACCTGACAGACGACACGATTTTCTCCTGCCGTAGCGCTGATATCAAACGCTGTCACCCCCCGACCCCGCTCTGCTGCCAGCCCCGGGATGGAGGAGGCTGAGCTCCTCTGGCTCCCAGCACCCATTGGGTGCCTGTCCATTCAAGACATAAGGGGAGTCAGGGCGCTCACTCAACAATCACCCAAAAAACCCCACAATAATTCCTGTTACCCCTCCCCTACGCTTGGCCACTTGTACAGGGAAGACAATAAACAAAGCAGGGAAGTCTCCTAATATTTTTATTGTTCCTTAGATAACTGTGGATAGTACAAAGTTTTCCTCTTAAAAAAAAATGAATTACCTTCACACTTCCATAAACAGGGCTTCCCGTGGGAATCTGATGCCACAGAGTTTCCACAGAAGCGATTTCCAACCACCATAATGCTATGTAGATAGTATAACAGTAAGAGAATATTCTTGTAGTTATCAACATGAAATCGGTTATCTGTGTATCAGGGTGAACACTGATCTTGTTTTTTCTTTTTAGAAACAAAACCATCATTTATTAACCCAAACTACATCAATGCATTTACAACATTCATTGCATAAACTGGACATACAAAGTTTTGCCACCTCTGGTAAATAACAGACATACATTATACAATATATTTGCTGAATACATAAGTTCAAACAATATGGGTACAACAACTTTGTTCATAATACATACTTCAACCATCGTGTTTAATAGTTACTAAGACACAGATCCATGAGCTACTTCGGGTCTCAGCACAGTTAATCTAAGTGACAAGAACACAGTTGAGAGACAGTAGCTGCAATGGAAGGCGAAGAAAACTAACCTGTGATAGGTCTGGTTCAGACAGCGAGAGCTCCTCACGGGTCAGCTTCGTCTGCTTAGAAATACACCTCACGCATCCATCACAGCTGACCGCGATGTCGGGAAAAATGTCCATGCAACCCACACACAGAAGAGAGCGCGTCTCCCAAGGATAAACTTTCAACAGTCATTGCCTTACTGCTTTAGTATGTACTATAGGTTTGCTATCGGAACAGAAACAAAACAAAACCCAAAACGCAAGTGGTTCTTTAAGTGCAGTTCCAGCTGCAAGTACATGGTTATCTGTGAGTCTATAACACCGGGCCAGACTTCTAGAAATGTAGAGGTAATGCTGATCTGACAGGTTTATGCTGAAGAATCCTCCATGACGTTGGTCTTAATTTTGGCAGCTGCTTATATATTTACTCATTTAAAGTGTGTTTCCTTGATATTAGCATTTTTTTTTTTTTAAATTCATTTCTCCCTTTTTTTCCTTTTCTGTTTTTTTTGTTTTTTTCTAAATCAGTTTCTAAACAAGGATGGACTACAACTCGTCAGACCTGATGACGTGGAAGAGGGTGACATTGTAAAGTATTTGGTGCCCGTTGTTCCAGGCATAGAGGGCCCGATCCTTGGGGTTGTAGTCCAACATGGAAATGTGCGAGTACTTGTTTTGGAAGGGGATGTCGATGTACTCGTAGGTGGAGGCATTGGTCTGGTAGGCATAGTGCACCTTGGTACCTCCCGAGTAGCCGTTGGTGACGTAGAGCGTGCCGCAGATGATGAAAGCCTCCCCGGCGCTGCGTTTCGGGTAGCTGGTGTTCCAGGTCTGGAGGCTCTGCAGGGTGTTGGGGTCCAACTTGCTGATGACGATGTTGCCGGCATTCTGGTTGGTGGCGTAGACGGCCCACAGCCCGTTCTCATCCACCATGAGGTCAATGTCCGAGTGGCCACCCCAGGCGTAGTGGTACATGTTGTTGTAGCCGGCATAATCCAGGCTGCGAGTCTTGAGAATGGTCTCTGTTTTCAAGTCAAACCTGATAATTATGTGGCTTTGGTATTTATTGAAATAGATAGAGCCATTGTAGACCACTTGACCAGTGCCCGACCATGGGTGAGGGAGACGGTGGGAGGTAAAATTGTCAGTATTCATGAAATCTGCCATGGATTTATATTCACGGACGAAGCGGTTGTTGTGGTAGCTGTCCATGTACCAGACCTGGGTGAGCAACAGAAACACATGGGGTTAGAAAACAGCAGAGACTCGGCTGAGCCCTTTGCACATCACCCTAGAAACTGAGCCGGGAGCGAAATCCGGAGCAAGGAATCCAACCCGCTGGAAAATGACGTGTCCAACGCCCGCCACTTACGCCCAGAAATAAACCCCATTTGTGGAACCCCAAATCAGCCAAGAAAGCAACTGAATAGCAAAGCTTTCCTGGGGGGTAACCTGGTATCTCCCCAGGACCATGGGAGCTGAAGCGGTTCCCTGGGAGCGCTGTGTGATGGACGCTGCCCTTCCGGAGGGCAATTAGCATCTTTTCTCTGGCTAAACCCAGCAGATTACGTTGATACTGCTTTTGCTTCCCATAAAGCCCCATCGTGGTAGCGCTCAGTAAATGATCCCAGCTGCTGGGCAGAACTCCATTAATTCAGCATGCAGAAACGATGGATGCGATCGCTTGTTGCGAAGGAAGTTCAGGCAAAGTCCATATTGGTTTAAAAATCATACAGTTCTGCATCAAAAGCTGAAACCAAGGCTGCTAAAATCTAAGAGACAAAGGCATCAAAATCTTTGCTATCGGTGGATGGGGGAGAGATTTTAGATCATCGTTTAAGTGCCAGTTCACTAGGGACACTGTCTAGACTCCTTAAAAAAAAACCAAACAACTGTTGTCATATGAAACCAATTCTGAGGCAAATGACAAAGCTGTGCAGTTAATATCAAGAAGAAAAATCCAGCCAGTGATTTTCTGCATGCAGCTGCTTTCTGGAGAAACTGTTTAGGAAGGAGAAAAAGTAAATTAAATAGCAAGAAGGAAGCCTCTAAGGATGCAGATTTGGGTAATGTTGTAGCGCAAACTTCTTTTGCAACCCCCTTGAAGAATCTGGTGGCACCGTCCCTGCCATACAGCTGTCTCCAGGGCCCCTTAGAAGAGCAGACAAACATTTACACACGGCACGTGCATGCCAACTGCTTTTGGCTGCTGGATTTGAAAGGCCAAGTGGGGTCTGCAAAACCTTTGTAGGGCACTTCAGCTCTCCGGCGTTACCTCCCGGGAAACACTTCAGGGGTGGGGAACAAATGGGTGGCAAACGGCTCCGACCTTCCCACCTCCACTGTGGGCTTGAGGATGGCTGCAAAGAGCACCAGGGAAAATCCACACACGGCCCTGAGCCCACGGCAGAGAAGTGCCCGCAGCCTGGGAGAGCTTCTGCTGCCAGCCACGGTGCTGGAGAGCATTCCTCGCTTAATGAAATGCTTGCCTTCAACTCAACCAGCTTGGGAAATTACCAAAAAAAATCAAACCCCAACCCAAAAAACTGATTGCCTCTCCGCTGCTCCCGTTTCATTATTTGGTATTAAAAAATTACACGTGGCAATGCGTTGTGCTCAGTTTTTAGAGGGACAAAGAGCAGAACCCCATGTCATCAGGCAAGGTGGGGGACCCAACAGCGTTTCATGCTTTGGAGAAGCAGAGATTGATGGATAGCAACGTCTCATTGCACCGGCTGGCTTTGAGCAACCTTCTCCTGCCAATAGACATCAACCCCAGCGCTCAGCATCCATCTGCTGCCTCGCCGCTGGGCTACTCCTGCAGGACTTGCAATCTTCCCCAGTTGTGTTCAACGATTTGGTGACGTGAACAAATGACCACACGAACACCAAGCACCTCCTGGGGCCTGGCAACGTAAGGTGGATATGAGAAACTGCCCATCTCTCCCCATCCCCAGCTTCCCACTCTGCTGGGCAGGCAAGGAAGTTCACTTAATTGTGTGTTTCTAATTAAACTCACAGCAGATCTATACATTATATACACATACACGCTTGTGAAGCTTGAGCTACGGTCCAGAAAAAACTGCTTGTCTACTCTCGTGACAAAAATACACTGTAGGAAAAGACATGGGGGAAAAAAAAAATATTAAAAAACACTGGTTTGAGACAAAACTCTCTGAAGACATGGAAAGATCTTCAGCATTTGATCAACCAGCTCCAGCTGCAACAGGCCTGACTCTTCCTACACAGATGTATAAATCACATTAGTGCTGAGGGATGCAGCAGACACAGCCTGAAGGGCACAACTCCATCCCCTCTCTTGAGCAAAACAAGATGTGATGTGGGTCAAGTCTTCCCATCTCACTTCATCATTAGGATCTTACCAGGTACAGGTGAAATTTTGTTTAATAACTGTAACATATGGAGGTGTCGTATTGGGAAACCAGTGCCAACCAGTTGGCTGCTGGAGGGAAAGCGCCTGACATCTCAAGTCACTGCTGCTTTGTTGTTGGCCATCCGTGGGCAAAAGGAGCCACCCCAGGGGTGGCTTCTCCAGAGCAGCCCTTGTCCCTCTTAGCTACAGAAAGCTGCTTGCAGGGCAGAGCTCTCAAAATAGCTGCCCTGATACAGCCTGAGCTGGTGCCTTCATCCTTTGATGAAGGATGCGGCATGCAGGAGGGAATTACCATGCAGCCAAGCTCTGTGGTTTTTGTTTTGTTTTGCTGCCTGCAAATCCTCAACAAACACTTGAGATATTTTCCATTCCATCAGTCATGGGAAGCCTGGATTGATTTTCAGCCAGTTATTGGCCTCCTACCTCCTTGGGATCAAAATTGAATGGTCTGAATGGGGAAAAAAAAAAAAAAAAAAGACCAAAACAAAGCAAAACAAATCTCTCTCTGGCTGCAGTCAGTTAATTCCTCACAACAATGAAGGTGGAGGACGAAGGACAAATGCAGTCAGATGACATTATCGGAGGTGCTGGCAGCAGAAGAGCAGCAGGGACCAGGATCACGGGTCCCTCTGCTCGGCCCCAGCTCCCTCCTGGCTGCCAAACCCAGACGAGAAACCCAATATTTGATTTTTCCCTCCTGCAGGGGGCACAGACCTCATGGTGACACTTCCGAGACCATGCATGCTCATCACTGCAGTGAGTTTCACCTGCCCTGGGAAGGGACCAAGTGCGGGGCTGCTCAGCTCCCTCCCCGTGGGATGCTCAGCACCCCACCCCCCCCACTGCAGAGGAGGCCCGCAGAGCCCCGTGAGATGAATTAGGACCTTCCACAGGGCACAACCCAGGCTTCGGTGCTTGGATGCAATGAGTTTTCAGTGATCTCAGCCGTGCCGGTGGAGGTGGGAACGCAGGGATGAAGCTGTCGCGGTCTTACCTTGTTCTCTCCCTCGGGAGCGAGAGGGTCCGTCATCCACGATCCGAACCTGGACCCCGAGGTTTTAATTGTGATTGGGTCACTTATTCCTGTCAGCTTGCCACAAGCTGAAAAAGAGTGCAAGGCTGGTGAGCACCACGTCAGACCATGGCCCAGGCTTGCTGGGCGGTTGGGTCTTTGCCAGCCAGCCCCGAAGCCCCAGTGAGGGCCACCGGCACCGGCCACCACCCACACCGCCCACTGCTCTCCCCCCACTGATGGACGGCTCTGGTTTTATTTAATTAGAGGTAATTAGGCCAAGAACAACTGTTGGATGCTTTTGATTGTTTCATGCCTCTTAATACCCATCGTCCCTACCACACTGCCCCCAGGAAAACAAGCCTTCGCGAGCCAGCCCTGCTGCTAATGTCGCAGCGTAGAAAATGGGAAGAGCTGGCCAGGGTCAAGCAGCCAGGTAGAGAAATTAGCTGAATGGCTCTGCTCATTTCTGCTGTAATAGAGTGGGGGCAGCCAAGATAAAAAGAGAGCCGCGTCCATTCCAGCCCTGCTGGAAACATGCATTTGTTACAGGTTATGCAAAGGAGGAAAGAAAAAAAAAAAAAAGTGGGAAATTATATTCAATATCAATCTCTTCCCTGCAAAGACCATTTGCTGGCTTCTACCAGCCACCTTCTCTGCTCCCTATCATGTCTGCACACTTAGGAGACAGTAAGGAATTCACCAGCCTCCTCCCATCTTCTCTGCCAGCCTGGGCTTTGCCAGCGCTGGGAGAGGAACCCAAATGCAGCGGGATGGGAGGCAGGAGGTGGGGTGTCCCACGGGCCCCTCGGGAGCTGCCCCGGGCATCCTGCCCAGACTCAGCAGCATCACAACAGGGACGTGCACCCGCATAGTGCTGTGAGCCAGGTTTTGAAGCATATTTAGGTACTCCACACTGTTGATTTCATGCCACTGAATTCAGTGGGCTTGTCAGCACATTTGCCAGCCCAGCTAAGTGCCTGGCTGTGTTTTTAAGCCCTAAACACAAGGTGAAGCAGTGGCAACTCTCCCCCCAACTCACTGCACCAGCAGCTTGTTCCCCTTCCATGGTTCTGGCCCCCTGACACCGAACCCAGCATCCCTCCGGGGACCCCCACAAATAGATGCCTGCAATGCTACAGCCTCAGCATCGAAGGTGCAGCCACATGCTGAGTCCCTGTTTCCAATGACATCCCCAAATTTCAGCAAAGCTGCCATTCTGGTCTCCTGTAAGGGCAGCGTTTTAGCATACGTGCCCTAAGGAACGACAGGCGAAGAGACAAAGATGCCGCAGGAGGGACTGGGGGCCGGTGTTGGATGGTCTGTCGCTACGGGAGCACTCATTTAAAACCCAGACACATTCACTGGACCTGCAGCAGCATCTCCTGAGCAAGGCTTGGTCAGCGGCACTAGGGGAACAGCTGCAACCTGAAGTTCAGAAGGTGTCTCCTGACCTCTCCTTTTCGATGTGGAAGCCTCTGGCAGGGTGGGGAAGGGGAAGGTGGCGGTGCTGGGATGGAGCGGCGGCCCGGGTGCTGGGTTTGCAGGCTGAGCTGCAGCTGCACTGCAGTACGAATGGCTCCGCTGCTCGGTGTGGGGTACCCGGGGCTGAGGCCGCAGGTGGGAGCCTGTGGAGGTGCTGCTGAAACACGTATGGAGCTCTGCCAGCTTAGGACAAAGTCCTTCTGCTTAGACTTACCAAGCAGAATCACAGAATGGTTTGGGCTAGAAAGCACCATTAAAGGCCATCTAGTCCAACCCCCCTGCAAAGAGCAGGGACATCTTCAACTCCATCAGGTTGCTCAGAGCCCTGTCCAACCTGACCGCGAATGTTTTCAGTACGTGCACTCTGAAATATCTCTCAGCTGCCTCTCTCCTTAGCCTGTTCTCATCTGCCCCTTTATATTCCTGATTACAGCCACAGGACACATCCACCTACCTCAGCTCTGAGCTGCGGGCAACGGGACATAAAATAGATGAAGAGATTCTTGGTATGCGCCAGCATGACATGGCCAAGGGGACCATGAGTCTTCCCACCATAGATAACGATAAAGAGAGATCCCACCAAAAAGCAGCGAGCCTTCGTGGCCTCACTGAGACACAGTATAAAGGAATTTGTCCTCCTGCCTGTCTGACGGATTCAAAACCTCTCAGCTCAGGAGGAGAGCAAGGTATTGACAAAGGGATGCAACGGGTTAAAATAATAAATGCTTAATGGCTTGCAAATTCCCCTTGCAGAGGACCAGCCTTCCTCTAATCACAGATCTGCTCAACGCTGCCTTCCATTATCACAGCCCTACAGTGCTGTCACTTTATCTCTTTCCTTCCATTTCCCTGGAGAGAAAGGTTGTACAAAAGCTCATTGATTAAAAAAAAAGAAAAAAAAGTTTTAAAAAAAAAAAATCCCAGCAGCAGCTGATAAGGGTAAACCAGTGTTGTTTGCAAATAGTGAGGCTACATCTCACACGCGTTTAGCTGGAGGCACATTCACAACAGCTCTTCAGCAATGCAAGAGGGTTGCTCTTACACAGGGCAAGGTGTTTTATTTCTTGGTGTAAATCTATCGTAGGCACCCAGATGCTAGGGGGAAGGTTCCAGAAGGATCCTGGAACCAACCGCTTTAAGGCCCCCAGTCAGCTACGTCCCTCGTGGGCTTACCACCCCAGGACGGCCAACGACACAGCACCCCACACTCCTAACGCCATCGGCTTTCCTTCCCCCTTCTGTGGGGCCAGCAATCATTAAAAGCAGGATGATTACTGGGGACAGAGGGGACTCTGTCCTCTACGGCTTCCCTTGGACGTGTTGTAGCTCAAATGGGAGCAGTAGCTCACCAGACAGCATTCGTGTGTCTCCCTGTGCTCCGGCACGAAGCGGCAGCCTGCAGCGCCCCGAAGCACCCACCCACAGCACCCACCAGCCTCAGCAGTGCTCCCCTCTGCAGCTGAGGAGCTGGGCATGGGGCAGTGGGTTGGGAGCAGAGCTGGGGCAAGAGCCCCAGGCACCCAACATCCAAGTCCTTCCTCTATCAGACTCTACTGACTTGCATTTTTAAGCCCTGGCTGTGATTGCCCTAAAGCTGCTGCTTCACTGCCTAGCAAAGCCCTCCTGCCCCGAGCAGCCCAGCACCCATGGGTGCTGAGCCTTTCGCAGCGTACCTGCTCTCCCTTTGGGACAGCAGGGAGCGTGGGATGCTACAGGCATTTCAAGTCACTCAGGGATGAATGTGCAACAGGAAAGCATGACCTGGTGCCCATCCATGAGTCCAGGGCACAGGAGAAGCCTGCGAGCAGCAGCTTTTGGGGTGTGCATAGCGGATCTGCTTTCAGTCCAGTTCCCCAGCACTTCTCCCCCTCCACGGGCACCTGCATGTCCCTGTTCCTGGAAAACAGCACAAATCAGCCTCTTCCCGAGTGATGCTCCAGGCTGCCCCGGCCCACCGCCTCCGACCTGCCCTGCTGCAGCTCGGCAGAGCAGCAGCGGAACGCCACCTCCACGCACACAGCCCCTTCCTCTAGCCGCACAAGGAACTTCCCAGCAGGAGAAGACACGCTTTCCTCCAGCCACTTACAACGACTGCTACCATCCTCCCAGGATACTAACACCCCCGCTCCGTATTTCTCCAAAGATCCAGCCCACAAGCGGTGTTTGCAGCTCAGCAGCAATTCATCCACCAACGCAGCCACCGCGCCGACACCAGCACCAACTCCTTCTGGACTCCAGGGTTCTGCTCAGGCTGCTGCTGCTACAGCCGAGCGCCTTCCCAGCTTGGGCTTCCCATGAAGCCAAGGTCTGATCCCCCCCCATCCCAGTCCCAGCCCTCCGCAGCAGGGACGGGGCTGCAGCGGTTGGGTCGTGTCCTGCCCTCACCTCGGTTACCCAGCCGGGAGCCCCCCATCCCAAAAATACCTGGGACAGGCTGGCAGGGCTCTGTCCCCATCTCTGCACTGGGATTGTGGGCTGGGATTTTTTGCAAGACTCAGGGAAAGCTCATGCTATCAAGCAAACGTGAGCCTGCGGAGCGCAGCAGAGATGAATTCCCCCTCGAATCAAGCAGTGGCAACCTCTCCACTCCTCCAAGGTTCCTCTTAGGAACATTAATGGAAACGTTAAAATCCCTGTATAAATAGTGATCTTTAAGAGTGTAAACAGAGTAACAGATTGAACGTGCCATTATTGATTTTTTTTTTCCTTCACACACACGCCAGGGTCAAGAAGTGTTTTCACTATTGATCCATCAATAACGCTTAGGAAACCCAAAACGCAAAACAGAACCTCATCTAAGGAAAATGCTGCCGCACTGCCGAGCATCAGCGCTTCCCAGAGGATGGGGAGATGGGAACTGGATGGGACCATGGCATATCCCCCCCTTCCCTTGCCCCGTGCTGGTTGTGGCAGCTCCCTGATCCTGCCCTGGGCACCCTAAGCCGTATCCCAGCTCTAGCAAGAGAACACACACAAGGTGAGCAGCATCGCTGGCCCCTGCAGGAGCAAATCAAGCTAAAATGTGCCCCTTGGAACGTCAGTGAATCCCTCTGAGCAGATAATTTGCAGCAAACAGCAATCCTCAGCAAACAGGGCCTCATCATGTGGCAGCAAAGCGTCTGCGAGGTTGTTATCCGAATTTAACTCAATTAACTACCATTTTCACTGGTTTACACTCCGGAGCAATAAAAAACATTGGAAATTCAATCCATGCTGTTTGCTGTTAAGAGACCAAATAAATCACCCTCCCCGGCAAGCAAGCAAACCCTCTTGGGTGAACCCTTGCAAAACTCAGCGTCCGTCTCCGCGAGCACCCAGGCAGAAAAACTGCCCCGACCCCACGGTCACAGAGAGAGCAAGAGGAGAAAGACGAGGCACAGCCAAGAAGCCCAAATAAAGCCTCAAAGAGATTCCAAAAAGCCCTCAAAACTTTCTAGAAAAAGTTGCCTGCAGGAGCTCGCCATCCTAGCTGCCTCAGTCTTACCTGGGCTCGCCTGGGGTAGATGTCCCAGCTGGAAGACATCTAGAAGCATGAGGGGGGAGGTAATGAGTTGGGACATGGCCCGGAGCAGATGAGGCTAATGGTCCAAGAGCAAACTGTATTTTTTTGGGAGCCCTGAATGGTTTGGGAGCTACTTCTTAAAGCCTGCCTGGGGTCTGCGGGAGGATCATCACAGCTTCCCTGGTCCTGGTGGAGTCAGCCAGGACCAGGCAGCTCCACTGAGGCCAGCTAGAGAGGGGCTGTGGGGTCCAGGATGGTTTTGTTTAAAGAAAAATCCCTGGGAAAGTACTTCTACAGCCCAGAGTCAAATCCCTGGTCCTGCTGCGGTTCCCTCTCCCTATCACTCATAGCTCCTCCTCATCTTCAAGAGATGGGCTGAAGGCTACGGATGCAGCAAGTGGATCACCACCTCCTCTCATCACACCCACCTCTGCCTTTGGTGGGGAGGAATGAGAAAAGATGTTTGCAGGGCAGAGCTGCCCTGTGCTGGTGGCATGGGGCTGCTGGGGGGTTCCCTGTGTGACCTTGGTCAACCGGACACTCCTGTGCCCCCTCCCAAGCCCTTCTTATCTTACCCACCGCAGGACTGTCACTCCTGAGATGTTGGTACAGTCCCCATGTGATAAAGCTCCAGGTATTAGGTACTGCTAACACAGAAAGCACCAAGTCATCGTAACATCGATCATTTCCGTCCCCGTTAAGCTTTCAGGGTGAAAATCAAGTGGGTGAGGGCAAGGTCGGAACCTCCCTGCCATCCCCCAACCCTGCTGCCTTCCCCGTGACCATCACGGGGCGAGGAGAGGGACCGCAGACACCGTGCAGAAAGCGATGGCCCCACTCGCCCGTTCTGCCCCTGAGCCAAACCTGGGCACATCAGCGCTCGTTAGTAAATGAGGAATCAGGCTCTGCCCTCTCATTCAGCCGGGGGGGTTACAGCTGCTGCCCGGGGGTCTCTCCGTGCGGGACTCACTGCACGCTCGTACTTCAAATACCTCTGAGCATCCAGGCTCATGGGGAAAAACCACTTTCCTCTCTGAGATTTTGAATGTGAGGTAGCTTATAAGGGACGTACAAGGTAACAGAGGACAGGATGGAAATGGGGGGGGGAATGCAGGAGAGGCGGCTGCTTACAGAAGTGTGGAGGCATCTAGAACCGAGCCAAAGCAATCCCACTAGCAGAGACAAGAGAGAAACAAAGCATTACCTTACCAAGGATATAAAGTGCTCAGAAGAGATCTGATCTTCCATGGAGTTACCTGAGAGTGTAATTTCATATGTGCTACCAAAATAGACTGCAGAGCAGTTAATGTGTTTAGATTATCTAAATTGCTTAACAAGAAAGTCAATAATGTAAGTAGAAATTAAATCAAGTCAGAGCTAGGCCAACAAACAGTGGGGAGATGTCTTGCAGCTGCGGAAGGCAGCGCCCTCCTTCCCCCCTTCTCCCCCCCCGCCCCATTTGGGGTCAGATGCTGGGCTTAGCTATGGCTGTGTCTCCCCACAAGAGACCCACAGGTTGCAGTCAATTAATGCTCTCCAAATGAGATGACAGATGCATCTCTCATGTTTCAGCATCGCTGGTTGCTCGGCCTGATGGAAGGGCCTCCCTGCTCCCTCGGGGAACGGCAGAGATGGGTGGGATTTATATCCTGCACGGGGCATAGTCCGGCCCAAACCGCGAACCCGCACCAGCTACGTCATGCTCTTCTCAACGGGGATTTGCAAGATGCAAAAGGAAAGGAAAGAGGGGAAACTGAGTCACAGCCTGCACACCCCCCCGCGCGCGCGCGCGCTGCTTCAAGCGGTGCGCAGAGACCTTTGCGGATGTGCCAGGTCCGGTTAGCAAAAAGATTGGACATTGATGCATAAGCAAAAGGGGTGCATGTGTTTGCTTTGCATAAGCGTTGTTTGCAATAGGCCACGCATTTACAGCATTTCACCGTCCACTTATGCAAACGCTGCAAAAAGTCACATGCCTAGGTAAAGGGCCCGATCCTGAAGCACTCACGCCATGAGCAACATTGCTCATGCAAGTAATCCTCAGCCAGGACTACTCCCAAGATTAATGTTACTTATAGCATAAATATTTACAGGATCAAACCTGGCTGGGCGAGCTCATCTCTTACAGCCAGGCCAGGCACAAGGAGATGTCCAGCCTAGCATCTCTGCCTCCAGGCGGGATGCGTGGTTTAACATCGATGGTGTTGAGCCAGTGCCACCATGTTGGTCTGAGCCTACCTAATTTTTGCATGCATGCACGAAGCCTTTCTTCAAGATTTGACACTCTGTTCTGAAGCTCTTCGTAGTCATAGGCGCCAATCTCTTCCTGGAGTTCGTTTAGAACTGACGTCAGATTCTGGACCTCCTCTTTAAACTGCAATACCAATTTTGCATCGGCTTTGTACTCTTCCAACACTGGTATCAAAGGCCTAAGTTCCTCCATTTTCGCTTTTATTGCCTGCAAGGTTAAAATAAGCTTGGTTCAGTGCTATGCGTGCAAAAATCTGCAACACTCTGCCTTGATCTGGTTGCTTCCTACGTGAGTGCAATGTTCATATCCCACAATTATTATCATTAAAATTATTTTAATTATTATTTTGGTCCAAATGATGTATTGGAAAGAACATATTAAACAGGCTGCAGAACACCAAAATATTTGGGAAAGGCCTTTATTTGTCATTTTTAGAATGCAACATCTTAGGGTTACATGCTTCAGATCACATACACAAAGAGTTCTTTTTTTTTTTTTTCTTTCCAAAAAGTAAAATAAAATAATATATATATGCATTGACAAGGGTTTCAAACTATTCATGAAATGCATCTACAATTGCATGCAAAGGAAGATCTCGGTTGTGTGGTTCAAGGTTCCTTAGTGAGATATGGTGCTAATTTGGAAAATAATCAAAAAAATAAATGCATGGTGCAAAATGCTCTGTGGCCCTCTTTTCATGGTTACATGGGAGTGAACTGCTTCTTCAGTCACTGCAGCATTGAAAAAACTTGCTTTTAAGTTAGCCCTGTAAGCAAGAAAATGAAATACTGTTGAGGATCTAGCTCACTAACCTGCCTTATATAGATAGCCATTCATAGACAAAGACTCTTACGGAACTAAAGAGAAAAAAAAAAAAAAATAAAACCACAAAAGCTCCAAACCACTCACATTTTAATGCTGGCATTAGCAGAAACAAAATGCTGTGGCTGTTATTTAAAATGGTGCTTTGGCAGCAAATTACACAAAAATTCCTTACTGTTTTTAGGCATGCTATAAAGAACATAAAAATCAAAGCCATTATCAAATTTATTTTGCAGAAACGAAGACTTTTTTTTTTTTTTTTTTTTCTCCCCTTAAATTAAATGAAGGCCTCGTTTAAAGGCACGGTATGCAGCATTTTGTTAAAGATGCTTTGCTCCAGCAGCTAATGAGTAGACATAAATATGCATGCACCTACCCGTTAATGAAGCATGGTAGCACACACAGCGTACCTGGTGCTGCTTAAACTACTGCACGGTGGCCAAGTTCACAGCGCTCAGGGCCGTGACATCTGGCTGCTGCTGCAGCAGCTCGGTGGTGAATGGGATCAGAAATTGGTTCTCAGCCTCATTTCTCTCCTTCCCATCCCCTCCTATTTAAAGTCAAGAGGCTTTTCCCTCCTGCGGTTTGCATGTGGGGAATATATTTCTTTTCTTATTTACTTGCACTTCCCGGTGCAAGCTCCCTGGCAGGCAATGGGGAGGATTAAACTCATCAGAATGGAGGGGGGAAAAAGAAAAAAGGGGAATAAAAAAGAAAAACCAAACTCATGTTTAAATCAGAAAGATGGTCCTTCTGCGCGGAGCGCGGAGCTAAGCTTAGGGTCCTGCAGAAACTGGACATAGGGAGCGGAGGGGGTGGAGTTGGTGAAAAGTTTTAAGAACCTTCTTCCCAGCTTTTTACGATGTAACCTTGGTACTTCAGTATTTAACATATCCCTTAAAAAAAAATCTGCTTTAAAACACCAGCCAGCTGGGCAGCTGCCTGGATATGAGGATGGGAATCAGCTGGGTGCCTGATCAGAAATGTCCCCAAATTTCACTAGAAATTGTCTCAATTAGTTTTTTTATATCTATTAATCCACAACATTATGAAAATTTCACGTTCCAAATATTGCTGACAGGCCTTTTTGGGCAATTTCATTTGCTCTCAATCAAGTTCTTGAAAGTCCGACCATCGCTCGCAATGGCAGCTTCATTTAAAAGGCCGATCCCTTCTCATTTGTACGACACCAGGACAAAACACACATAGCCCCTCCAAAGGTGCTGGCTCTCAAATTGGGCATTTGCACATCCTTGAGGTGTGCCGTTTACCAGCCTGAAGGCAGCTGCAATCGTCGTACTTTTGGGGTTTTTTTTGGGGGGGGGTTGATTTGTTTGATTGCTTGCCCTGTTGCTACAGCCACCCCCAGGAGGGAAGCGCTTTGGTGACAGCCCATTGCCATCTGCCATGTGCTGCAGAAATGGTAACCGAGCCCCAGTTCCTGGCTTTTCCCAAGAAAATTGGGTCCCGGGCACAGCGTAGGGAAGGGCTGCCTGGCGGCGGAGGGGAACACCCCTCACCCTGACCTCAGCTGCCCCGGGGTCTCCCTGCAGACCCTCTCTCACGCACCAATCCTACCCTGCCCTGCTTGAGGCACCCAGGCTGTTCGTGGGTATGGGAAGGCGGAGATTTATGCTATTACCCTATAGAAAAATGCATTGCCGCTGAGGATGCGATGCTGCAACCTGGATCTGGCCGTGCTTTGGATAGGAGGGGGCTGCACGGGTGGGCAGCCGCCAGCGCCGTGTACGACCAGCCCAACGGCCCCGTGAGCTGATGGGGACCGGGGTCCCAGTCCCGTGCGCACCCCGCTAAATCCCTGGCCACAGCTTTGTTAGCAGTTTGGAAAGCAGACATACCTTAAACTGCCTCGCCAGGTGCTGCTTGTGGCTTTCTTCCACTTGTTTAAATTTTGATTCCAGTCCCCTCATCTGGTTTTCCATCTTCTCAACGTACTGTAGGTCTCTTTGAGTCCGCCTGTCCAACACCTCTATCGACTGGGACATGTTTTGCACCTGTCAAACGAGAAGGGGCTCATTAAGAAGCTGTCGCTCCCCCAAGCAGCGCGGCATCCCAACGCCGAACGCTGACCTTCTCCTACCCAGGCAACAAAGCTAAAGGGTAATCAGCCTCTGCATTATTTACTAGTTAATCAGCAGCATCTCGCAGTATTATGACCCCCACGCTCCAAAATAGAGCAAATTGGTTTCATAAACATTTATTCTGCCGCGCTGCAGCGAATAACTTAACAATCACACATGCAAATAAGGGTTGTAGCCAAGGCTAAAATGCGTCGCTCGCGATGGCCTCTTCCAGAGGCTGGGATGGCCCCCGCCGTCGCGCGGGGAGAGGCCCTTCGTCGAGCAGAAGCAAGCCCGACTACGAGAAACGCTTCTGCTGAGGGGCACATTATCATTTCTTCGTCTACGCGACTGACACTTACTGATTGCCTAAGTGCAAACTTTACTCCCAGGTAGTAAAAACTTCATTATCCCAACAGCCCTACTGTTTATACGGCATCTGCCACAACACATCCAGCTGCAAGGTGAGGGGATCTTGACGCCGGGAAGTACCGCGGGAGCTCCCGCTCCGGTGGGTCCCACTGGTGCCTGCCCACTCGTGTGCGGTTGTGCCGCGTCGGCATCTTTTCTAGCAGAGCAATGCCGCATCCCCGCGGCTCCCCGCGCAGCGCCCATCTGGCCCTGCCGAAGGAATGATGCAAGAAGCTTGGCTGGGCTCGTCGTGAGAAAAAGAGCCGAAGGTGTAAGGAGGGGAGGGAAGCGATCGCTAGGCTGACCTGATTTTGAAGGTTGGCTGCCGTCTGACTTATTAAGATATTCCCTTCTCTCATCTTTTTCAGGCTAGGAGAGGGTAAATGAAGCTCTGACTTAGGCAGGCATCTAAGCACCTATTTAGCGTTAAGCAATGGGTGTAATTTAAGGTCTTCACACCGGGGACAGTTGCGTTTGTACCACAGTTTGTACATTACGGGGCTCAGCCCCGACTGGTGCCCCTGCCGCATTACCCACAGAAATACGACCGTCGGCATTGGTAGGGATGACGCCCGTGTTTAAAATGAATCAGGCATCCAAGCATGCTGCTGCATCACGGCCCTAACTAAAGGCATCTTGGTTCAAGTCTCTTCATCTGTGGGCGTCTGAGCAAAACCCAAATCTGAGCCAGCACCGTCTCTGCGGATCCGCTCTGAGACGCTTCCCAGAGCCCATGCTGCCACATCGGCTCCCGTCTCCGTCCTCGCCAAAGCCAAGCGCAGACAGGCGGAGCCGGGGAAGGAACGGTGCAAGTGCAATATTGCCTCCAGCAAATGACACTGGGCTGCTGCGACTTACCTGGAGTGACAGAGCGCGGGGACGGCGGGACACCCGCACGCAGCCAGCCCTCGGAGACTACTTGCTGAAACCAGCATAGGTCAAATGCCAACTTTGGCGTCCACATCTCTGAAGGGATCAAAATGCCCATTGCTTATGCACGATGACAAGAAAACTATTACAGGGAACTATTAAAAATGTATGGACAACCTGCATTTCAAAGGCCAACAGCAAGGAAACATTTTGTACAACCAGTACAACTGCTCCGGGGGTCTAATGGTCTTCCTCAGCAAAGGTGAAGCTATTTTCAGTCTCTGAGTTCCAACACATTGCCCAGAGATGAACCAGCACCCATCCTGACCACCACCAAGGACCTGTTCAGGGAGGTGTGAGAAGCAGGGAAGAGCAGAACAAGACCCTCTTGGTTTGAAGAGGAAAAGACCAAACTTGAGCTCAGCTCAAGCCCACGTGGCTCCCATTTAGCCGTGCCTCCCCCAGGGTACGTGAGCTCTCAGCGGACACGGCTGGGTGCTAATTTACCTGGGCTGGATGCCGAGGAGTTTGAAGACCTCTCTCTACCCCGAGGCAGGAGAAGGGAAGTCTTGGACAAGCATCACTGGTCTGCAGATATTTTTATCCTGGTAATCCAGTCTACCCTCCTCTGAGTTGAGCTGTATTGCAGAATTATTCCAATGGGTTGGAATAGGAAAGACTTGTAGGGGTCGTACAAAATTGATCTCGTTTATTCCACTAATGCCTACACCCAATTAAAGGCCAAGCTGCAAGTAATCAGAAAAGAGCATTTCTTGTAATGATATGCTGGTACGTGACCCGGCGGGGGCTGAGCGAGGCTACAGGGGCTCCTTACGCTGCCTCTTGGATGGCCGGGAGGGAGAGACAGACTCCGCTAGGAAATGAATCAGAGCATCTCGCTCAGGCTTGTGCTCTGAATCACCTCTGGAGGAGTCTGCCTCTCCCCTGGCTGCGGGGGAAAAGAGCCTCCTCACATGGCTCTAAACTGAGATGCCTAAAATTAGCTGCTGTGCTATTTTGGGGATGCGTTTTACAAGTCCAGACTCTCACGATTTGTTGTCCATGTTGTTTTCAGCCAGGCAAGATTCTGGCCAGATGTGTAAGAAGTCAGGCTCCATCATTCCTGATCTCTGGCAGTGATGCATCCTTCATCAGCTGAAGATCTACTTGTTTTCCTTCATTAGCATATTAAGCCCTTGATCCAGCAAAGTGCTTTGGCACATGATTAGATTTCAATGAGACTGTTCATAGCTTAAACTTAAGCATGTACATAAGTGCTCTAATGAACTGAGACCGAAGAATACCGCTTCTCAAATTCCCTCAGGTTCACCCACTAACTGCTATCCTCAAACACCAGCTAAAATGCTTTTTGCCTCCATTGGTGGAGCACGCGCTCTCAACATGAAACCTCATTTTCCATCACGCTAATGGGAGAGTGATACCTGCGACTGTCTTGGGGAAAAGAGTTAATTTTAGCATTTGAAGTAATAGAAAACTGACACAAACGAAATTTCCAGCGCTGTTCTTGTCATTGCTTGACACCGAGTTGTTTCAGAATTAAACCAGAGTAGTTGAGAGTCGGTTATTGGCTTGATGACCCCAGTGAGATTCATATGGTTAAAGCAATGGTTTAAACCCCGCTCAAGCTTCCTTGTGGATCAGCCTTTCATGCCAGCTCAAAAGAGCTGTTCTGAGCCCATCTTTGGGGGTTGAATTGGGATGAATCTTTGGCTTTGGGTAGCCAGACAAACTGGTGCAGCAATAGCATGAGGCATCTTCAGAGAGATTTTCGTGGTCTGTAGGAAGAATTAGCAGAGAGATGGGCTCAGATGATGGACCAGGACATGATAGTTCATCTTCTAAGGTCTGTAGAAGGCAAAGTGAAGGCTGAGAAGAGATGTCATTTTCCTCCCTATGTGCTCCTCCGAGTGAATATCAAAGGAACAAAAAGAACTGTTTAATCTGGAAATTAGTGCTGGCAAAGTGTAAGAATTGGCAGGGAACCAAAAATGGTTTAACCATCGGAGGAGGAAGTCCTCCCAGATAACAGGGCCAAAAAGAAAAAAAAAATTAAAATCTGTTTGAAGATAAAACATAATCTGTTTATGAACAGGATTTAGGTGAGGTCTTGGTTTGGGTGCAGTCCAAGAGCTGGACTCGGCACCTGACACTATAAGGCTGGAAGGACTCCGTGTGCTCCAGCCAAAGATGAGCTCAGACACCTCGGTGTCAAAACACGGGCTGAACAGTTTGTGCGGTGGCGAGCAGACCTGGCTCCCCTTACCTCGCTTAACGCCTGCTCTTCAAACTGACGGGGTGCCCAGGATTCGCTCGCGAGCAGCGTGAACTGCGGTTTCTATGCATATGCCTGCGCCCATGTGTCGAGGGTAGATGGGGTCTTGGCAGCTTTGAACCTCAAAGGACGTTCTGCTGCCGAAGCCTCTGCGCGGAGGCTGTCGCTGGAGATGCTCTCATCGGTTTGTGTACACACCCATACACGCACACTCAAATGCAGCTTATTTCTTATTACGCCTCATTATTTCCACAGGTGACTGCCAGGTCTCCTCCTTTGAAAACCCAAACACAATTACCTCTTTGACACGTTACGCTGCTTCATCTGCTGGCAGGGAGAAATCGGGGGACATGAGTTTTCCCCTCACAAAGCTAGAGTTAAAATGTCAGATGGGGGAAGGAGTTTTCAGGTTTGAAATCTGTCCTGGGAAGCTGGAAGCTCTTTCTCTGCAGTTGCGTTTTCCTACAGGGATTATCATTTCAGCCTTCGTCGAGATCAGATGTCTGGCACTAAGAGCCTATTCTTTATTTTGGGGTTTTCATATAGGTTAGCGTAGGAGTGAGATGCAGACAGATTAGCAGGCAGGTAACATATCCCCAGAACACGTCTTGAAATACTGCTCCTCCCGCACTTTATTCACTGGCAGCCGGAGAGCTGCATAAGGGAAAAACCACTGAGCCCTTGCACCCTCCGCACGGGAACCGGCGTTATCCCAGGTCTCGTACGCCCAACTCGCCTGCCCATTAACACAGGCTATTGGGTCAAATCCTGCTTGTTTAATGCGTATGAGCGGTTCTGGGAACACAAAGTCTCTCGGCCGCCCCTGTCAGCTGCTAATACGCCTGCTGCCTCTTAGACAAATGTGCTGTTGGACCGATTGCCGTTATTGCTTAGAGAAATAAAAGCTTGAGTGGAATTATTTTTAGAAGCCTCTGACATACCGAAGGAGGGTTTCAGGGCTAAATGTTTCCTGCCTCACTTTACTGTCCTCATCGCATAGGAAAATCAGTTAAGTGTAGGTTTAATATCGTTAGGAGTGACTAATACATCGAATTCCTGAAAGCAGCGGGATAAAAAATTATTTTGTCATGCACCACACATGCCAACACAGCATTAGGCCATGAGGGGTAATTACATATCCAGCACAGGAGTCCAGTTCTATTTTAAAGAGAGGAGCACCGGGTTCACATGAAACAGCATTTCTTCAATGAAATCTATTATCTGGAAAATTTCTTGTTATCGGGAATGCTTCCCTAATGAGATTCTTTGATGTCTTTGGACAGCGGACTATTAAAAACTAATCAAGTGGATGTCAACATTAGAAAGAAAACCACTAACTGCCATTTCTGTGCTGTTTGATGTCGACAGCTTGCACTGTTTTATTCGACCTTTTTAATATCAGCTCGACTAGGAATGCATGGGCTTTGGGTTTTTAATTCTACCTTCTCTCATCGTGTTGAGGCTCATCAAAGGATGAAACCACATGTGTTAACGTAATGAAAAAATGAGTAAATTACTTTTTTTTTTTTTTCTTTTTAGCAATGTGGTTCAATATTGTTGCTTTGATCTCAGCTGTTTTAACCTGACTTAGGCCATGGTCCCTTTTATTCTGTGCCTCAGAAACACTTAAGAGATTTAAACTCCCGACTGGGGCTGATTATTCCCCACCACATGCATGGGGACAGCTATGGCCCAAGGGGTCCGTCCTCCCTGGAAACCAAGGCTCAGCCCAGCTCACTCAGGCTTTTACCCCCAATGTCATGCCAAACCAAACCACCTTTCCCCAAAGGGGCCAACCATTACCTTTTCTAATAGTTGTCTCAGCTGCTTTGTCCTGGCATCGCGCGAGCACATCGTCTGTTGAGGTGCCACCACTGTGCATATACAACGTCCCTCGCTATCTTGGGCAGAGCTGTAGACCTGCCAGCTTTCCTCTGGGTTGGTAGGCAACACCTAATTAACACAGGGAAAGACGGGTTAAGTAAACGGGGGGAGGCCTGGCAGGGGTGTGGGAGGTGGAGGGGGCTGCGTGGAGGAACCAGGATGGATGTGGCAGATACTGGAGCTGTGCTGGGAGCAGACGGAGGCTCCTCCGAGGGCCCAGCTGGCAAAATTCACTTGTAATGCAAAAATATGGATTGGGGACAAATAAAAGAAGGGTCTGAAAAGGAGAGCAAGAGCTGAAGCGAGAAGGCAGCGCAAGTGGGGAAGCATGGACACAAGGAAAGGCACGAAGCAGCGAGGGTTGTAGCATGCTGGAAGGCACCGAGCACGTCGGGGTGGGGAACACGCTGCCTGGCTGCCGTTACAAAGCACTTGACTTCTCCTTGACACAGTGAGAGGATGCGCCCAAGCTACCAGCGAGGAGACAGTGTCCTGGCTGAGGGCTGAGCAGTGATCAATGTGCCTCTGCAGAGCTCTCCCAGATCTGGCAGTGGGAAAATCAGCTCTCCGGAGCAAAGGGACACCGGGAGTTACGCTTCCCCCCTCCTCTGCCAGACTCTCCTGGGGATGGGGAGGTTCACCAGACATCCATTTCCCTGCAAATGTTCTGCGGGTGCCGGGCAGTGAAAGCCCGGTGCCGTGCCCTGCGAAGCGTGCCAGCAAAGCAGGGATGCGGTCCAGAGGATACAATCCCTGTCTCCTCTGAGCTTCCAGGACACTACCATGGCAAGGGAGCCCAGCCACAACCACAGCAAGTTCCCCAGCTCCCCTCGTACCCTCCAAACCACCCTGATCTTAATTTTCCTTTGATCTCACAGTACTTTGCAAAATGCACTATTTAATCACAATCCAGCCTCCCATCACTTTGAAGGTAGCACCGTTTTGCCAGCCAGAAGGGAAATGTTCTTTCGACTATTTCAATAGATTACAAATAACCTTGCAAATACCCATGTTGACAGACACACACCGAGAAAGACAGCTAGGCAGACAGACAGACAATTTGATTCTCTAGCTAAAAGAACTGGGGGGAAAAAAAAAAAAAAATAAATGGGTCTCATAATCCCTGGTAACACGGAAAAAAAAAAAAAAAAATCCCAGCTTCATTCACAATCAGCTGAACCACTACATGAAATACTCGTCTCGAAACGGCAGAGCTGTAATACAGCTCTTCTATAAGGCACAAGCGTGCAGCCTGGAGGCGAGAGGTGCCCATTTTTCCCTGCTAAGGGAAGACAGACAGAAGGACTGGTACTCTCAGCCATTTCCAAAGTGGCAAGACCAGGCACCGTACCAGCCCTCCAGCAAAACAGGGACAGGAAACATACGGCACGACCAAAATACACCGCAACTTCTCTGCTGCATTTTCCATCCCATTAACGGGTCCTGATTAAAGGCAGGGAAGCGAATGAGACCTTGCGGGACTCGCCCCTGCTGTCCCAAGCTGCTTCGCCCAGCGACAGCGAAGCGGCGACCAGGGAAACTTTGCAACCCTTGGGCTGAGGGCGAGGGGGGGGGGGGGGCCCCGG
>NW_009260227.1:1222418-1232830 GCF_000687185.1 Egretta garzetta | reverse complement strand
CGCAGCAGCTTCAGGGGCTAAAGCGGAGCTGCGGCCGCCGAGGGCAGTCGGGAGCAGCGGGCCCTGCTGTGGTGCGTGCGGGGGCTGCCCCGCGCCCTTCGCGAGGTGTGGGACCCGGGTGGGGCACCCGGTGGTCCCCAGGCCTGTGGTCTTCCCGGGCTGTGAGCCATCAGAGAGCGTCCCGCACATCCCCACTTGCCCCCTCACCACGCTCCGCAACCCCAGCCCTCCGTCAGCACGAAGGACCCAACGCGCTTGAGCTGAATCAAAATGCGCTGGCGACTCTGCCTGCCCTCGAGTGGGCAGCCCTGCCCTCGCCCCATTCCTGCCCCAGCGCTGCTCTTGCCCCATCCCAGCAGGCAGGGCAGCATGGATAGGAGGGGTGGGACAGTGTCGGACACTGCCAGAACATCCTACCCCAGAGTTCAAAGAAAACTCTTGGCTTTCGGTGGTGTGGCTGTGAGGGAAGCCCTGCCGAGGAACCCCCGCGGGCTGTTACACTGCAAACAGCACACAGTCTGTCTGTGCGGGCCTGGCCCATAGTCTGCAGCGAGATGGAGCTTGTTCACAACTCGGCTTTCCTGAAGGTGTTTGGAGAACTGTCCTGGTGACTTCAGAACCAAAGTCTCGACCAATCTGCAGTTCCTTGCACAGCCTTCCCTAAGTGAACCTTTAAACACCCCATGCAAAGCAAATTATGATGTTAATCCCCTTGCCCCCTCCAGAGGATAGAAGTCACACCCCTCATTCTGCTGGTACAGCACCGGTGTTAGCACGTTGGAGCAGCCACCATGGCCCTGCTCTAGGAGTCCCTGCACTGTCCCATGGCCCCACCACCCCCAGCCTGGCCAACCTGCGGGAGCCACCACATCCCCAGGATCTGCTCAGCCCAGCCCCAAACCTGCCACCTCCAGAGCCGCGTGGGGCGTGGGTCTCATGGCCCCCTCCCCAGGAGCTGGCTGGGCTGCTGCAGAGAGGGTGCTGAGGGGTGCCCCAGGGCCTTGACCCACTGGTACTTCCTTGCCCTATAGCACCCAGGCCGGTGTGCGGAGCAAGTCCCAACTGGGGAAGCAGGGAGCTGTGCCCTGAAATGCAGTCACTGCTGAGCTGGCCTATCCCACTTTAATGGGACCTTGCCCCTAGCTGGGAGCTGGCCCTGGGATCATCCCGGTGCATCCTGGCACTACTGGTCCGAGCAAAGGGAGCAGGGACCAGTGACAGCCAAGTGGAGCTGTTTCTGCAGAGAGCGCTGGGGAGTTTCTGTAAAAGCACTGAAACGAAAGCACATTTAGCAAGTCCACCAGGTGGAGAAAAGGAGACGAGTTAGAGTACGAGCGCTGACGCCAGGTTGGATCCTGTCCCTCCGACAACACGGCAGCAGAATCAGGCGCTGGCAGCTGGGAGGCAGCAGCTGGTGCATGTCACAGGCTGCAGCAGCTGAAATGCCATTCCCTTCCCTCGCTTCCCAGCACTCTCAGACCCTGTCACCCCTGCCCTTTCCCCCTGCTCAGGCCAGACGAGCTCTGATCCAGGTAAGTCAGCCAGCTGACAGGTCAACCTGCTGCTGAGATCAGTAAGAAAACTCTCCTGCCCTCTGAATCGCTGTCCTGCTTAGGGCTGCCAAAGTAGCTGAACTACTTCCACCCCGTGAAATCAGCTTCACCCCGCCCAGGCATCCTTTCCGTGGCAAAACAACCCTCAGGCCCTGCAGCGTTGTGCCTGGGGTCAGCACCAAGGGGGTGTTTCAGGCTGTGGCTGTAGGAACAGGTTCGTTAGGCAAAAGCCTCGGATAGCTTCCATCTTTTAGAATAAATCACAGCTCCCCGTTCCGTTCCAGTTCAGCCTGCTCTGCCCTAACAGATGCTTATGCTGTGCTCAGCACTGTAGCAGCGGAGACCCTGATTGCTTACTGATTTCATACCATATAAAACACTTGAGTGCTACACTTAAATCATCTTAATGTTCATTTTTAAGCTAAGTTTGTAAGTAAAGTTTATCCCTCACGGTTGTCTACTCCAAACACACAGAAAGGGAATTAGACCTACGGATACTTTAATGGTATTCATCGGGGTGAGAAGCACTCCTTCGCCTGGCTCTGGATGCCACCTGGACTAAAGAAAGACTCATTTCCTACCAGCGCACGCAGGTGATTTCATTCGCATGCCCCTCGAGTGCTTTGCAGTGATTAAAGCTTCTGCAGACGGGGACAGCGAGGCACAGAGAGAGGAGCAGCAGTCGCAGGTCTCTGCTAAGGAGGGGGCCCATTACCAGGAGCCTTTGCCCAGGGGGGGCACAGAGGGTCCGTGCGGGTGGGGGGAGGCTGTGCTCTGGCAGCGGCGGTCAGCAGAGCTGCGCCACTTCCCTGGAGCAAACCCCTTCATGTCAGCTGGCAGAGGGGCTGTGTGTGTAATAACAGGGGAGAGAGGAATCCGGGTGATTTTCTTTCTTTCTCTTGCTTCCAGTGTTTATGAGATAGCCAAGAGAAGTGTTTTTTTGGGGGGGGGAGTCTTTGCTGGGAAGATAAAGGGAGTTAAGGTAGGGACATCAAGAGATGGGCTGTTCTTCCATACCTTTTCAGAAAGTTCAGTGACTTTAATGCATTAACAACCTGTGCTGGGAGCAGGATGGCCCTGAGCCCGTGGGGTATAACCCATGCTGGCAGAGAGCCACGGCCCTTCCCGGAGCCATCAGGCTGCCTGTGGCACGGCCACACAAGCTGAGCCCACGTCAGCTGCCCCAAAGCAGAGCCCTAACAAAAAAGAGGCTCCCAGAAATGCCGCTGTTTCCCTTTTTTAGGGGCGAAGGGTTATTCAGAGGGAAGAGGCAGCGGTTGCGGCTATGCAATGAGATGCTGCTGGTCACCTCGTGCTGTGCTAGGTTGCAGGCATCAAGCAGGAAAACGATCTCTATCATCCTGGTGCCTGAAGTAGGTGATGTGCAAACATGGAAACCTCTTTCCTGCCCTAATGATTTCCCCGCTTTTAGAAGCCCAGCATGGCAGCAAAGTGAAACGCAGCAAAAAACCAGTAGGGACATGAACTTGATGTGGGAGACCTGACATTGCCTTTACTCATGCTAGAGCAAATCAGAAGAAACGCTCGAGAAATCACGAAGGAGGAGACCCCGATGACTCTTTTGGACCCGATGGCAGTCACCGATGGGCCTTTGCAGAGCAAAGCGGGCCCTGTCCTTAAAAGAGCAACTTCCCCCTGCAACATCTGCAGAAACCTGTTCCGTACCAGTTCTGCTGAACGGGCTGAGGTCACCTTCCTCCTGATCACTTCGGGCTTTTTTGCAGAGGTCATTGCCTTGCAAAAAAAAACCCCTTATGATGGCAACAAGTTTTTTCTTGTCCTGACGCGCTCGCTACAGCCGCCCTCCCCCCAAAAGCAGGGGGGGCAGAGCTGCCCTCTCCCTGCCTCCCCTCTGGAAGCAGGGAGTAAACAGCAGGAAAAGATGAGCTGTTAGGGACGAAAGATCCCGTCTGCATGCAGCATATTCTGAGCAGAGAAAGAGGAGGAATGATAGATAAAAGTAAAGAACAGGGGCTTCCAAAATAGCTGCTTAGTGGAAAATTCCGCTGCTGGGAATGCAAAATGTGACTGCCTGCCTAAAGGAGCCCTGCAAGGGTCAAGGATTGCAAACAGGGCAACAGCTCCGTGAGTGTGAGCGTGAGTGTGAGTGTGTGTGTGTGTGCAGGACACGGCGGTCATTGTCTCCCTCTCCTGGCTGGTTCAGAGAAGAGGTGCTGAAGCGTCTGTTGCTCCCAAGCTTACGCGGGGTTGGGTGTCCATAGACCACAGTCAGAGAACTCCTGTTTGATGCATGGTGAGAGGATGGGATCTGCTTTAAAATACATACACCCGTATTTTAACAGCCTCAAGTCTTGCTGGTGCTCCAGGCTGGCTCAGTAAATGCGGGAGGCATCTCGGCTAACACCTGAGATCTCCCGCGAGGAGGATGTGTCCGGCTGAGCTGGTTGCTCAGCGGAGGGCAGTGCCCCAGGTGTCTTCCCAGGGCTGGCAGCTCCTCTCCTGGGAGCACAGGTCTCAGTGTTCTGGCCGAGTACTCAGGCCTGCCCTGGGATTGCTCTGTGGCTCATCCAGCTCTTTCCAACTCCTCCTCTCTGCACTGGAGACCGGCGAGATGTGCCTTCCTTTCCAGAAGGACCTCGCTGCGTAACTTCAGGGATCCTCCTTAGATACTTGCACTAAGTGACTTTTCTCCAAAGCTCCCTCCTGTACTTGATGAAGGGGCTCTGAACTGGCCTGTTGGAGGTCTCTCTGCCCCCACGGACTCTCTGCATCCCTCCTGGAGCTGTGGCTGATGCCGGGCTGGCAGAGTCCCCACTGCTGCCCCCCTGCCAGGTGCTGCTGCGCTGGCAAAGGAGCGTGGACTGCATGGAGGCAGGAGAGCTGCAGGGTGGGAAGGACCACCCCTGTCACACACAGATGGGAGAGCACCCCAAAAACCAGTGCGAGGTGCTGCACTCCCTGCCACTGCACGGGACGCCTGGCAGCTGAAGGCCGTGGGATGCTGAGCGGTGTGAGGGTCCCTGCAGTGGGGCTCAGGGCTGGGGGTAAGGAGATGCACCCCAGCCCCACCAGCTCAGCAGGCTCAGGCCAGGGCTCCAAGCCCAGCCCAGCACGGTGCTGGGTGGTCCCTGTGCCCCTCTGCTTTCTGCTGGGCACCACAGGGTTCTGGTGGTGGTGGGGTATCAGAGCCCTGGGTTCTGCTCCTAAGTGAATGACGATGTTTCTCATCTCTCTCCCAGTTCAGTAAACATTCGCCCTCTTCCCTCGCACCCCCCATTACCTGAGCTTGTGGCTGGAGGTATCCAAAATCCCCCCACACCAGCCTGTGGGCAGTGGGAGGGCTGTGAACGGTGCCAGGCAGAAGAGGCCCCCCCACCTACCCAGGGAGGCAGCATGGGCATGTTCATCCCCATTAAGGAACGTAAACTTTGTACCCCTGTCACCTTTGGAGCATGGGACAATCTTCTGTCGCATTTGCCACGGAGCATCCGTCCCTCAGCAGGTCACAACTGCTGCAGCAATAAATGGTACCAGGTTTCTCTGATTTTTGTGTTTGGCTTCCAAACATCCTTGCTTTTTTGCCTGTTTTTCTGTCCCTATCTGCCCCCCCACCCCAGCCTGTGGGCAGTGGGAGGGCTGTGAACGGTGCCAGGCAGAAGAGGCCCCCCCACCTACCCAGGGAGGCAGCATGGGCATGTTCATCCCCATTAAGGAACGTAAACTTTGTACCCCTGTCACCTTTGGAGCATGGGACAATCTTCTGTCGCATTTGCCACGGAGCATCCGTCCCTCAGCAGGTCACAACTGCTGCAGCAATAAATGGTACCAGGTTTCTCTGATTTTTGTGTTTGGCTTCCAAACATCCTTGCTTTTTTGCCTGTTTTTCTGTCCCTATCTGTGCTGCCATCACTCACACAAGCCTCAGCCCTGGAGCTGGACCCTGTCACCTCAGCACTGTACCAACGCAGAGCAAACTCTTCCCCTCCGGTCACGGGGAGGGTATGGACAGACAGATGGGGAAAGCAAAGGGAGGAAAGAAAATGGCAATCAAAGACCCCAAAGTGCTCTGGAAACAGTGACCATGATGCTGCAGATCACTGCCAGCTCCTGGTGGGACTTGGTGTCAAAGTGCCTGTGCCTGGTGCTGAGCTTGGCTCCAGGAGCGGCCACGTTTCAGGATCAGGCAGCCCAACGCGCTCCGGGAAGTCAACCCCCAGCTACGGGCGCTGGGGCTCCTCCTGCACACAAAACGCTCTGCAACCCCTCGTTACCGCGCGGCGAGCAGAAACGCTGCAGCAGAAAGAACACGCTCCTTATGTTACACTGGAACAGAATAATCCCCTTTGCAGGTCTTCACTTCGCTAAATCTGTGTTTAGCTAAAGCCGCTCTTGACATTAAACTCATGCTCTAGCAGCGAGTGCCAATACACGTCAGAGCCTCCGGGCTAGATCAGAGCCCATTAAAGTCAGCGCAGGTTTCATGGGCGCACCAGTGGGTTCCTGTTACTCGGATGTTTGGGTTAGGGATGCTCATTTTTTGGGGGGTATTTCTCTGGGTCAGTCGCATGCCGCCAGTCAGAAAGTGCCTTTACACTGAAAACTTGTTCTGCATGTTGCTTGCTAGAAAACATGGCACTGCTCCAGGGTCGCTCGTTGCTGCGTGCTCCTGGACCCAGGGCTGACTCCTGCTATTGCCCTGCTGTTACCTTTCCAGGAGATCTTTTGCATTTTGGCTGGTTTTAAATGCTGCCTCCCAGCTGGGATGGGGAGGGAGGCTGGGAGCCAGGACCCGGGTCCCGAATGGGGAGAAAGCTTCCAAGGGCCAACACCCAGGACAAAGCTGGCCTGGAGGCTGGGACCAGTGCTCCTAGGCTCAGCTCCAGGAGGGCAGTAGCAAACAATGGCTACAGACTACAAAAGAATCATCGAATGGTTTGGGTTGGAAGGGACCCCTAGGGGTCACCCAGCCCAACCCCCCTGCAGGAGCAGGGACACCTTTAACCACAGCAGGCTGCTCACCGCCCCATCCAACCTGGCCTGAAATGTTCCCAGGGAAAGAAGGAAAATCAGGATTTTTGAGGTGCTCTTCCCCCAGAAGTAGGATTTACTGGTGCCAAGACATGACTCATGCTCTGTGCCTCAGTTTCCCCAAGTGCATCTTCCCCTTGCAGGGGGACTTCTTGACAGACTCAACCTCTCAGCTATCCCCCTGCCCGCCTGGGTCTCCCAAAGAGCCCGGCCGAGGAACCCACAGGCAGCAAACCCCAGAGGGACACTCCTTGGGTGTCCCTGTCCCTGCCTCGTTCCCTTTTGTTCGTAGCTTCATCGCAGCAGAGCAAACCCAACACTTATCAGTCATAACTTGAGAATTAGCTCCTTCCACCGTCAGCGCACTCTACAGCCTCCATCTATCTAATTCACTCAGATAGTAATTAGTTTTGTATTACTTTACGCAGTGATGCTAATACCGATTACAAGGACCGATAACTTGAGTAATAAATACGACCCAGGGCTGAAAATTACCTTTCTTTTTTATTGGTTAAAGCTGAAGTTAGTGAAACAAGACACAAATTGGTTTATGAGATGAGGCAGCTGCCTCCTGTTACAGGCTGCAGATTTGCAGCTTAATCCTACCAGTTTCCATGTGTCTCCCCCGACAGCGGAAGAAGAACCTGGCCACCAACCTGGGCACTGGGAAGTCCTCCATGGGTAGAGGGGAGCCAGCACGGCCAGGCTGGGCGCTGCTGGGGCAGAGGGGCACGGGCAGATTTGGGGAGGGCAGCATGCATCCCTGGCAGCTGCCCCCTTTCCCCTGAAAACAGCCCCGAGAGGGACCTGATGTGCTCTTAGGAAAATCAATGGCAAAATTGTTGGTGTGCTGTGGGGTTTTTTTGGTTGGTTGGTTTTTTTTCTTTTCTTGCAGAAGCCCTAAATGTTTAATAACTGCCCATTCCAGGAAGGGATTGCTTCCTGCATGGTTTCACTGATTACCGGGTAAGTGGATGGCAGAGCGCCGGCTGCCCCGCTCTGCGCCTGCGAAACTTTGAGGAACGCAAAGAGGTTTTCACTGGTAATATCCCAGCAGCTCTCCAGCAAGCATGAGGCATGACAAAGGGACGGGTCAGACAAACAGACAGACAAGCAGATGGCACCCCAAACCCCTTCTGGTGATACTCCTGGCTTTACTACAGCAGCCCAAATCCTCTGCCCTTTTGGCAGCGCTACCTTCCTGCACGTGACAAGCAGATCCTTGGAGAGCGTAAGCTGGCTCTGCTCCTCCACCCCGCCGCCCCCCCCCCCCCCCCCAAGCACCCAACCCCAGCCACCACACCCTGAAACCAGCTTGTTCGACTCAGCTGAAATATTTGTTATTTTAGGTTTTGATCACTGACCTGTGGAGAGCCAAGGCAAGGCGCAAAACAAGTTAGGAGACCTCTGGCAGCTGGAAGAAATCCCAGAGCCTTGTTCAGGTCCCACTCTGGGGGGGGGAACCTCTTGCTGGGGGGCACACGGGGGATCGAGGGGCAGGCAGGGGCTTCTGCAAAGGGCTGGGATGTTGGGGGGCATGCAGGGGCAGCCCTCCCCTTGTTTCACATGGGTAAAACTACTATCCACCTTAGGCAGGTCTCAAAGCCCCCACCAAACCTGGGGGGGCAGCCCAGTGCGTGCATCTCCCATGTGCTCCCAGCCAGGCACGGGCATCCTTCCTCCCACCCGGGGGGACCATCAGAGGCTGCTGCAGTACCAATACCTTGATGACACCTCCCTCCCCTCCAGGAGAAGAGCTTTCCCAGCACCCAGCTGGAAGGACAGCCATGTGCTCACCCCCTCCAGCCCCATTTAACTGCCATCCCTCTCCCCATTTCTTCCTTTCTTGTGCGCTGGCCTGCCAGTATCACTGCAGGGAGGGAAAGGAAGGGACAGCAGTAGCTTCTGCATCGTCAAGGAAAGCTGCCCAAATCTCTAAACCTCTCTCCCCTGAACCTTGATCCCTCCTCCCCCGGCATGGGATCTCTATAGGGGATGGGAGAGACTCCACACATGTGATGGAGATGCGAATCCTGCACTGAATGAAACGTGGAAGACACGGAGCTGGGCGGTGCCTGGGCTGAAAGGCATCTTTGGGGATTGCATCTGGCAGCTGTGCTACAGAAAGGAGATGCTAAAACTCTGAAAGGGCTCTGCAGTGCCAAGCGAGTCAGCAGGCGGGAGAGCTCTGCATGGCCAGCACACACGGCCTGGCAGGACTTGGCTACCAGCAGGGAGCAAAGCCCAGGTAGATGCTGCAAACCAGAACCCAGCCCCTGCCGAAGGCGGCTCAGCAAAGCCGGGGCTTTAGCAGGGGCTTCCAACCTCCCGCCAGCGGGCAGGGACGGGCTGGGAGGTAACTCTGCCCAAGTCAGCCAGCACCACTCAGCCCCGCAGTTCACAGCGGATTTGATTCCCCATCCCCACCCTGATTTAAAGTTGGGCAAAAAGTTGGAGCGCTGCATTCACAAAAAAAAAAAAGAAAACAAGAAAAGGAAAAAGTAGCCAAGCACAGCAGCATCCTCGGTAGAGGAGGCGATAACGCGGTGTCCTTGAGAAAACCCACCAACGCAGAGCGATGGGGGCGGACAAGGCCGATAAGGGACAGTGACAGCCCCTGGGGAGGGGGGTACACCCAGGTCCCCAGGCCGGAGCTGGGCAGGAGGGGAGGCTGGAGGGACAGCGGGGCAAGGGGTAGCCCCCACCACACTCCTTCGCCACAACGCTGCCGTGGTCCTGGGCTGGCCATGCCCTCGCCCAGGCTGGGTGCATAGCCAGGAGCCCCTTTTTGCTGATTCCCGAGCAATGCTGGCGGCCGCTGGCGGCTTTGTCCAGCGCGGCGCATGCGCGCTCCCCGTGCATCCTCCCGCACACAATGGGCTTCTCCTGGGCGCTCACTTGCAGCTCTGGTTCCTTCCCACCCCTCCTCATCCACCCAGCTCTTGGATTTCTTTGCTCTCCCCCCCATTACTACCTTCTCATCCCTTCTCTGGAGGGCTCCATGCAATTAAGGCAGCTCTTGCTTTAGCCATTTCTTCCTGGGGGCAGCAGAAATACTCTGAGGGTGCAAAGCCAAAAGCCTTCCGCTACTGAAACTTCAGCACTAGGGCAGTGACAGGAGCGAGCATTGTCAGCAGGAGAAAAGAAAAAAGTAATCTACATAAAGCATCCAGGATGAGAGCCCAGCTGCTAATTGCTCCTACACTAAGAAGCCTCCATTCCCCTCCTATTTATAGCTGCTTTTTCATTCTTTTTTGCTTCCAGGCAGCATCACAATTAACCCCACAATCTAGAGCATCCTCTTGCAATTACTTTTCTTCCTTTCCTCGGCGGCTTGGAAAAAAAACCCAAAAGACAACCTCCCTGCCTGCCTCTCCCCAGTTATCTTAAAGAAGTCAAATGGAGTTGTATTTCCACTTGCAAGAGATGGCTTTTGTGTGTCGTCTTTCCTCCCCCCAGCCCCACTACTCACTCAGTCCAGGGGCCGGGACAGTAAAGGCAAGCATTAAAATACAGTTTAAAAAAAAAAAAAAGAAAAAAAAAAAGAAAAAAGGCGGAGGGGGAAGAGGGAGATAAATAAGATGCTCCTCTCTCCCACCAGCCTGTCACAGATGGAAACATCAAGGGACATTTAAATGTCACCTAAAATCAGCAAAGCTACCCCCACACGAGGAGCTGGTGTGGAGGGGAGGGGGGTGACGAGGAGGGGCCACCACCGCGCACCCTGCTTCCCTGTGGGGACCTGGGACAGGCGGCCCCCAACTTCGCGGAGCCCGAGCCCGGCAGTGGGGGTCCCGCCGTCCCCGGCCCCCCCAGCCCCGCACGGGAAATTTCCCCACAAGCGGGGGG
>NW_009260227.1:1220938-1221294 GCF_000687185.1 Egretta garzetta | reverse complement strand
AAATTCCAAATTAATTCAAGGCAGCAGGAGCGAGGTGACAACCCTCTTGCTCTGCGGGGCACCCTCCCTTGCATCTGCTCCCAGCACCCTGCCCAGGTCCTGCACCAGGGGGTGGCCGGGGCTGCAGGCAGTGCCCTTCCCCTCCCCAAGGTCCCTGGGGACTGCTTACCCCTCTCTTCTCTCTCACACACGCTCCTTAAATGCTTTCCAAACCACAGTTTTCCCAGGACCTCTTAAATAGTATTAAGTCTCTTAGTATCTGGCGATGCAGGTGAATGGCATCATCCCCATTTTCCAGAGGTGAGAAAGGGAATGCGGATCTTCTTCTCTTAATGATTGTTGCATGCTTTAATAGC
>NW_009260227.1:1218592-1220795 GCF_000687185.1 Egretta garzetta | reverse complement strand
CAAAGGGTTTCTTCTTCTGGAGTCCTCTGGTACTGGTTATTACTGGAGCGGGCGATGGGCTCTCTGTAGCGATGAGCTGACGCAGGGCCTTTTCCAAGTCAGGGGATCACAGAGCACGGTGTTCAGCAGAAACCAGGGAATTTGCAGCACGGTGACCCCAGGCTGAGGCTTGGTGGGGACAAACAGCTGAGAACAAACTGGAAAGAGTCTCCTGGGTGTTGCCATCAGCAAACGTCCAAGGGAAGGTTGCCTGGACCCCCTAAAAGTGGGATTCAGCAGCAGCCTGCAGCTTCAGGCACCTCTTTTCTAGGACGGTAATTAACACATTCGTTTAAAGAGCGCTTAGAAGAAGGCAGCCCAGAGAGCAGCAGTGGGAAAGCTGGCATGTCTGACTCTACCACACAGATCTGTCTTTAATATACTTCCCTCAGCACCTCCCTTTAAGGTCAATGCTTTATAGCCCATAAAAGCTGAGGACCTTTAAAAAGCATTAAGCTGCCCTTGACTTTATCAAGAGCGGCGCAATAAGGCCAAAAGCATCACTGGTATGGCAGGGTTTGAACACGTCCTCCCCTGATGCCTTAGAAATTGGGGGTTTTTTGCTTTTTTTTTTGCTTTTTTTTTTTTTCCCCACAGACACCCCCTGGCAGGGCTCGCAGCGGGACGCCCTGCCTGTGAGTCAGTTCTCACCAAAAATCAGGGGAGGGAAGGGGGACGAGCGAGTTACCTGTGGCTGTAGTTCTCTGCTGAGAGCACTGTTTAAAGTGCCTTCAAACCCCACCTGAGCAGCTCCCAATTAACCCCGTGACACACGGCAGCCCCGTGGTGACGCAGCTCGGGATGCACCATGGTGAGGGCCCAGGCGCAGCTGGATCTCACAGGGCTTAACATAGATCTGAGAGGTGCAGACGACTAGCAATGGGGGTTTCTTTCATACAAAAATTTCCAATGATGAGATCAGCTTCACCGTAAGTTGCTGGGACCATGGAGGGTGACTTCAGTTTGGGTGTCTTAGACCTCAGAACATAAGAACCCCCCCTGCCCACCTTGTTTTCCAAAGCAGTACCAAAGAAGGCTCTGAAATGGCACCTTTTCTGAGTCAGCAACAGCCAGGCCCCAAAGGGGAATCTCTTTTCTCCCCCTCCTTTGCTTTCATACACATCCAGCTTCATTGACCTTCACGGTAACAGTCACGGCTTGCACCTGGGTAAATGACAAAAGCATCAGCTCTGCAATTTGTTTTAATTTATTCCTCTTTTGAAGTCTTTCTTAATTAATATCAAGAACCTTGTTATTGAACTTGAGCTCCAGGATCCAGTCCCTGTATGGTCCTTCCTCCAGGAAAGAGCCCTGTCCCACGGAGCTCCACTCCCGGGACGTAAATCACAGAAACCAAAAGAAATAAAAGGAGAAAATTGCCCGGTGTGACACAGCAGAGGAGCCTGGGAACACAACCCAGGTCTTTTGATTCCCACAGTGTCTTACCCAGACTTTGAAAAATACCTCCAGAAATTTGGAAAGGGTTCAAGGTCTGGAGGACCAGCCCATGGAGCGCGACTAAAGGAGGCTCCAGCTTTTTCACCAGCAAAAGGGAGGGCTGAGAGGAGGCTGCCTGGGGGAAGGTTTCTGTACATGAAAGCTCTTTTATCTGATAAAAAAAAGTCAAAGCAAGAGTCCACAATTTGGAGTAGAAATAGGACCTGTTTTTTTCCTCAGGGGAAGAGAATCAGTCTGGGAAATAACTCAGCTGAAGGCATGGTGCCCTCGCCATTGCTTGGCACAGTTAAATCAGAGCCAAGAGCCTTTCCGAAAGATGCATCCTGGCTCCTCCAGAAATTACAGGCAAGATGCCTCCAATGAAGCTCTGCTGTGTGATGCAGGAGAGTAGATCAAAACACTTCTGCTTTCTCTTCTTGATTTATAAACACCATTTAGGCCAGCTCTCTGCTCTCTAGACCACGCTGCCCTCCAGAGCAGCCCGCTGCTGGGATGCAGAATTGCCTTCAGTGCAAAAGCACCATGTGGGCAGGGGACAAGAGGGGACAGGGGACGGCAGGGGATGGCAGGGGATGGCAGGAGACAGCAGAGGATGGCAGGAGACAGCAGGAGATGGCAGCGGATGGCAGGAGATGGCAGGTAGCCCCTCCCTCCGCTCTGGGAACCAGAGGCATCTGCAGAGCCATGGGCTGGGCAGCTGGGTGCA
>NW_009260227.1:1206584-1218372 GCF_000687185.1 Egretta garzetta | reverse complement strand
TGCAGAGCCATGGCATGGGCAGCTGGGTGCAGCCGTGCATTGGGAGGACAGACATGTGGTTCCCTCTTTGGGTCTCGACTGAGGATGCTCATGCTCCCCTGGCAGCCAGAGAGCTCCTGCCTGACCCTGCATCCCTCTGGGCTGGGTTTCAGCTGATTTGGCCCTTTCACAGAGGACCTCGCAGAGCCCCATCCACTGCTTTCCCTGCACTGGGCCCGATGGTGGCCCTTAATTCACGTGGCCGGGTTCTCTCTGCCCTTTGCTAGGATCTAGATTTAAAGAACAAAACTCTCTTTTCTCCTCAAAGAGCAGGGTATCGGTCTCCCTCCCCAGGAACTTCCCTGGCTCTGCGATCTCCTTACCTGCCGCCTCTCTGAAAACCCCTCCTGGAGCCAAGTGCCTCCTGCCCGCTGGGGTCCTGCTCTCTTCCTCCCTGCTGAGATGAAGGCTATGCCAGATGTGGTGAAAACAGCTTCATGGTGCTTTGTTACCTACAGAAAGGCACATTGCAGATGCAATTTTTTCCAAAATACCTATTTTCACGCTCAGTTGTCCTGCCTTTTGTATAAATTCAGTGAAGACACCTTCCTCTCTTTTTTTGTGCCCTTTCTCCTGAAATTCTGGTGTCGGGTGTACCAGGGGAAACCTTTACTGAGGACACAGATGTTGAAATGCTCCCTAAGCCCAGCCCTGCTGTTTGCTGCTCCCTGCATGGGCCTCTCCTGCAAAAAACCAGAGTGACTGAAAGTGAATTCCTTCCCGGGAAGTGGGTTCCGTGCCTGGTCCTCCCAAGCAGTGTGCAGTCATACTGGCATCGCCCAATTTTGCTTTGCTGGGATGCCAATGGATGCCCCACACTGGGGAGGGACCCAGAGTTGCCAGCTGGTTCACAGGAGCCGGGCTGGCTGCCGAGAAGAGCTGGGAGGTTAAAGTCAGCTCTGGCAACACTGATCCAACCCAACGACAAAAGCAAGTGAACTCAATGGAACAGGAGAGATCTTCCACTTGCAATCATTTGGACAAAGAAGTAGGAGACTTTCAGCAGCCTGAGGCTGGATATGATGACACCAATGGTCCTTCAGCCTTTGTATTTAGCCTCATCCCCTGCTTGTGACACCGAGGAGGGATGGAGAGCAATCTGCGCCTCCAGGAGCAACCACAAATAATTTGCACCGTCAAAATCCTCACTGGGGTCAAACGGGCAACCAAATTAATGGGACAGGTTTTGCAGCAGCTCCAAGGAAGACACGGCCATTTTCAGTCACTCTTGCTGATGGCTGGACTTGGATGAGGCACCCAGCAGCACAAGCTGCCCTTTCCCCAGCACCACCCATCCTCCGCCAAAAGCCCTCCATTCTCTGGGTGGGCAGGGCTGCACTACCTGGTGATAAATACCCAAATGGAGCCTTGCAATTGAACTACACTGGGCAATGGCTCCACTAAACACGAACTCCAAGGAGACTGCTTCCTGGACCCGTTTAGGGATATACATTTGTAAAACCTGCCCATCTCCTCCCCCAGTCATCACTCTTGTATGACGATGGAGGCCAGACGTACCTTGTCCCCTCCCGGGGCTGCTGGCTCAGCTGGCATTTGGATGGTGGTCCTTCAAGGGCTGCCCAGTGTAAAATTGTTTTTCCAATAGACCCAAACTATTGATCCCTTTGTCAGAAAAATGTCAGGGGGAGAGATGCCAGGCATGAGCATCGCTGTTGTGGGGCTTCAGCATGTGTGACAGGAGGACTCGCCGCAAGGACCCCTTGGGGAGCACTCATTCAGCATGTGGCGATGGGTTAGCAGCAGCCGATACTCGAGGAGCGGGCAACCTATCCTCAGAGGAAATCATACCTGTGTGATCCTCCTGAACAGCCCATTTCATGCCGACAGGCTCAATGATGAACACAAAACATTTTCTTCTGGCAGCCGGGATGCCACCGTGGCTGCCTATGCAATAGTTTCTCCTCGTGTCTTCTCTGGGGAATTGCCTCGGGATCCCAGCTACAGGTACTGGGGCTGAATTTCTCCATTGGTGGTTTTTACTGGCATCAACCCGCAAGAAGGCAAAACCTGGTGTTTCTTGGAAAATTGGCCCACTCTAGTAGAAGATGCTGATATGGACAGTAGGGGTGAGGAAACCTGAACAAAGCTGCACACCCAGCCTGCCCGTGGTCACTCATGTGCTTTTTCCTTCCCTTACAAAGCAGAAATACTTTCAGAAAATACCCTCCTTTTCTTGCAAGTTTATTCAGCCTGTGTCCAAAGTGGCTGTGGGCCATGATCAGACAGTGCTGTGGTCCAAACAGCAAACCTAAATGAACGCACTTCCTCCCGTTCTGTTACCAACTCCTGTAGCGCTGAGGGTGCGGGCTCAGCTCTGCTCCCTTCCCAGGGGACAAGGCACCACAAAGCCCTACGTGCTGCTTTAAGGCAGGGCTCCATGTACCTCGGGCAGAGCATCACCATAACGTGATGCGGCAGTTGCTAAGGTAACAGCACCAACATATTTTTTCATGAATAGCAAAGCAAATTGTCACGGAACAGTAAAACCCACATACGTTACCAGGATATATGGTTCTATTGCCCCAGGGTGACAAGTATTTACAGGCTGTTTATTTTTTTTTTCCGATCTTGAAAAATGATCCTACATTTGCCCACGTACTGTTTATGTCCAGAAACATCTTGTTTGCAGCTCCCTTGGTCCTCTCACGGGAGAGAGACCAGACTGGTACCGTGCATTTGGCCAGTGCACGCGTCGGGGCTTCGTCTGGATCTTCCAAATCGCCCCCGTGCCCGAGCTTGCTCTTTGCTTTGCTTTTTGGCTGCCCCAGCTGAACACACCTTCAATAACCAGCCCTTAATGCCTCCCCATTCACACTGCTGGGTTTTGTGTTTGCTCCCAAGGTACGAAAGGTTGAGGAACACCAGCAAGCAGTGGTCATTTCGCTGATCCCAGGTCTCAACATGAGGACAGCACCAGGGCCAAGCACGTACCAAGTCTTTGCAGAGCCATCTGCGCTGGGCCCTGCGTCTCTGCTCTTGGGGCTGGTTTCCAGCCTACAGCATCTTCTTGCCAGAGCCTCTGTTGGCTCAGCCCCTCCTGGGTCTTCCCCACCTGCAGGAGAGCACATTGGTCATGAGGATGGCATGGCCAAAGGCATGGATTAGCCAAGTCAGAAAGGTGGTGGCACCCCAGGTCCTACCCAGACTCGATGGGAAGGACCATGAAGTGGGAATAGGGCTCTCCCCACTCCAGATGGGAATAGGAGCTAGAGAAGGTTATGCTTTTTCTTCGGTGTTGAGCACAGGCAGAGCCAATGCTCAGGGCGAGGGAATCGGTCGCACCATCATCAGCAGGGGGGGGTGGGGGGGCAGAGCTGTGGGGCGTCAGCAGCAGCTTCTGCCCAGGAGGGACACGATGCTTCGGCAAATGCCTTCCCGTAGGCACCACGGCCACAGTCTGCTCGCTTCTTGGTTGCAGAACGAATGTCCACATGGACACTAGAAAAGCTGCCTCAGTGTCTGCCCATATCCTGAAGCTCTGTCAACAACCTAGGGCCAATTTCAGCTGATTTCAGGGATTTACAACCTCCTCTGAGGACCTGATCTCTCGGGCAGTTAGTTTGGAGTCAGACAAGGTCACTTCCCATGCATTTTTACCTGCATTGGGGATTCAAAATGCACCCAAAGGACAGAGGAGATGGGAATGAAAAGCAAGATGCATGTGTGCACCTGAAAACATGGCATGCTTTTTTTTTTTTTTTTTGAGAAAACATCTCTCATTCTTTGCAGCTCTTCACCTTCCTGCTCAGAAGCGGGTTGAGGGGCAGACACCACCAGACTTCAATTCATCCACTAATGCTTCAGGGAGACCAAGTGAGAACAGGTCAGAAACCAGCAGTGCGCATGAGGAATGGTAAGAACCAGCCTTTTGCATTGGATGGAAGAAATAATACAGCAGCTGAAGGAACGGGGATGTGCAGGAGACAAATGGGAGGAAGGGAACTGGAAAAGTCAGCCCTAATGGCAAGGAGAAAACCCAAACCCCATCCAGGCTGATATTTTTATAACGTTTGCAGCTTGTCTCTGTGTGCTGCCCCGAATCAGCACACAGCTGGCAGCGGGGAAGGGGACGGGGTGGCGGGTGGACGTGGGAGGCAGCGGCCTCGCTGACATCCAGCCCCGGCACTGCAGCCGGCTACGCGCCTGCGATTCCTGCGAGATGCCGAGTCCCTGCCCCGTTGCCGCAGGAAGACTCAGATGACCCCAAGGCAAAGTCTGCTGTCAACCACAGCGCCCCAGGCAGCAGCAGATTTGTTACAGTCTGCTCCCTATAATTTGCCTTGAGTTCCCTGTTCCCAGCGCAAGAAGTATTTTGCCTTCGTGTCCTAGCGACGTCCCAGAGTCTTTCCAGGTGTATCCAGACTTTCCAGGTGGTCACACGGCTAGTTCCATCCGCAGCGTTGTGTTGTCCTTCGCTTTCTGGTACGATTGTATTTTTTTCCCCCTCATCAAATGCTTCAGACCAGTCCTCAACAGTTGAAAATTTTGTTTTGCTGCTTTTAAGGAGTAGAACAGTGCCTTTCCTGGCCTCTTCATCATCCAAATAATTCAAGGACTGGAGCAAGAGGGCTAAAACCCCATGCAAGGCAAACCTGGTGCAGGAGGGCAGAATTTTCTGAAGCAGCCGGTCACAGCTCCTGTGCAAACTTCGCCTTCCTTCCCGGCACTTTAAGTGGTTTTTGCTTTTGATATATTCTCTTTGAAAGGAAACAAAATCCACATTAGCAGATTTTAAAGGGCTTGCAAGCTTCCCAGCGGCCTTGAACTCACACAGGAATCAATGCTTCCTGATAACAAACTCGTCTGCTACCCAAGCCAGGCGAAACCTCCAGCATTTTCCTGGTGTTCCTGACACCTGGAGGGAATCCACACTTCATACCACATTTTCCTATCAACAAATGGGGTCAAGGAGGATAACAACTAACATCAGAGATGCAACGAGCCCAAGCCACCCGGGGAAGATTGCCTTGTGCAGTGCAGCAGCCTGATCTCTTTTAAATTAGCACTAAATTATCCGTCCTTGCTTGGAAAGCACCTTGCTTGGGAGAGATTTCAGTGGGCAAAACATAGCTGGAAAAGGTGAGAGTCAAGTAATTTTACAGAGTTTACCTCTTTTATTTACACGGATAACAGGCTATCTGCCCGGTTTAGGGGGCTTTGGTGGGCTCTCCAAGAGTTTCCGTGGTATTTCTGGAGGGCAGCTATTAGATGGAAAGCAGTATTTGCTGCCGTTGGGGGTTCTGCCCTCTCAGATATTTTGCAACTACTGGGAAGATGCAAAAAGCCTCAGACAGGAAAAAAAAAAAAAAGAGGATAAAATAAAATAAAAAAAATAAAAAAAAGAAAAACAATAAATTCCTGAATTTCCAGAAGTGATATTGGCTCATAGGGAGGGAAGTGCAGACAACAGCTTATGTTGCTAAAAAAACAAGTTTGCACTGTTTTGGGTTCAGCGTTTTAGCCAACTGCTAAGAACTTTAGAGTAAATCTCAGCATTTCCCTGGGCCCAGATTGCATATTGGACCATATACCCTGAACAGGAAAAAAAAAAAAAAAGAGGATAAAATAAAATAAAAAAAATAAAAAAAAGAAAAACAATAAATTCCTGAATTTCCAGAAGTGATATTGGCTCATAGGGAGGGAAGTGCAGACAACAGCTTATGTTGCTAAAAAAACAAGTTTGCACTGTTTTGGGTTCAGCGTTTTAGCCAACTGCTAAGAACTTTAGAGTAAATCTCAGCATTTCCCTGGGCCCAGATTGCATATTGGACCATATACCCTGAAATGTTTTTATTTAATTTGAGTCCACATTATGCTGCCTACATATGGTGACACACACATTTCATTTTATGTAGCAGATGCTGCTTTGCTATTGAGAATGTAATATACTGAGTACATTATAGTATCGTTTGGTCTAGGGTAACTGCAGTGTTTTTTAACTCTGATTAGCCTTAATTTTAGACCTGATTTCCTAAGGAAATGAAGCCTATGACACCCTGCGCTGTATGCATGCCGGCGCATGCTGTACATCCGTTCGCTTGCCCATCATTCTCCTATTTCTTTTGAGCTCGGGGGCCAATTTCATTGCAGAATGGGAAAACCCAGTTAACTTCCCCTCAGGCTGCATGAAATGGCTTCATGTGGGAGATTAAGATCACGGTAGAGGTTCGTGAGTCCTGGGAAACAGCGCTGACATAACACTTTCCCCGAAACCATAAGCACTTTGGAAAATGAGATAAAGGGCGATAATGCCATTCTCCAGCAGCACCTGGGAAGAGGTATCAGTCAGGCTGACTTGTGCTGCTCTGCGTAGCGAAAAAAGCCCAGCTTGGTTTTAATTAGAAGCTGGTTCAAGTCTACAAGTGATTTCAGCTTTGCTGACCTCCTTGCTAGCTCACCCTGTGGTCCCCCAGTTTGATCCGCAGAGACCGGTTTCCCGTTCCAGCAGTCATCGCCTCGCATCGGGGCGGTCCTGGCATCAAGGGGTGACGTTTGGCCACAGCCCTGGCTCCGTCCTGCTGATCACATCCAACCCGCCCGCTCTCATTTTCACATGATTTCCACAGGCTCAGCTGAGCTCTTTTAGGAGGCAGTGGGGCACAGCTGGGACCGAAATGAATGGCACTGGGAAAGCCAGGCGATGTTTTGCTGCAGCTCATGTTGATGGTGCTCTGCATTTCTCAGTGAAATATCACGAGCGCATAAATAGCAGAATAACCGCGCGCCCGTGCCCACCGTTCAGCTGGCACAAACAAGAGCTTGGTTCTGCTTTAAAACATGGTGGGGTCTTCCCTCCACGGATCTCCAGAGCTTGGACCAAGGTGTTTGGGGACCAGGCTTGTGCGCCACGGGCCAGCGAGGGGAGCGGGTCTGCGGCAGGACGAGAGCTGGCAGTGCCACTGTGCTCGCCTTGCAGGAACCCCCCATGCCGGGCTGCCAAGACCTCAGCTGCCCCATCGCCGTGCCCACCATGGTGGAGGCGATTCCTGGGCTGATGCACGGTGCAGCCAACACCCGGGGCTCTGCACAGCCCCGAATTCATGAACTCTGCCGTGGTACAGTACAGACTCCGCCAAGACCGGCCATAAACAGCACTTAGTGATGCATAATATATGAAAATGGCTCATGCTGAGCTTTTAGATACAGAAGGATTTTTTTTTTTCTCTTAGTATTATTACAACATTCTCCTGCAGCCATGGAAGCACCGTCATAAATATTTAAAAGGAGGTCTAAAAGACCCAATCTGTGCAGATTGAATATTTATGGCCACCAACCCCCTGACCTTTAGATTTAGGGTGCAGCATACATAAAACAGCCTTATTAAACTGTACACCACAGGTCAGCCTGAGCATCAAATCCAGACTGAAACCTCCTTCTGAACATTTAGCATTTTTAAAGTTCATAGTGGCAAACAAACTGAGCACGATAAATAGGGATTTCTGTTGGGAGAGAGGCAGGGTGTGCAAAGGAGAGCAAAACCTGCGAGGATGCACGGGGCCAGGGCTCCCCTCGCCTGGGGAACAGCCCAAATTCCCCACAAGCCTCAGTTTTGCAGCATCTAAAGCAGCGCAAATAATTGGCCAAGGCGTTAAATGCAGAGAAAAATGCAATATTGGGAATAACGGGAATCGCTTGTGGTTTTGGAGAGTTGCCTCCAGCCAGCTCTGCTGCCTTGGATTTGTCCCGCTGTGGTGCTGAATCCCCAGTAACACAAAGCTGGGTGTGCTCAGTCAAATCAGGGCCTCAGCGCCTTCATTCAGGTTTTTCCAACAGACCCGCTGCCGTTCAATACTTCAATCAGAGCCAATCAGAGATTTTCAAAACCACCGTGCTTCCCAGCTGGCACATTTTTTTGGTTTTTTTTTTTTTTTTTGGTTCCTTTTCTTGAGAATTATGACTCACGCTCAGTTTTTTCAAGTTAAAGCCCCACATTCCCTCTGCTCGCTCAGCTCATCAGCCCAGTGCTTTCCTTTCCAACCCCCCTGCCCTAGACGGAGCCGAGCCCACCCTGGAGAAGGACAGAAAGGGGGAGCTGGCTGCTTGCGCTGCCCCACGCCCTGGGAATCTCCTCCCTGCAGGCAGGTCCCAGCGCTGGGCAGGCGATGCTGGGGCTGGGAGGATACAGGTGGGAGCTGCTGGGAGCCAGGATTGGACCTCGCGCTGGATCCACCGTGGAGGTGCAGCGGAGAGCATGCACAGCATCCATGGGTTTGTGAGGTTTTGGTGTGGTTTTTTTTTTTTAGAGTAAGGCAGGAGCCTCTCAAGAGCTCAAAGGCCCTTCAGATCTATTTGTAGTCAGGAGTTTGAAATGCTCCTCTGATGTATTTGCATATTTAAAAATAAGAGAGAGGCGAGAAGATGAAAGGGAAGAGTTTGTGCATGGCAAGCACTGACCTGCAGAACCCAGCACTCAGGGGGACCACAGCAAGGTGGCACCTGCTGAAATCCCATTCGAGCTACTGGGAAAGGCGAAAACTATGAATTTTTTAGCCTGTTCTTTCTTTGTTCTTGGCCTACTCCTGCCCTTTTCCTTTTTCTTGATTTTTTTGTTCTGCCTCCTTCACCCGCCGGAGCGCACGGCGGGTTTGTGCCGCCTCGCAGACAGGCAGGGCTGGGGCTGCCGGTCCAAGCGGTCGGGCTCCTGGCGGTTCATGGTCTGGCTGGACCACGCAAGCCGGAGCCCATGTGTTAAATAACCCAAGCCCAGCATGGATGAGCAAGGCTCAAGTGCTGCTTAAAGCTTAATGGGGTTGGGAACAAGTGCTGTGGGTTCGGTTTGGGCAGTCACATTTCGAACTCGTTTGCAGCGCGGTGCCAGACGAGCACCACTCAGACGCCACTTACGGTCCTGCAGGGAGAGGTACTGCAGGGAGCGGCGGCAGCCCAGGTTTTGGCGTGCGTCGCCTTGTTTCCAAGTGCAATTTTCCCATCTAGCCAGCAGTCAGTGATAACGAGCGGGGCAAATGTGCTTTTATCGCTTTTCTGACGATGGGCTTTCCAGGATTTGCGGCCGCTTCTGTGAGGCGTTCCTATTCCTCGGCTGTAGCACTGGATTAATTGCGCTACTAACGACTCTCTACCAGGTGTATGTCACAAATTATCCATGGGAACTGGACATCATTTTTTAGACATTCCCAGATTTGTTAGCTGGAATTGATCCTGCTGCTATATTAGCTGGAAAATAAACAAAACCACAGCCAGGCTGGCAGCGTGCCTAGCACTCGGAACCTGCTGGAAAAGATGGAAGATCCAATATTGCAATTAATAGGTCCACAGGGGTGTTTTGAGAAGTGCTTCGATGTCTTCACTTTGCTTTAACACTTCGCGATGCCTTCAGTGCTTCCTTTCAGACCCAGCCAAAAGCCGGTAGGGATAATCCCTGTGCTTGCCCAGCTCACTGCCCGTGGAGGCCACCAGGATCTGCCTTTCTCCTCCTGTTAGTGTCCCCCCAGGACTGCTGACAGCCGATGCTCAGGAGGTTGCAAGGGGGAGCAGGGGCAGCTGTCTCCTCTCTTTCCATCTCAGTTCCTTGTAGGGACACTGGACCAGAGAAGCCTTTCGCCATCCCGGGCTCCGACCACGGGTCCATTCGTACATAACCAGGCAGCAGCTACAGGCACCCATGGGGCAGCCGGGGTTTGAGCAAGGGAGCAAGCCTGCAGCCTTTAACTTGGGTCTTTCTCAATCCAACCCCTGCTTTTTGCAAACCCAAGGAAATATCCTTAAAATCTCTCTCCTCCTCTCCAGTTCGGATGGTGCCAGGGTTCCTGGGGGTGGAGCTGGCACGGAGGCAAGGCGGCTGCTTCGCCTTGTTTCCCCAGGAAACTCTCCCGCCTGCCAAATCAGCCAGCGATGTTTCCTGTAGCCTGGGGAGCCAGAAAGAGAAACTGTAATAATTATTTTTGTATGTAAATAGATGGGAGACGTCAGATGGGAAGAGCTGTGCAGATCATGGAAGACCTTAGAGGGTGTAGGAAGGACTCATTAGTGAGTGGGCATAGGATGTCCAGAAACATGTGCTGGCTTTTGCGGGGTTAAAATTGTTGGAGTCCAGCTCTCCTCTGGGGGGAAAAAGCAAAGAAAAAATCTGAATAGGTGGTACCAGACCTATTTATGTCTCTAAAGGATCTGTCCCTCTTCTGTTGCTTTTGGGAGCCTCCTTAATAAACTTGGCAGAGAGAAACATTTTCTCGGACTCATCCAAGGGGGGACCCTGGGGAATCTTTGGCACATGAGAATTTTAGAACGGTCTCACTGCTTTGTTCCCTTGTGTGTTCTGCAATCTTGTCTCCTGTTCCAGCTGTTTTTACAGGCTTTCTTTTACTGTATCCCCATCTCCGAGCCTGATGCTCACCTCCGGGAATTGCGCTGGTCCCCGGGGAGCCCTCTGTCCCCTCCTGCTAGCCCAGGGGCTTGTGTTTTCAGCACTCCAGTTCCCTAGGTTTTCAGCACCTGCCTGGAAAAGGGCAAGGAGCTGATGGAATTAAGCCACGTGCAGGAAGGGGGAAGGTTATACATAAAAGCAAACCTCTATGGGTGTTTGATGTTTGTAGGCACTCAGCACATTAGCAGAGATGCTGTCATTTATTGTGCAATCATCATTTTAAACCCTCTCATTTTCTTCCCCTCACTCCACAATAACCAAAATGGAGCAATAAAAATCCATCCCGAGGGGGACAAATGATCACCTTTACAGTTTGTCCCTGGGCCTGATCGGCTCGGTGCTGGGCAGCTGGCTGGGAGCACGAGGGCTGGTTTGTGCTGCCTGGGGAGGGGGTGAGCAGCACAGGGACCCCCCCCAGACCTCTGCTGTGACCCTGCCTGGGCTGTCGGTCCCCTGAGGTGGGACCTGAAGGGGAAGGGACCATTTCGGAGCAATCCCAGCCAAGCCATCTGATGAAACCCCTCCAGTTTGAAACCGGTCCTGCTTCCCTTTTCTGTCCTCGGGGAGAAGAAAGAGCCAGGACCATGAAGGGAGCTAAACTGTTGTTTTCACTGGCTCAAAGGCACTCCAATAGCCATGGTTTTTAAAAATTAAATGCTTGCATCCAATTGTATTTGCACAGCGTAACGTTCTTATCCAATGTAATCACTTCCAATCACTGTTCTTCAAATCCTCTGGGGCATCTGCAGCGAGCAGAGGGCCCAGGTCAAATATAAACCTTCTGGCTTATTTGGGAATGTGTGTGTCAGTGTTACCATTGCATTAATGAACCGTGTAAATCATAGCCAGTTGTTAAATAACGGAGGAGAGAAGGAGGGGAAAGCAGAAGGGACTTTATACCCTTTATACCGAGAGCTTTGCAGCTACAAGAAAATCTGTGTCAGTGTTGCAACTTGCCAGCTTGGAGGACATAAGTTTCCCATCCAAACATTGCTTCTTCAGAGGCTCTTGCTACTCCCAAGAGATTCTGCAGAAATTTGTAAAGCCCAGCTTCAGCTTGCCTTCAGAGGCATTTACAGAAGAATAGTATGAATGTAAATATTTTTAGTTACTAAAAAAAAAAAGAAAAAGGTAGAGCCAGGTTGCTTGCCTTCTCCTTTAAGCTTTCCCTGCAGTGCTGGGACGCAGGGATCAGATTCTACCGGCTGTCACTGGCTCCCAAACACACAGCGATGCTTCTTGGTTTGTCAATCACCCTTCACATGCAGATGACAGAAGCCCGGTCCTGAGAGGGGTTTCTCACTTCCACATAATGTACTGTTATTACTTTGATATTAAAGGGAA
>NW_009260227.1:1203570-1205727 GCF_000687185.1 Egretta garzetta | reverse complement strand
GGGAAAGAGAGGAGGGAACAGGGTAACCGGACATATTGCTTGGCTGGAATTGTGGTTTTTTTTCTGGCTCTCTTCCTTTCCTCTCCATCTGTCCCAAGAGTCAATGTCCTCTCCATTTCATAGCCCATTACCCAGCCCTGCATTGCAGCCAGGCCAGCTGGGTTTGCCATTCCGTCCCTGCTTGGCTGGATAAACCCCTTCCCATCCCAGGCATCGGGGCCGATGGCTTGTGGGCACCAGCTGGGGGCCACGCTGGAGCAGCCAGGCTGCTTAGCAGCCAGGGAGGTGTGAGATATTGCAACTAGACCAGAATACAACATCTGAGCAGGGAACTACCTGTCCTGCCCTGAGACAGGCACCCACTGCGAATACGCAGGGACCCAGCGTTAAACAGTTACCGCACGGGGGGAGGGGGGGGATTTTGCGGTTCTCACACCCCGCTTTGCACTAAGAGGCTGCTCATGACACAGGGGATACGTTCCTATTTCCTACCCATTTTATCAGGGAGACTTGATTTGCACTGCGTTTCCCCTCGACAAGCTTGACACTTACCTGTCCAGTAGAAATCTCTATTTGCTGTGGATGTGTTGAAAACGTAGCGGAGCTTCAGTCCTCGCCTCTCAATGCTCCTTTCCTGAAAACACAAACCACGATGGTCTAGGGCAGAATTGTCACTGTATTTGTAATTTTCCTAAGTCGCCTTTACTAAATTCATCGGGATGTTCCTGCCTGCAGGTTGGCTTGGGTTACCGTTGGCAGTGGTGTTTGGGGAGCTTCGTGTTTTGCCATCAGGCGACAAAGCAGGCGAGATAAACAATAAATAGTTCATAACGATCCTCATCTATTGCAAAAAACCAAACGGGTTATTTCTAAAATTAGCTTTAAGCATTTCAAGTTTTAAATGCTGTCAACAAAAAGAAAGGAATGGATTTTTTTTTTTTTTTTTTTTTTGTAATTATGCAGTTTACCATCAGCTGTGCCCCTCCTGCAGCACCCAACAGCCACGCTTCCGTCCGGGCTGCGGGTGCCACCCAAGGCAGGCGCCACGGTAGCTGGTAAATGGAGCGGGAACCTGCATGGAACCCCAGGTATGAACACAGTTTGGTTCCGGAGCTGGGTTTGCTGAACTGAAATAGCCTTGAAAAACTTTGGAGAAATGGTTTCTGAAAGCTGTGGGTTGGGCCAACTGGTGATAGAAGGGACTGGGGAGCTGCAGTGAATCATCCCAACACACCGCACGTGAGCGAGCCGGGCACGTCGCACCCGGTACAGAGCCTTCCGTCGTCTGGGCATGGATGGACGCGCCCTTCGCCATCCTCTGCTGGGAAAAGACCTTTAAGATCATCAAGTCCAAAAAATCCTGAACAGAAATAACCTGCTAAATTTGGGAAGAAAACCACGCTAGGCACATCCAGCAACGCTGGGAGGATGCTTTTCCTTTGCTCCACATTCTCAGTGCTAGATCACTTAGATCATTTACCAGAGCTACAGAGGAGATGTGTTTACTTACAGTGGCTTGCACTAGGTCAAGTCTGGAATCAGTCATCCACGGGGTAAAGAGTGACAATATTTCACGCCCAAGTAATCTGCCTTGTGAAAGAAATGAAGCTTACATGGTGCTTGGACTGATCTGATCTTTATTTCCTGAGGAGACATATTTCCAGTCCTCCTCATCATTATTAACACAAATGTTCAGAACCGCGTGCACCAGGCGGCTGCTAGGAAACATCCGCTGCAACAGCAGCCCCAGCGAATTCAATTTGCCCTGCTCTAATAGCAGAGCAGGTCCTTGATTAGCCAAGGTGGAGGCTGATGATAGATTGGGGTGGCTGGGGGGTGAGCTGCCTTGTTTCGGATTTTGGCTCAGCTGGCTGTGATGGCCTCTGCGTTCCCTACGCCAGGGCAGAGCATCTCCGCATCTGCAAATCCCCCCCTTTTTGCAGGGACCAAAGAGACCAAGCAATAGAGCAGCGACGGACTCAAGCTTACTGGTCCGTGATGGAGATGTTGGCTGGCCATCAGGCTTCGGGTGATTATGGCTGCATCAGGGAGGGCCTCGGAGCAGCGTGCCCTTTAGCGTGCTCCTCCAGTCAACTACATACAAGACAACCCTCCCGTTTATGCCCACGCAGCACATTTTGGTGATTAAGCAGGAAT
>NW_009260227.1:1198435-1203559 GCF_000687185.1 Egretta garzetta | reverse complement strand
CAAGGTGTGGCTGTCCATAGTCAAAAAAGAGGTTGGAGAAGCACTGCTTATTTCAGAGACCCCAGAGCCAGGCAAGGAAAAGCGGCTGAAAATAAAAACCCTGCCCAAATGTTTTTCCCGAGCTCCTAACCAAGCAAGCCTGCTACTGCATCCCTGGGGCAGTGCTAATGCTCTAAATCATCATCCCTTTCCCGTGACAGATCCCGAGGGAGATGAATTGGTGACTTAGGAGGGAGGGGGAAAGAAAACACAGGAATGGCGAAAGAAAGTCGTTTCACCATTTTGCCCCTTGATTAACTAATGCTGCTGGTGCGCTGGTGCTGTGCAGCGAGCGCGCAGCCCTGGTCTGAAGCCTAATGGAGCACGTTGGCACGTGGGACGCAACTCGACTTCCCCTAATTGCCTTCATCACCAACGCACCCGCAGCAAGGACCCCATTTGTTTCACTTAGCTTCCCCCTGACCAGCGGCGCCTCGCTGCGTAAAACCCATCCATTTCCATCTCCGCCAGGCCCACAGCACCGCTGCAAGTTTTTCTTTTTATTTTGAGGCTGACATTTGCAAATATATGTATTTATACATAATCCCCTCTTTTGCTGAGGTGTTTTTTTTTTAACCAAGCTAGAATGAGACAGATGATGTACATTTTTTTTATTTAATAGCAAGATGCCATCAGTGCTTCAAGCTGCACATTTTGCTCCTGCAGGAGTCAGGTATTTACATGCTGGAATAATGAACCATCAGCTGAGTTGCTGCGGAGTGACAGGGACATTCTGCGTTTTATGGCTTTTTGTGAAAACAGTCCCCAGTTGATAAGTACAGATTTTCTCTGGAGGAGGAGACCCTATTTGCAATGGATATTTTCAGGAGAAGAGGAAGCTCTGAGCTGGTACGAACCAGGGCAACTGCACAGGGTGAGATGTCGCGGTGTCGGAAACAGCCACCGATCGGTTCAATTGATCCTCGTCTAGATGGGGTTCTCTGGAGCTGGAGAAATGTAATAACAACATAAATTTCTATTTTCTCCGCTGAGATTAGTGCCTTTGAAGCTCCATTACCCTACCCCTTCCCTGGGATTTGGATTTAGGGGGTTTTTTTTGCAATGGTTGATGCCTAATGCCAAACACCTGGTAGGCAGCAGCATCCTCGGTTGGACTTGATGATCTCAAAGGTCTTTTCCAACCAAAGTGATTCTACGATTCTATGATCCTCCACCCCGGAGCGTGTTGGTGGCAGAGGAACATCACCCCAAGGGGGTCACAGCTCCTCTGCTCACACAGTCTGGACCCAACCTGCCGACACAAACAGAAGAGCTGGAGAAGACCTGAAATTTCCACTCCTTGAGTGACCCTAACACTTGCAACGGAGCAAAAGAAAGGAAGCATGGAGCCAAGTCGAAGTGCAGTGCAAGGGTTAATAAAACCAGCAGCAATAAAATGTTTTGAAACATTTGATAAGAAACTGTTCCTTGCTTCCAGGCTTGAAGACTCCCTTATTTTTCTCCCTCTTTCAAAGATTTGAGAGCGGGAAGGATTTTAAATACATCCACATAACGCAGCTTCAGACAGCAAACAGGATTAAAACCCGACTCCAGAAAAGGAAAGGAAGTCAGATTACTTGTCAAAATTAAATTTGCCTTTGGATGCCATTACTTTCTACATTAAAAAGCTCTGGGGATTAGGAGATAAAAGCGCTAAATCCAATCTGGAGACAGGCTCAGAGGAAAATGTCAGCCAGCCAGTAATCCAGGCTCTTTTCTCTAATAGGATCCTCCTGAAGTCAAAGAAAGTGAGAATAATTATTTAATTCCATTTTAGAGTCTGGCTTCTTTATCGACCCGGCTCAGCATCGCTGTTCCTGTGGTAAATCAACTGGTGGCATGGACTTTGCAGCTCCCACCAGCTCCATGAGCCGTTCGCTTTGCCCTCCGTGCAAAACGGGGCCCATAGGTCTTCGTGCAGTTCTCCGATGGATTTTAACGGCGACTGAAGCATGCCCAGCTGAGGAGCAGGGAATGGCCCATCTGGACCCGAGTGGGTTGCTCGGGGGTAATTCTTCACTGGAGCCCATGGCCAACAGTAAAAGTCCTCTCCCGGGTATTTTTTTTCTTTTTTAAGGGTAATAAATAAAACCGCACATTATGCTGAAGCACAAATGTGCCATCGCACGTCCTTATGCCATAACCCCCATAAAAGCCCGACACTTTCCATCTTCCAAAGACCCAGAGGAACAGAGCCTTTTCCAGCAGATTCCCCTTCATCTTTTCAAGTACAGCCACTGAGCCAAAATTACAGTCTGCCCCAAATATCCTAGCACCTAAAAGACTGTAACCATGGTTGCACAGTTATCCGCAGGCACGGTTATCTGCACAGACACGCATGTATTGACTCAGAGGATGATTTAATTCTTCAGCATGGTACGAAAGACACGAGAAGCCCCGTGCCATCTGACACACCGATGGATTTGTGCCAAAGTTTTCTTTAACCTGAGCACCAGACGAAGCTCTTTGGCTACCGCCGTGGATGGAAATTAGCAATCAATAAACATCAAAGTGCGTTAGGGCTTAGTGAGAAACCGTACACAGAGCAGGGCTGGTGGGCACGTGCTCTGGTTGCCAAACCCAGGGAGATCAGAAGACGGGCTGTACTTGGTCTTGTTTAATGCAGGCCCAGATGATCCTGGGAGTTCAGAGGTGGGCAAGAAGCAAGCGCTAGATACGAGAGTGATATTTTTAATAGGAGAAGGAGAGCAGGCGTCTCTGGAGAGCTAGAGAGATCATGCACTGGCGTTCAGTTGAACGCGCGTGTCAAACTGCAGGTCAAGAATTATTTATCCAGAGTCACTCTTCAACTCTAAAAAGGAATCCAAAAATAACCTTGGAAAGAAGCAATAGGGCTCTACCGTCAAGCAGGGCCAAGAAAGGCTCTGCTAGACCCCAGTGACTTTGGGGCTGGAAAATGCACCTCCTCATGCAGAAGCTGTGTAGCTTGAGGGTGATACAGAAGGTAAGTGAATGTCTAATAGGATGAAGAAAACAGCTTTTAAATCCTCCTATGTGTTTGCTAAGTACTTTTTTCTGCTGGTTCAGGCCCATGTTGGTACTCCAGCAGGGAAGTGCAGGGCAGGAGGCTCCGGAGCGGGCTGCCTCTGAGACGGTGGTGACTGCCGGTCGCTGGTGGTGGCCAGGAGACTGGTGCTCCCCATGCGCCAGCCATGAAAAGCCCTTCTTACTGGGACAGCACAGGGTTCTGTGCAGGAGCGGGGCTGACACCCCCTCTGCAGGGCTCCACTCACCATGGGCACACTGAGATGGTCTGAGCAGCTCCTTTTAATTTTTTCCTCTTGTTTTCCTAACGTGGTTTCTCCCCAGCCCATCCTGTGGATGCCTTGTTACTTCCCAGCAGTGACAGGTAAGTGCTTGCACAGGGACGTGGAAGGACCAAACTGAAGTCACGAGCAATACTTTTCCCCCCACGGGAGCATCTGCCAGCGCTGGTGACCACCTGAGGGCGGGAAGAAAAGCAAGCAACCCTCCACATCACCTCGACCCTCAGCAAAGCCAGATCCAGGGGACACCCACAACCTCCCTTCCAAAATTAAAGACCTGCCTCTGTCCTTCAGATCTGAAATAACATGCATGTGTAAGTGGAAAGGACAGCAAGGCCATTGCCACCGCCCTTGGCAGCCCGTGTCCTGCCCACAACTGCTGGAAGGGCTGGCCTGTGCCACCCATCCCTCCTGCAGCCCAAAGCACACCCTGGAAGGAGGGTGCACCAAGAGGCACCACCGCTCGCTCCATTTGTTTCTCCTTTTGCAACTAAACGCAGCATCTTCAGATGTCTGAGCCTGGGGGCATGTTAATTTATACAAATGACAAAGGGCAGCGAGGGGAAAAACTGCAGCAAAGCCAGCCAAGCGGATGCACTGGAGGGGTTTCTGGAGCTGGCAATGTTTAATGACAGAGGAAACCGTTTGGGTGACATGGTCCCACTGGGATGCCACGGTCAGTGCCCATGCCAGCCCTGCCCTTCCCGCTTTGGCACAGGGAAGGAAGCCCTTCATGCCTGATGCACTGCTTTTTTTTTTTAATTAAACTAGCTGTAGGGATTTTTTGTAGGGAAATATAACATTTTCCTTCAGTAATTCATCCCCATGGCTCCCCTATTTTGTCATTTTAATTAAAGCCAGCCCCAACCACAATTTGGATGTTTGCAGCGATTAGCATTAAATCAAGCTCAGGCCTTAGGGACTGGCCCCTCTTTTGCTTTTTTCTTGGGTTTTTACAGAAAAACCAACACAGTGCGAGGCCTGAAAAGGGCAACACCGCCGCCAACGCAGAGACTTCAGTCTTCGTTAGGGAAGATTTTAGCTCAGTTTACTGATTTCCCGCTGGCTTTGCTCATCAGCTGGAAAGAGATGGTCAGGTCTGGGGCTCTGACGGCAAACATGAGGAGAACCAGCTCCTGGGGCAGGACCATGACTGCCACCATCTCCTCCTGCGAGCAGCTCACGGGTTTCTCCAGGATGGAGAGCGGGCGATGGGGTTGTCTTGGGGTTTCCATGGCTTAGGGCTCCCATAGTTGAGCTGAATTTTTCAACCAGGTATCCCAACTTGAGTTTTCTTAGGAGAACAGCCAGCTCTTTTATTTTAATTGTCTCTCAGTAAACTCGCTCTGACCCCTCATCTCGCATGCACAGAGCAAAAGGCAGCCCCAGACCCTGTAACGTCGGGAGGCACGGGAGCTGGGAGCTCCGTTCCCCACCCAGGGCAGGCAATGCCTGACCTGGCTCTGGCCATCCCTCCCTCCCCAGCAATCCCTCCCAGCATGTGCCCAGCCTTATCACTGGAATTTTCCCTTAATGCCTATCTGGAACCTTTCTTTCTTCAAGGTTAAATAATTTGCCCAGAGCTGTTGTGTTGACTGTCAGTGTTCTATTCACGAGCTGTAAGGTATTCAGTGTTTTTCCTTAAACCCACAGCTTCAAGGCTAGGCAGTTACCTGGGAATCACACGGTTTGCTTTAAAAAAAGCTTTTGTTGTTAGCCTTTAGAGTGCCAGAGCAAAGGTGGAAAAACATGATCCGTGCATCAAGTAATGGCTCAGAAACAAAGAAAGGAGGGAAAG
>NW_009260227.1:1195997-1197856 GCF_000687185.1 Egretta garzetta | reverse complement strand
GAAAGAGAAAGGAACCAAGTACAGATTTCTTAAATGGGATTTTTTCACGCAATCACAAGTTTTCCCCGTGCCTGTTTCAGGGTATTTCTGAGCAGAGCACAACGGTGCTCGGTGTTTCTGGCAACCAGTGGTGCCCAGAAGTTACTCCCTGGTCAGGGCACATTTTCATCATTGCCGTAATCTGAATTTCAATCCCAGCTGCTTCCCAGCAGGGAACAATTCCTGGAGGTGCACAGGACCAGAGCCTGGTACGAGCTGCCTCCGCTGCCCTCCTGACCCACCAACGGTCACCAGCACCCATCCCCACAGCCCCCTAAGGACTCAGCCCATTCTAACGGCCTGGCAACCCTAGCGGAGACAGCAGCCAAGCCCTCACCCCCACCTCTGCCAAGGAGAGGAGCGCGGTGGGACTCCAGCTGAACCAGGGAGGAAGATGAGGCTGGCAGGACGCCATCACCCAAGTCATAAAACTCAAACCAAATACCAAAGCCACTGGCTGAAGGCTAAAGGCACGCAGGATTGTGCACGTGGGTGAATGTGAGAAACCCCCCCAAGACGGCGGGTACCTTCTTTTGACATTGCAGACAGGCGCATCTTCTGCAGCGCAGGAGGACGCTGGGCGCTTCACTGCGGCACGGAGGCAAGCACGCCGGCCAAGGGGGGAAGCGAAAGGGAGGCGATACTGCCAACTCCAACCATCTGAGCAGAAGCAGATGGAAGAAACAGGAGGAAGCATTGCAGAATGAGTCAAGATTGTGATTTTGCACAAGGGAAAACTGTTCATTCCAAAAGCAAAAAAAAAGAAAATAGTAATCTTGTCAACAAGTCCCTGCGATCGTGGAGACCACGAGCCTGCCACGAGCCCTCGCAGGGACATCTCAAACTGCCCCAGCTTTTTGCTGGATCCCAGCTGCGGTTGCTGGAAGCATGCACAGAAGCAAAGGCAATCAAAATCAAGGACTGGGCAGGGCAGGCAGAAGCAGGATTTGTGTTTTGGTTTCTCATCCCGTACACAGTACCGGGAGGAGAGGCGCTGCAGACGCATCAGCCACCCCTTGCCCCTGCCCTGCCCAGGCTCCCCGCCGCAGTTCTCACCACCTTCAGCGAAGGTGCCCATGAGGGCACGCATCCAGCCGCTGGATATCTACGTCACCTCAACCCCTAGAAAATGAGACAGCGTATACAAATACCGAAGTTGAACCCTAAATACCGAGACCTCAGAGAAATAGCAGCCATGCCTAAATGCCAAGCAAAGAATGAAAATGTTTCAGCAACAATCTTAGCCTCTAAAGGGAAGGACCAAAATGCTTGCGCTAACCTAGAAGCACAGAAAAACCTAAAACCTTCTGCTTTCAGCCACTTAGGCTTATAGATCCTCCTTGGTAATGACTTGATACTTAATTAACAGTCGTTAAAGTTACTCATCGCACCTGACTCAGGCTTGCCTATGACAAGGCTGCAGAGGCTTTCTGCGATGGAAGGCGCTTTAACCCCATCCCTGCCCAGGATCTCTGAGCTGCTCCCTGCTCTCACCCCGCCATCAGCGCGTGCCTCTCGGGGCCTCCCCTGCCCCTTGGGGTGCTGCATGTTGGCATCAAGCTGTGTCCAGATGTTGGGAAGGCTGGGGCCGGTCTGGGTCTCCTACCCCATGTCTCAATGTTATATCTGAAACATCAGACTATGGATCTGATGGATGCCAGTATTTTTGCCGTGGGCCATGTTTCTGCCCGTGCCCTTTTGCTGTATCACACCCAGCTTCCTATGGACCATGAGTTTTGGGAGGGGGGGGAAATGGGAGCCTGCAAGGCCAAGGAAGCATCATGTCAGAGCTCTTTCCTGCTGTCCTGTTTCCAAGAGCA
>NW_009260227.1:1192948-1195907 GCF_000687185.1 Egretta garzetta | reverse complement strand
CACCCGAGCTGCAGAGGGGCTGGGAAAGCTGTGGGTTTGCAGTGAAATACCCTGCACCGCTGAACTCCCCAAACTGAGCTCCCCGGCGTTTAAGGGCGAAGGGGTGCGCCATGCACATCAGCCCAGCTTTATGCGAGTGCTACAGAAATGCCGAAGAATAAATTAAATGCACCCGGCTCCCCTCAGCCAGAGGAATCAATCTCATTTGCACGTCTCACCCACAACCCTCAGAGTGCCGATGCTGAGAGAAAGTTCCTCCGGTTTTCCTGTTTTCTCCTTGTCTGTCCCCGCAGACGTCTCCCCAGTCTCCCCCGTCAGAGCTTCCTTGGACAGCCATATGCCAACGCCACGCTGGGAGGATGGAGCTGAATCAGACCCCAGGGAGGGAGGAGGATGGGCACCTACACACATTCGACTGCGTTCTCGAGGTGCTGCTTGGTGCAGAAGCTCAGCTTCTAAACCGCCCCCCCCCACCCCGCCAGCCCCAGCTCACAAACTGTCCCATGGGGTCTCTCTCCCCTCCCACCCCAGTCTCCCCATGAGCAAGACATTCCCAGTGGCTGAAGGGGGTTCGGTGACAGTAAAGCACAGCTCGCTGCTGCTAAATTAAGATGTTCTTGAGAATGACATGGCAGGGATCCGCAATCCTGGTTAAATGAGCACTGGGGCATCGTTCCCCTGGACGCTGCAGCCTTCAGCTGCCTCCAAGAAGAAAGGAGCTTCCATTTCTGGATAATTCAGTGTTTTCCCAGCTACCGCATTAGCAGTGAAAGCTGACCCCCATAGCTGCAAAACCAAGTTCTGCAGGGACTTCGGCTGCAGGGACTCCGTGGTTTATTGCAAAGGAATCAGCTTTGTGTTCCAAAGGCCAGCAAGGAAAGCTGTCTGCGCTGGCTTCTCCCGGTGTTAAGACGAGCTATAAACTCAAGCTGACTGGAAGCCTGAAATATTAATTGATCAGCCTACTTCTGCTGGCCACGCAGAAGTAATTGCTATGGAGTAAAACAGAGAAAAGATCCATTTATATCTCTCACGGAGTATTTTTCCCCAAAGGAAATTAGCACCTCTCTCCTAAATAGGGACTGTATGATTTTTAGTCTCTTTGTGCTTGACACACTTTTTTTTTTTTTTTTTTCCTTCTCTCATCCTGAAATGAGCACACCTGCTGGGTAAACAGCAATGTGAGAGAAATGCTAAAGAATGGGAAGAAGCGTAACTCGCAAGTTCTTATCACACATGCTAGAGAAAGGCTGGGGCGATACGGCTCTCCGGCTGCCCGTGGAGGAAATCTGGAGGAGTAAACACGCACACGTACAGAAGCAACCGAAGGTTAGAGCTGAGAGTCTTCTATGTGGGTCGGGTACATCTCCAGCATGGGGTTCACACGCCGGTGAGCCTCAGGAGGAGCCAGGGTACCCAGCGAAGACACGGGAGACGTAGCTGGGAGATAAAAGCGCTCACTGAGCGTTGGCTGCCTACCCCTGCGTGTGCCAGGGGACCAAACACCCAACCCGTGCTGGGTTTGGAGGGTGGGAGAAGAGGCTGGTGGGAGGGAGGATGCTCTGCTCCTCCTCCTGGGTGACAAATGCCATCGTCACCCTTGGGAATGCACCCGTTGGACTGAGGCACCCCAGGAGGTAAAGCAGACACATTTCTGGGGTTTCATCCTTATCGCTAACATTATAACTTGTCTGCTTCCAAACTGAAATGCGGTTTATGGTCAGGAAATCTTTGGCCATAAATTGATAAGGTCAAAATTAATTGGAGCCAGCTGGGAAAGTGCTCTGGAGCCCACTGTGGTTTGTTCCATAAAAACGTCTGGTTGAAGCACAGCTGGAATGGTCTGAACGTGAAACACCTCCCTGGGACCGCAGAGCTGGGCAAGAAGCATCCAAAGGGGTGTGCGATATGAACAGGGCGCGTGCTTTGTCAGCAAAACCGCTTTTTAGAAGTGAGGATGAGGGATGGCTTGATGCCTTTCTCCTCGCAAGCTTGAGGGTCCGGGCGTGCTCCCCAGCTGGCACCAGCACCCACCGACAGCCCAGTTTGACCCGCAGCGGCACAGGGATGCATTTAATTGTCACTTCCCGCGGAAAGAATATTTACACGCAATGAGTAAAAAATGATGATGTGGTACCAGCTTTATGGGCTTGGCTCGCCGGTGCAGAGCAGGAGGAAGCCTGCAAAGCCCAGCATTCATTACGAGCCATACGTCCTTGGCGGCTGTATGTAATAGTCTGTTCCTAATGAAGCTTGAACTGAAGCCAGTGAAGTTGTACAAATGTAAGGGAGAGGAGGGGAAAAAAAAAAAAAACAACCCACACCCCAGGCTTTGTGCTTTAAGTCTGCATTAAATCTTGTCTGCTGAGCAGATATTAAATATTACAGATCATTTTCCACCTGTGGGTGATGAGAGGCAACGACGGTGAATGCAGCACCTGCTGTATTTCATGTTTAGGCCTAGCACGCTGGGTATCCAAGAGAAATGTATTGGAAAATATAGCTCTGCACATGTTGTTAAACATGATATATGTTGTACCAAATTCTTCAATGGTTTGGCACAGTCTGTTGAGCCACTGTAATGGGGAGGAGGAGGATCCTTTGCACAAACCCACCGGTTTATGAATGTGGACTTTATATGCGAAGCTTGACTGCGATTTATCAGAGTAGATCTGGCGGCTCTGGGAGTGATTTGGAAACAGCAAGCTACTTAGTACACTGCCTCCAAAATGGAACTAAATAAAACCCCAAGGAATAACCCAGTCCACGGTCACTGCTTCCATCAAACTCTTTGCTCTCGACATGTGTCCATCTGCAGTTCTATTACAGTGCTGCTACAGGAATATCTGTCCTGGTTTTAAGTGTTTCAGCTGTCTAACAGAGATGCTGCAGTTTTATACTTTCCCTTTCCCCCTCTGAATACCAGTAGGAAGGAAAGCGTGATGTTGTCAGAGGGATG
>NW_009260227.1:1185870-1192910 GCF_000687185.1 Egretta garzetta | reverse complement strand
GTCGCTGGAGCCTGGCCACGCACGCTCGCAGCTGGCAGTTGCTGGATCTCTCTCTGCAACCCTTTTTCCATCATTCCTCGACAGGGAAGTGGTCGCGTCCCCATCCCTGGAGGTATTTAAAAGCCGGGCAGACGAGGTGCTTAGGGCCAGGGTTTAGTGGTGGGATGGCAGGGGTAGGGGAACTGTTGGGCTTGATGATCTTAAAGGGCTTTTCCAACCCAAACGATTCTATGATTCTGTGACATTTTCTGTGGCTTTCAAGAGGTTATATCAGAATTTCAGACTGGAAATATTTTTTTCCCTGATGTTGATGCTCTGAGAACCGAGCCAGCAGTAAATGCCACCCGTCCACTTGCAACTTGAGTGGGGAGCTGTACCCAGAGAGCTTGACAGAGGAGCATTTAATTGTAAGCAGAGCTTAGGCTGGCTCAGGTCGTTACTGGGGCTTGATCAGACACAACTGAAATCATTAAGAGCTTTGCCAGTGACTTTATCCGGTGTTTTATTTAATTCCCAAGTGATCCAGTAGGAGCTGGCCTTGCTCCTGTTAGTTACTGATCCTACCTTGGCACCACCTCACACTTGAGGGGTCCTTGGTGGTCTTGGAGAGGAGTTCCCTACCCTGGCACCCAGAGGCTGGGCAGAATTTGAGGACCAGCGAGCATGGGTGCTGCACCGGGGTCCGTTGCTTTGGAGAGGAGCGGCCCCACGAAGGCGAGACACGAGCGCGCTGTGTTTACTCTGACCCATTTGCTCGTCAGGTGAAGTGCAGTGCAATGCATAACCCTCCGTGACAAACAGATTTTCCCCAAGAACCCCATAAAGGACTTGGAAAGGACATTTATGGCTTCATAAAGCACTTTGCTAACGACTTGCTTTACCACTGCTAAATCAACTGCAATCATTTAGCGCTGTCCTCTTGTAACTTTCCACATTTGGTCTACAGGGGGAAAAAAAAAAAAAGTGCTGACATTTGCAAAATACATCTCAACCCATATTAGATGGTGTTAATTAAAATGACTTGCTGGAAAATGAGCTACAAAAAAAAAAAAAAAAAAAAGAAAAAGAAAGAAATCAATCAGAGCCTTAGTGCAATTAAATCCAGCTAGCCCAGCTCTGCACCGGTGCGGGCAGCACTGGCCGCTGCGGCCCCCGCGGCGTGGGGCTCACCCCGCAGCTTCCTTCGACAAATGAGCCTTTCCACACACCACCTCCTTCATCCCTGCAACCGGGTACGATGGGGCTCGTGTCCTTCCTAGGATTAAACAGCTCCCGCGGGCGAGACGAGCAGCCAGGCGTGCCTGGCAAGGCACTGGCGGAAAGCAAATCCTTCTGCTGCCCTTTTTCCCCAACGTTTCTTGCCCCATCCCCTCAAGAAGACCCTTTCCATCATCCCTGAAGACCAAACGCTGGTTGTGCTGGTTTTGGCTGGGGTAGAGTTAATTTTCTTTATAACAGCTCGTACAAGGCTATCTTTTGGATTGGTGCTGAGATGCCCTGGCTCGCCCTGGCTCTGCTCGCAGCATGCGCTTCAAGACCTGGCTCCGATCAATAGCGGCAGAGAAGTCAAAGGATGTTCCAAAAACAAGACAAAAAAAAGCAATGAAGGGGGGGGAAAAAAAAAGCGCAATATGAAGGAAATACACTGCTCCATCCCCCAAAAGGTGCCTTTCAGGCGGTTAGGTTGTAGCACAGATTAACAGCGAGGTGAACATTTTATAACATCATTGCAGGCACCCTGTGCATTTGAAAACTGAATTACAGAATGAAATGTAAGCACAGCTCCACAGCGGAGGATTTCAGGGCTCTATTGTGGAGTGAGGCTTGGCTGTGTATTCTGTAAGCGTTTTGCAGCTTCTGCTCCAAAATTCATGTAAACATCTGCCTTAGTTTAAGTGCTTCCTTAACACCAGTGCTTTACTGAGCAGGGGCCTATTTCAGAAAATGCAGTACAAGGCTTCTGCCTTCTAAAGCGCTTATTAAGTGTCAGAGCAAAATGGGCAAAACTTACTGGTAAAAAGGAGCCCGGCTGACAGCACTGGAGAAAAGTGGCCTTTATTCATCTTCTGAACAGGTACATTCAGGCAAGCAGCGATAAAAACACTTTACTTTTCCCAGCCCAGCCCCGGGGACAATACGCAGAGAGAGAGGAAGCTCAGTCTCGCCCCCCAGTCCATACAGCATCTCATAAATAATGTGATGGGCCGTGTTCATTGATTCTCTCTTGAGAGACCCCGTCATCCCCGTTACCAACCTGGGGAATGGCAGCAGGGGCTCTGGGGGCAGAGCCAGCAGCTCCAGCTCAGCTGGGCTGGGCAGGGTCTCCCAGCAGGCATGAATTTTGGTTAAGTCCCTCTCAATCTGGGTTTTGCTTCGAAGCGATGCTGCAGAACCAGAAGTTTGTATTTCCACACTTATTTACTAGACCACTACTTGGACCCCGCACGCTGGGTCCAAAACATTCACGTTTCACAATTTTAACTGTGTTTCTAAACGAAGGGGGGGGAAGAGTTAAAACAGAACCAGAAGATGCACAGTTTTCCCCCTCTCCAGCTCTCATCACCCCCTGTGTATTCAGGCACACTGCAGAGCTAACACACCTTTCACATTTTTAAATAAATAAATTATTACTGCACAAGTACCCGAGAGCCTCCCCGATCTCCTCCCCCTGTTCTTTCTTCCCCAGCTGTGTTTCCCGGGTGCACAATGGGAGCCGGGGCAGAGCCGACTGAAATCAGCAGGCGGCTTCAATAGGGAGAGGGAAGAGCATCTTCTGTTCCCAGCACCCATGGGAGAGAGCTCCCCTCCCATCTTATGCTCGCTCCCATTATCCTGCCAGTAACAATGAGGCACAGCTGTGATTACCATGTAGGAGGAGAAGCCCTGGATGGGGCTTGATAAGAAACCTTTGCTGCTGCTCATGCACCCATAGCAAGGGAGAGGACAAAAATTCCTGCGTGCCACCAGCAGCAAAGCAGGCACCGTCCCGTGGATCTGGGATTTTGGCTGTCAGCCTTTGGGCTGTTCACCAGCAACAACTGGCATCGTGGCACGGAGCCTTTCCTTCCTAATGTAGACCCAAATAATTGATAAGCGCTGTCAGAAAAGGTTTGAATGAAGGCAACTGCGCCAACAAACCCTAAGTAGAGGCTTTTATTTATTCCAGCAAAGCCCCTGGTGCGTGACCCCGTGAATCAGAAGGGTGGTCACATAGGCACTTCAGATTTAATTTTCTTAAATAATGCATTGTTAAAAGGGATGAGAGCTGGGGAAGTGCTCTGGCAAGTCTGTTCGTGGTGATATACTGAAGGCAGCTCTGGAAATGTCATCGTGGCGATACAGCTCTTCAGAGGACGGGGCAGATCATCGATCCAGATTTAAGCCTATGTAAAAATTGGATCATGTGCAAGAACACATGTAGCGAGTTGTTATGAAAACCCCTCCGCCTCCCTGCTGACAGTGATAAATATCCCGGAATTTTCCCCAGCGAGTGATAGGAGTGCCAGCCTTCGCTCTGGGGAAGGCAGAGCCGGAGAGACAAGTGGGAGAGCAGATCAGGAGGGAAGTGGATGGGGTTTTTATAAAGCGGGAGGGATCTTGGCAAGCGGGGGTGAAGTGTTTTGACAAAACTGGACACCTACGCAGGGCTGGGAGAGCTCCGGGTGCTGCAGTCGCAGGCTGGAGCGTGCTCTGGCAGCTCAGGATGGATGCGACCCCCCCTCCAGCCCCCCGCGATATCGCGGCGCATCGAGACGGGAGCGAGTTCGCTCTTCACACCTCGGGAGGACTGAAGCATCTCCCCCACGCTTTCACAGCCAGCAAAAGCCCTCACATTTTCTTAAAGAGGCTAAGCAAACAAATGGGAGTAGAAGCTATTCATCGCTGTCTGGAAATGATTCTCTTGGACTCCTCTGAAGTTCAAAGGGTAAAATATAGAAGTGGGCATGCTCAGCTGCACCTGAGCTGCTTTCAGCATAGCTCTGCTCCCGAGATGTGTGTGCATTTTTAATTACCTGCGTTGAGAGAGTGTGTTTTGGTAACTGGGATGGGAGGATAAATATAAAATCCCTTTTCAGAATGAATTTTTACAGAAAGCAAGCCAAGGTTTGTGCACACCAGCGCTTATATCCAGACTCGAAAGACTCCGGATCTAGCACGGGGACGTTTGCTGAAGGGAGATGGGAGTTGGGGACTCGGAGGAGTCGCTGGCAAGAGTCAGCAGCCAGACTCTACACTTGTCCCTTCCTCTCTCTAGTTTTTAGTTGTGTCCCAAAAGTAACACAATTCTGTCCTCTATCCCCCAAAAGCACCGGGCACCAACACTGGGAGCAGCAGGGAGACTTCAGCATGCAACTGGCATTGGGTGGGGGGGGAAGGAATCCTCCTCTCCTCCTCGTAAACTTGGCAGGACTCCCTTTAGTAAAGTGCAAATTAAAAAAAAAAATAAAAAAAAAAAAAATCCAGAGTCATTAAAAAAAAAAAAGTATGGGTTAAAGAAATCATCAACACAGATATAGATGCCAGGGGAGCCTGTTGCCTTCAGAAAACACTTATCAGCATCTTTGTCAGGAGGAAGCTTTATTTTCCTCTTTCTTCATAAACTACCAAAGATGATGGAATGCAGAAATAAATGATGAATGAAAGGCCTTAATTAAATACAAACCAAGAGGGACTTGGGGCACTGTATTTTAATTCAGTCTTCTGACAGCACTTCATAAGCCTGAGGACAACGTCTTACTCCCATTTTGTAATGCAAATGAACCGCTGCACTCCCAACCTTCACCCCCCCCCCCCCCCCCGACAGAAAAGATGACAGAGTTGGAAGCTTTGGGAAAAACACCTCTGAGAGGCCAAGTAAAATTAGCCATTTTTTGAGGAAAAATGCTGCAGGAAGTGGTTTGCTTGGGCTCCAAATGCAAAGCCCTGTGAGCTGCGCACGTCCTTCCCAGCCCACCTCGGTTGGAGGGGGGGATGTGGGGGGGTGTGTGTGTGCGTGGGAGCCACATTCAGCCACCCCGAGAGAAAGGGCTCGTGGATGGAACCAGAGGACGTGGGAGGAGGCATCGGGGGAAGGCGCTTCGTACGCTCATCTTTGCACATCACAAGATGAGTCCTTTCTGTTGGGGGGGTCTGATCAGGCTCACACGGCTCTGAGCGCACGTTGGTCCTGAGCACCACAGTGCAGCCGGGGCCTGTGTGAGCATAAAATCATAGAACCGCTTTGGTTGGAAAAGACCTTTAGGATCATCAAGCCCAACCACTCCCCTAACCCTGCCATCCCACCACTAAACCCTGGCCCTAAGCACCTCATCTGCCCTTCTTTTAAATACCTCCAGGGACAGGGACTCAACCCCTTCCCTGGGCAGCCCCTTCACAGCCCTTTTTGGGAAGAAATTTTTCCTAATGTCCAACCTAAACCTGCCCAGGCACAACTTCAGACCATTCCCCCTCGTCCTATCGCCCATTACCAGGGAAAAGAGGCCGACCCCCACCTCGCTACAGCCTCCTGTCAGGCAGTTGTAGAGGGCGATGAGGGCTCCCCTCAGCCTCCTCTTCTCCAGGCTGAACACCCCCAGCTCCCCCAGCCGCTCCTCGTAAGCCTTGTGCTCCAGACCCCTCCCCAGCTTTGTGGCTCTCCTCGAGAGCATCATGAATCTGGGCAAGAGACAGAAGTATGTTGTTGCCTCCAAGCAGGTCACCAACATTCGAGGTCAGAAACCCCCCTAAAGTGATAAGAAACATCTTCCCAAACACTTTCACAGCCTTCATGCATTCTACCCAAACCACCAAGCCTCTACACCCGTCTGGGGCCAACTCAAACAGCTACTCCCTGTGCCTGAGATGGCAAAGGCAAAAAGAAAAGGATCAGCCACTGCTGTTGGACTCCCCCGCTATAAAGACGCAGCAGCAAATTAAAATGTTAGCACAGTAAGACTGCAAAGGTCTCTCCAAAAGCAACATCTCATCTCCAGTCCACGGTGCAGGAAGAGATGTGAGCGAGCCTTCCCTCTGCAGGCCTTTTCTTCCTCCCCTAGTCCTTCCAGATCTAATAAACAGGGCTAATAGACAGCTACATCCAGAGATTTACTGCATTTAAGCCTGACACGAGGATCCAGAGACGGAGCCCTTAAGCGCCGATTTGTATTCAGCACGAGCCGTTAGCTCGGGGAGCAATGCCAAACACGGCACTGAAATTCCCGATTTCACAGCGGAGGACTTAAAAGGCTACAGGCACAATGTCATCAGAGATGGTTTGAACTCGTTCATGAGTTTTTAAATAAGACTCCCAAGCTCTCCATTTGGGTTATGGGAGAATTTATGGGTTTAGCGAAGAGCGTTTTTATATCTTATCAGAAGTTCAAACAGGAGGAGAATAACTCTTTGGAACACAAGTGACAGCGGCTGGTGACAAGGGAGCTGACTCCTGCAGCTGGATGTACTCCCATTCCTGGGTCCCCAAGTCCCCTCTTTCCCAGACCAGCCCAGATGCCAGAGAAAGGGTGAAGAGGCAGGACGCTCATTCACAACATCTTTTGTGTTCTTGTTTGCCTCTGGTACCTTGGGCCTTTAGGCATTTCAAGAAACCTAGAAGCATTTTTCAAGGCTTTTTCTTCAGCCATACAGTTTGGAAGCAGAATCTCTCTCCCACACAATCCCAGGAGCTCACAGATTTTCAGGGCCGGGGGGAGGGGGGGGGATGTCTCACAGAGCAGTCAATGTCAGAAAGCCTTTGTGGGGTCAGGATGAGTTCAGGCTCATACGATGCACAGAGTCCAAGGCCCTGCTGAAGGAAGGGCAGCTACCATTTGCATCCCAGCATGAACCCATCTCCTATGTCCTCAGAGACTGGGCAACTGGTGTCCCTGTCACTGCTGGCCAAGCACAGCTCATCGAATGCTGGAGTCAGCCTCGCTACTCATCTCTAGCAGACAAACCGACAGCTTGGTGTTCTATCATCAATATTAATCGGCTCATTAACAAAGGCTTGTAAAACCAGTCCCAGGGACAGGGGGGAAAAAAGGCGGGGGGGGGGGGAGAAA
>NW_009260227.1:1180497-1182172 GCF_000687185.1 Egretta garzetta | reverse complement strand
GGAAGCAGAATCCCTCTCCCACACAATCCCAGGAGCTCACAGATTTTCAGGGCCGGGGGGAGGGGGGGGGATGTCTCACAGAGCAGTCAATGTCAGAAAGCCTTTGTGGGGTCAGGATGAGTTCAGGCTCATACGATGCACAGAGTCCAAGGCCCTGCTGAAGGAAGGGCAGCTACCATTTGCATCCCAGCATGAACCCATCTCCTATGTCCTCAGAGACTGGGCAACTGGTGTCCCTGTCACTGCTGGCCAAGCACAGCTCATCGAATGCTGGAGTCAGCCTCGCTACTCATCTCTAGCAGACAAACCGACAGCTTGGTGTTCTATCATCAATATTAATCGGCTCATTAACAAAGGCTTGTAAAACCAGTCCCAGGGACAGGGGGGAAAAAAGGCGGGGGGGGGGGATGAAATCAGCAAACCAATCTATCTTTGAGATTTTTAAGCTTTTGACTATAGATTTCTTCCTTCCACCCAGTGTCAGCCAGAGCAGGGAGGGGGTGAGACCTGTGTAGTTAAACAAATCAATTGATGAATTTTCTCCATGACATTCAGGGGCCGAGTCCTGGGCTAATCGTAAAAAGGCACTGCCAGAGGATTTTAATAAATCCCTTTAATTAAGTGATATGTTTTAAAATTAAATTATGATGAAAACTATAAATCCTTTCCCAACAAATGGAGTTCAGCATGCACAGAAGGAAAAGAGCATCCCTCTTCTTTTATCTTTCTGGTTTTTCCGCCCCTTAATACAACAGGATTCAAACAATTAATTATCAAACAATACAGGAAGCCATGTCATTTATCACCCTGCAATCCAGCCTTTTAAGTTAGCTGGATTTAACCTTGCAGTAACTAATCCTGTGCTGGCAGAATGGTTTGACTTCTCCCTCCCCACCCCACCCCAAGCTTAAGGGCTCAGGTGCTTTGCTCTGAGGTCGTTCCCCACAGCTGAGCCTGGGCCAGGACTGCAGCCACCCCAAATGCAGGTGGCCCAGCCTAGGACCTCTCCATGGGGTACCTGAACAGCATCCCCTCTTCGAGGGCAAGCAAGGTCCATGCCCTTGGCTTGCCAATGCCCCTTTCGCAACATGGGCCCTATGCATCAGCCCCAACGCAGTGATCAACCAGCCCGCCCCAAGGATATACAAGCAAAAGCGTTATTCATGCCAGTAAGCACAGTAAAATACCCTGGTACATGAGGCCTTTGCACTGGGAGACTACAATAAGCTGGCACAAGGTAGACGGGTCACTTGTCCCTGACCCCGAGAGACTTTGCTCGTGCGCGGCACTGGGAATCACAGCCAGCAGCGGCACCAAGACCCGCTCAGCCCCGGCTTTGGCAGGAACAGATTGGTGTCCTGCTCCTGCCCTCCCATTGATCCCTGGGCACGCAGCAGCTTGCTTGCTGTTTCACAGTACGTGGTTTCTCAAAATGAGAAACATCCCTGTGGGACTAAGCTCAGCGCCTTGCAAAGTCCCACAGGAGAAACGAACGGCGATCGCGCCGGAACGCGCGGGTAGAGCAAGAAAAATCCCTGGTTCGTTCACCCCTGACCAGACCCAAGGGCAGGGTGGCGAGGAGCTGCTTGATGCAGTGTGGTGGTTTGTGAAGAAGGGGGCTGGTGGTGAAATGAGAATTGCAGAGGGATGCGGAGGAGGGAAAGGGGTGTCTTGT
>NW_009260227.1:1179115-1180476 GCF_000687185.1 Egretta garzetta | reverse complement strand
CCCTTGCGCCCGCGCCGGGGTAGCTCTGCTGAGGCTGTTTCTCCGCTGCTGGTTTATCTTGTAGATTGAACACAGAGCTCATGTGGTTCAGTACAAGGAAACCTTGAACCAGAGCAGCCGAGAGCAGGAAAGAATGGGGTTGCATGAAAAGAGTTTGGGAAAAAAAAAGAAAAAACGCATATAGCACTGCTCACAAAGCTGTACCTGCTCGACGGATTGCCTTATCCATCACCATTTAGTTGTATAATGCAAGAGCTGTCTTAATGCAGCACAGAGAGAGTCAATGAGGATGGGAGAGAAACTTAACAGCAAGAGAGATCGTTCCCCAAGATACAGCCTTGGCACAGCCAGGCAACCAGAGGCTCTTCCTTAGCGTATTTACCTTGCTCCACCAGCATCAGACTTGCTGCATAAATAGAAGTGTTCAGTTGCTTCTCCTGGCCAGCTCACCTCCTCCACTGGGATATCCGTGCAAACAGCTCAGGGTACCAGGCCACCGTAATTTCCTTCTCCAGCGAGGCTGACAGTAATTTCAGGAAAAAAGAAAGAGAAAACAAACAAAGAAATCCAATTGGAATAGCTGCTGAAAGGTTGCAAACAAGGTGAAGGAAATAACACAAGTGAAATAATACAGCCCGGAGAACGTAGAGAGGCTGATCATAGGAACTGTCTTAATATTAACTTTCCTGTTGCCAGGGTAGGACCAGCACCCTGCTGGTGGCTCTGGAATGCACAGGGGCCATACCAGCACCTACAACAGTGCTTGGCACGCATTCACCACCTTCACTTTTAAAAGCATCGCTCTATCACCAAGCACTTTAGCCCCAAACCAAACAGCATTACAGCCAGCTGAATCTTTCTTGTGAGTCCCCTTCAGACAGAAAGTATTCTGGGGGCTATAAAGTCACAGAAATTTTTCATTTTTGTAAAAACCCTCAATTAACTTCAAACCTCGATAAGATTTTTCAGTTTCCAGATGCTGCCAGCACTGAACATTCTGGCTTACCGTCACTTGATTTCAAAGGACAAGCACACACGAGGCAAGCTGCTCCCAAACCTTTCTCACTTTGCAAGGAAGAAGACCCCAGCAGCTGCTGGCTTTTTATGGGGCAAAAGCAATCAGGAGCCTCACCTGGTGAAAGCCTGATTTACTACCATGTGTCTCAGAATTAACCCCCTCAAATCTTGGTAAATCATAGAATCATAGATCATCAAGTCCAACCATTCACCTTACACTGCCATCCCACCACTACACCCTGTCCCTAAGCACCGCGTCCGCCTGGCTTTTAAATACCCCCAGGGATGGGGACTCAACCCCTTCCCTGGGCAGCCCATTCCAGACCCTGGCAACCCTTTAGGGA
>NW_009260227.1:1177669-1179055 GCF_000687185.1 Egretta garzetta | reverse complement strand
TCTCCTCTGGACATGCTCCAGCAACACAACATCACTTTTCAAAAGGAAAGGAGACACAGGCAGCCCTGAGGTTTCCCATGCTGGAAACATTTTCAGGGGCTTTTAATTTACATTGCCATAAGCATCAGCACTTAAGGAACGGGGGCATTCGCACAGGGACATTCACCAACGTCCCCTTGGGGTGGCATGTACAGATCTTACCTCTTTATTGCCCAGCAGCCCAATTATCCTGTGCTTCTCTGTTTCTGGCAAGGCGCAAAAACCTACAGGAGTCACAAGGAATGCGAAGGCGAGGGGAAGAGGAGCAGGAGCTGCTGTTTACCCGTCCCTTAGTGAAACAGAAGCTCATAAATTTCCCAATTAAAATTCTCTTGAAAGACATCAATTGATGAAACATAACTTATTGCTGGTAAAACACAATTGTTTTCAATAATTAATATACACGATACCTTTAAGAAAGGCAGAGGTCTTGCAGAGCGGAAGGTGCAATTATTGTTTCATTAAAGATTGATTACATGTGTGGCCAGTCATTTGAATAATGGCTCTGCTGACACCTTAAATGGAATGATAAATGAGGTTGGGTCCACTGCTGTGACTTGATGCACAAGTTGACTCATGGATGCTAGTGAGAAACAGCAGCATCTTTCCAGCCCAAAAGGTCATCTGAAATATTAAAGAGCTGAAGATCAAGTAACTATGAATAAGGTCAAAGAGAGTGTTATGGTGACAGGACTGGAATTAATTAAGTGATAATTTTCCTACTTTTTTTTTTTTGTTGTTATGAAAGGAATCCAAAGGCATGGCCTCACTCAGAACTGGAGGGCAGGGTGTTTGTAACCAGCCACAGCGGAACAGATTCTCTGCTCAGAGAGAAAAGGAAGGCACCCACTTTTTGTGACGGGAGCCACCTGGAAAAGGGTGGTTGCCACCATAGTGGTGTCATCTGCTTGTGGGAAAATGCCATGAAATCTCTAGGATGGAGAGGAGCCCCTTCTTTCCCATCGGCAGAGCCCATGGGTTGCCCTCCTCCCTCCCTCCCCGTTGCGCAGGACCAGGCGTTTTGGGCAGGCTCCTCTGGTGAGGGCAGAAATGCGGTGGCGTTTCCGAGGCTGCGGCATGGTGAAACCTAGCAAAAGCTCAGGACAACCCCTGCCTGCAGTGCTCACTAAACCCTCTGTGGGCAGATCTACCCACACCTGAATGGTGAGCCGGGTGGGATGCTCATCGTTCCCACCCACACGCGCTGCTGGGGGAGCAAAGGCAGCAATGTGGATCCAACCTCCTCAGGTTGGGGCTGGCAGCCTGGGGCTTTGCAGGAGGAGATGGAGCTTTTGGGTTGCTTCCAGTAGCCATTGGCAGGCGCCGCGGGAGGCGTTGCACACCCCC
>NW_009260227.1:1173188-1176868 GCF_000687185.1 Egretta garzetta | reverse complement strand
GGCAGCCGCCGATGCAGTCATTGCACACCCCTGGACCTCCACCTCCCCTTAAAGGAAGCATGAAAGGAAAGCATCCAAAGCGTCTTGTCTCGGGGAATGGAGAGGGGGGACACATTTGTTACTAAAAGTACATCTGGCGGTTCAGTCCTGAGCTCGGGGCCCAGGAAGGCGAATGGTGCTCCATGGGTGTGCACGCCGAGGGCTCACTGTGGCACTGACGGGAGGGAGAGCAGCCCAGGGCGCATTGCAGGGACACGGGGAACTGTCGGTGAGTCTTCCCCCCCCTCCGCACCCCTCCGTGCTTCTTGCAAGCCTGCATGCTGCCACCGATACCGATTGTGCTCGAGACAGAAGCGTGAAGCCCACAACATGGTGGTTGTAGCATCCTTGGGTTGTCGTGGCTGGAACAAGCAGCGCAGGGGGTGAAGTGGTCCCCCCTTTTCAGTGGCAAAGTGGGGAGCAGGCCAATGCCAACATCCTTCTGCAGCCAGCAAAGTTTGCAGGGCAGGAGTTACAATAAGAAAGAACAAATGTATGTTGGAAGTAAACGCCTTAATTATATTCATGATGGGGTTTGCCCTAGACTACAGCGCTGAGGAGACCCTCTTCTATCAAAGTCAATTAAATGGTTGCTATTCTCCTAAACCCCAGCAATAAAACAAGAGCTGTACATATCCATTAAACTGCAGTACACATCCATTAAACTTGCTTTTGCTGCTGCAGTTCATTTACTGCCAGGTTTGGACTTGACTCGGATCATGTTTAGGTGAGTTTTACCATGGTGTAATAGCAGAACCTTCACAAAGCCAGTCCGGCTGATTTACTCCAGCCTGGTACAGATACTGACACGGTTATGAAGGGGATGAGGCAGATGCTTTCATTTCAAAGACCTGCAAATAATCTTTGTGCATCAGCCAACCCAGGAGATTAATGGGTTGCTGAAGTCAGGTTACTCTACACACACAAACAACCTACATGCAACTCTTGAAAGAAATTTCTCATAGAGATAGGAAAGCTTTCTCCCTGCAAACACCTCTAGAAAGTTTGTGCAGAAGAGGACCGCCGTCTACATACTCCTCCTGTCCCCTCAGCTCCCGGGGAATAGAGTTGGAGGTGACAAGGGAGGGTGCAGTGCTGGGGCTGGCTGGGCCATCTGCACGAAACCCATCTCCCTGCACATCATGACCTTCATTCCCAAGTTAGCAGCAGAGCAATCCTGAGCTGGGGACCTCCAGGCCCTCAGCTGCACTCAGTTGTCAAACTAAATCCCTTAAGAAGAAAAAATGGGTTTTTTTTCCTCTTGCACGGAACCATGGCTGGGAGTTTGCTTGTGCCGAGAGGAGCAATGCCCTTAAGTTTGGGACTGAGCTTCTCCTTACTGTTTTATCAGACACCAAGAACTTTACTGGGTCTTACACTCTGCTGTCAGCCATGCCCAATCCTTTTAAAAGGAACCTTCAGAAAAGCATCTCGAGCTTCTCCCCTTTACTGAGACCGAAATCCCTGTCCCGCTTCGATCCCCCCCGAGCTCTAGTGGTGCCCTGGGCACAGTAAATGTATGTTCCCTCCTGTGTGTTCAGGTTTTATCTTATATACGGTGTTGGGGACGATGCTGTGATGGCAGATACAGCTCAGCCACCGGGCACGGACCGTAGTGCGTCCTGAAAGTTTAACTTTTTATAACTACTGTTGGTATTTCAAAGATCTCGTGGGGAATCTGCACATGCAGTGCAAGATCAGGTGCTGAAATTATCTTAAGATTTCCTTAAGAAGCCTCATGGTAGTTTTCTTAAAAGGAGCTGAAGATAACAGGGAAATGGTAGAAGGGTAGAAAAGGAGAAATCCACGTTCGCCTGTAGGCAGAGCGCGAGGGAGGTCGGGTAGGCAGGAGGACACTTCCACAAGCATCCGTGTCTATTAAAAGCTTGTGTCCTGGTGGCTTTCGTACAAAGCTGAGCAGACACCTTTGAAAAGAAGATCCATACGTCCCAGCAGGCAGCGATACCCCTGTCCTGTCGCCTCTCTGGAGATGTCCACCGTTAGCTGCCCTGTTTCTCGCTCCCCTGCTCCAAGGAGCTATAGGTGTGCAGAAAGAGGTGAAGGCAGACACCGAGGATGACTTAGTTGTGGATGATGTGCTTGATGCACCTTTGGGGTGACCCATGGTTACGGCTTTCATTTTGCCTTTAAAGCAGCTGCGAGCCCGAAGCTATAATGCTTCATGGCAATAAGCAGGGCTGTAATGAACTTGGGGAAAAAGAAAAGAAAAGGTCACCACGCCCTTGTCTATTAATGTGGCCCTGCAGAAAGACCCGGTGACTAATTAAAACTGTGGGCTTCACAGCCAGGAATACTAATCCTTACATCCGTACTGGCCCTAATGATCTACCTCCGCGTGCTTCTTCATGAAGGGGAAAAACAACCCATAGTCAATCTAATTGGCTTAATTTTTATAACTATGTCCCCCCCTGAGATCCATTTCTAAAACAATTTGGACTGTTCTTTCAATATCCTTTTCTTATATCCTTATGATCATCTCATTCATTCTAATTTGGAAAGAGGCCCCATGAAAGAAAGAAAAAAAAAAAAACAAGTTTCTTTTGGTTTATGTAGTGCATGATGTGAATTTCCCGACAGCGAGACTTCTGGGTCTCCTCCTAAGCAATCCTTTTTTTTTTTTTTTTATTCCTGACTAGGAATAAAAACTGTATTTTTAAGCGAGGAGATGAATAACAACAGTAGCCATGCTCCAGCGTTTGTAGTGGAGTCGTCTCGATTTTAAAACCAAGACAGGCTATTTTTGTCAATGAAAAGTTCAGCTCCAAAGAGGAATAAATTCATTCATGCATGGGAGGTCTGACCGGTCGCTCCCCACCCTCCACTCTGTCAATCTTGGGCTCCCCTTCTCTGAGCACTCCAAACCCTCCAGAAACATCCCCCAAAACAGAGTTTGCAAAGGATTTTAGTCTTTCTCCTTCTCCTTTGGGACTTTAATTATTAAAGACAAAAGAAAAAAAAAAAGGGGGGGGGGGGGGGAAGAGCTTTGAGATTTATAGCATCCAATAAAGGCTCCGTACACAGTGATTTACACAACCGCAGCAGTGGTCTGACTCCAGCAAGAAAAATGTGTGGCACTGTATGATTTATGAACACCCACCTGGCATTTTCAGAATTCTTATAGCAGCAAACCATCGGGTCAGTAATTCTGTTGGTGACCACCACTGGGTGTTAGGCCAGGTAACAGACCCATAACCTACACTTTTGTGCGGGTTTATTTACTTTCTTAAATCACGTTACCACCAGCACCTAGCAAGGAGACCCCACGGGCCACAGGCACAGGGAGGGGGATATACCTGCCGACTCCTGACCGTGACTTTAGGCTTGTTTTCCTGCCTATCTGCACGAAAGTCATCAAACCCAAGTCTTTAATTTGGCTATTTCAGCTTCCCAGGGTGAGGTTTCCGTGGCTGCGGATGCTGACCCCCAGCCCTGAGACCGACCAGCAGACTGGGAGCTGGAGGATGATGCTGGAGGGACTGACTTTACTGAGGGATTTGGGTGCAAATTAGGTTTTAGATTCCAGTCTAGAAGCGTGATTAATTCTCTCTTCAGCTACTTAAAGGTAAAGCAACTCATTTCAGGCATGCTCAGTTCAGAAGCGAAAGGAAGACGCTTCCGCA
>NW_009260227.1:1167376-1173176 GCF_000687185.1 Egretta garzetta | reverse complement strand
AGCAATTGGTCCCACCCGTCTGAGGAGACCACCAACAGCCTCCGGTACCCAGTGCCGATGCCACACAGGACTTATTTCCTTTTCAATCAATTCGACAACATTCCCATACCCCCACTAGTAGAGGAGAACGCGGCTGGGAGTGTCACACTGGTAAATAATAGCAGAGGGAAAGAATAATTTAGTGTGCAAGGCATGGGAGCTAAGAAATGTTTCCAGTGAAGAATTGAATAGCAGTGGGGAGTTGATGAAGATGAACAGGGAGGAAGGCTGACTAGGGTGGACGTGTGGAGGAGACATGGGGGAATGCTGAAGGAAGAGGAGGGCAAAGAGCCCCTAATTTTCCCATCTGTTGTGCTGGGCAGGAGACCCATTCCCTGGAAATACGCACTTCTGCAAGTGCCCCGGTTCCCCGGCGCTGGAGCGATGACGAGTTACGGCGTGTGAGAAACCTTTAAAACACGTTGATATTTGTGGAGCATCATTTCATTTGCAAGCCACTACAGCAAACCTCAAGCTGGGCATGAAGCTGAGCACCGTAACGCTCTCTCCTCTTGCTTCTTTTCCCTTTCCCCCACCCCTCCTGAAATACAAAGCACACCTTGGTGCCGAAATACATGCAGCCAGCCTAAAAGCAGGGGAATAAATGAGTCAGCAGCACCCGAGTTCAGTAATGAGATAACACCTTCGAGCAAAAGGCGGTGAGAACTGCATGTCACAGTTAAGCTCTGAAATACCAGCCCCGTGCCCATAGTCCCTCTCCATAGGGATATTTCATTTTGTTTTCCTGGAGGGACACGAGCGCTGCTGGTCCTGCCGGCATCGACACGGGGCGGAAGCTCACCGGTGGGGACAGATGGACCCGGCCGTGAGTCACGGCGGGGAGGCTCCTCATGGCAGACGGCGAGGGGGAAAAACAACTCCACGGCGTGGCAGCCTGCCCGTCTCCCCATCAAGCATGGGCGAAGCTCTGAACAGGAGCAGCCCTGCGAGCTGCCCGTCCCCTTGCTGGCTGCCCCCCCTCCGCCCGTTGGGACACCCCGGAGAGGAACCAGGTCAGGTCCTTGCCTGGTCCTTGGAGGGAGGCTCCTCCGGGCGGCTGGAAGATGGGCTGCTCTCAGCCCTCGTCTGCAGCCCTGGATCCAGCCCTGGAGCTTCAACCAGAAGGAAATTGTCCCAGAAAGCCGGGGGGGGGTGGGGTGGATGATGAAAAAGTCATTTAGCACCATGCCAGGGTACGTGTGCACAGGGGGAAAGTTGTGGGGGAAGAGGTAATTGGTTAGAAATGATTTTTAGCAGAAGTTTTGTGATCGTTAGCATATTAATAAAGTTTTTAATAATATTTTAACCTTTCCTCGTTCCTCCACCCTGGAAAATCACAGCACTTCTTTGGTTCAGTGAAAAGTGCTGCCCTGAGGGGCTGCGGTTCTTCCAGATGATATCGGCATTAGATTTAGCATAAGAAATAGGTTACTCTGAAAAAACACTTTTGGTGGCTGAAGGCCCCCCCAGGTGGCTGGGATCTGGCTGCAGGGCACTCCAACCCTCTGCAGCTCAAGACCCAGCTCCCATCTCAGGGTAATCTTTTATATTTATTTTGTGTCGCTGGCATTTATTTATTGTTCGGTGGATTTCATTTTCCCATAAGCAAACATGACTGGGTAAAAAAAAAACTCAGCAGGGATAATAGATGCTTTTTAGGTGCCAAAAATAAAATATCAGCAGATGCTACACAGGAACTAAAGGTGTTAAAGAGCTTTCGCTGCTCTCGTGCTCCTCCGGAAGCGCCGTGCCTTCCCTCTCTCCCAAACTCCATTTAGTGAATGAAGCTGTCATTTTCTGATGCAGTATTTCATACAGAAGACTCTGGTTGCTAATGAAGAATGTGCACGAAGGCAGAGGAGATCTCTTCCTCAGTCGCAGAGAAAAATAGCCTTGGATAAAATTGATTCCTTCGCTCCTTAAAGCCTTTTATTTCACACAGGTGGCTCCTCCAGCCTTTCCTGAAACAGAGTCAGCCCAGGCAGACAGGACAGATGATTACATATTATTTCTCCTCATTACTATCATTGCCACAACTCAGAAACACATCCTGCATGCGACACCAGTTGTAAAGGGCTAAGCTGAAACTTAAGCCCCGGACATGCCGCGGGATTGATGGATTCAGCATTGGCCCTGCTCTGGTGGGTCCTGTAATCTTCTATAATTTCATTTTTCCTGCTGTGATTTATGACAGGAGGCAGAAGGCCCGGCTCGTGTTATTTTTGAGGAAAGCACTGGGGGTTTGCAAACAGCTTTGTACTTTGGGATGGAGTTGAAAAGGAAAAAGAAAACCGCCCTAACATCAGGAGCCGCAAGTTGTGAGATGCGGCGCAGCTCTGCAGAAAGAAGGGACACGGAAACTCCCCACCAAGTATCTTAGAGTTGTTGATGGCAACAGAAGTACTCATCTTTTCTTGACTGCCTGTCAACCAAAATTATTCATCCCGGGTGAGCAGATATTTGCAAGGCTGCATTTCTTTGGTATTTAAACATATGGGCAGGGGATCCATCACGGTGATAAATTAATCTCGACAGATTTAGAAAATCAGCTAAACACCAAATCTGGACAGGGAGCAGGAACTTTTTCCTATCTTTGGGGGAGCTGGAGCATCCTCACCTCCATGCACCAGAAACCTGCCCCGCGGCAGGCGCGGGCGAAGCAGAGCCCGTCCCAGACGGGAGACGCAGCCTGGGCTCTCGGCTGCCACAGCCAGAGGGGGTCGGGGACCGCTGGGACCCCGCGGTCTGGACAGCAGTAAATAAATTAACAGGTAAACCCAATATAAATGGAAAGAGATGCTTATCCCCTGTGGCATCCCACACAATCTCTGTCACAGCTGGACCTCCTGAACCTCTTCCTGCTTGATTAATGTAGACCTGGGAGTGATTCACCTCCACGCGCTCCGGTTCTGGAAGCCTGGCTCTGAAAAACAAGGGGAGCAGCGACAGCTCTGGCAGGATGAGGGTTCTGTGGGGCTGGGGACACCTGGGTGCCTCTCCCTGCACCCCTCATCATCCCCGAATGAGCCTGATAAAGATGCAACCGTGCACCCTGTGGACAGGGATGAAGCCCATGGGTCTGAGCCTCGCCGGGTGCGATGGGACACAGCGCCGCTGTCGCGACGGAGCATCGGTGCCCTGCACCCGCTGGGAGGGGTCTGGGACTGGCTTTGCTGAGCGCAGTCGAGAAAGCACCTTTATGCCATCTTCTCTATAAATCATCTATACAGTGCCTATAAATCTCATCAGTCAAAGGAAGCAATCCTCTATGATTTATTTTTACAGCTGGCTGAAAAATTTTCCTTGAAGCATCTCTTTTAGAAGAAAATGGCTTTTTAACAATATGGACATCTGGCAAAGCTTCTCATTTTGAGAAGCTGCTCGTCCAGAAAAAGAGCCATTTCTGAAGATTTCTGGAATTTTGAACCATGAAAGGAAAATTGAACATTTTGCCTTAGGTTTTCTCCCTCTTCCCCACAAGAAAAGGGATAAATGGATTTCAACGCCATTTCATTTGTTATTTTTTGTTATGTTTAGGCTTCTATCACATCAGGGACGCATCGTAGGGCATGCATAGCATTGGATACAGCAAAACCTCTGGCCCAAGGAGCATACAGTCGGGCTTGAAATATAATGGGTGAATTGTGAGAAAAGCAAAACAGGTAGAAAAAGCTGCAGACTTGGAGAGGGAGACAGGCTGGGCCCCAGCCATGCTTTAGTCTCTTTATCCAGCCCAGATTCCTTGTGCCCTTGACCGGGTCATTTAAACCATCCTCCCCCCAGGTGCTGCTCACTTCTGCTGCAGATCCAGCCTTGCTCCCGTAGCTGCTGTCTCTGCTTCCCTGTCCATGTATTCACCCCTAATTTCAGCCAAAGTCTTCCAGGGCTGCTGCAATAAATGATAATAGTGACTATTTAATGAGATTCCTGCCCCCCCCCTTCATTTTATTTTTCAGGCTTGATTACTGAGCTCATACTTCCCCCGGATAATTTACCTTGGCTGCAAACAAATGGGCAGTTTATTACCTGCAATTGGCCTCTGCAAGAGGACTGTGGCTGTTCTTGTACCGATGGGTTGGAGCTCTGGTTTGGGGTTTTTTTTACCTCTGAATGATATTTCTAAGCCTTTTCCTGGGTGAGGAAGAGAGAGTGCATTTGTTATTGATAGAATTTCCATTTAAATTGAGGATGGTGCTCAGTGCAACACGTGTGCCAGTTAAATGAGACTGACTCCTCCAGCAAAAGGCAGCAAATTATATGAAGAAAAAAAAAAAAAGTACTAGCAAGGGGAGGGGGAAAGGGAGAAATCACAAAACTTAATATGAAATCCAGCCGGATATATGCCTGCAATAAAACATCTAGATCTTAATAAGGCTGTGGGTAAAGCTTGGATTACACGCCCAGCTTTATATGCTATCTGCTATTCAGCAGCTGCTTCTCTTGAAAGCTCCTTTCTCTGCTTGCCAATCCGATTAGCTCTCTAGAAAATTAGAAACAAACCAACATGAAATCTTTTGTTTTTAAAAAATAAACAGAAATGCAGCCATGAGAAGGGGGCTGGATCAGCCCCAGAAAAGCCTTTTCAAGTGGATAATGACTCTGTGGGACAGACATTTCAGGTGGATTTCCTTTTAGTCACAAATTGGTATTTATTTGTACTGGAAATTAAAGGGAGGGATCCACTGAACAATAGGAAAATGCATCCTGATGGGGTCTGCGAGTCCTTTCCAGCCCTTCCTCTGGGCTGCAGAACGGAGGCTCTGGAGCAGCGAGAGGAGGATGAGCCTCCCCACGGCCGCACACCACCAGCTGCGGAGCACTGCCGGGGCTGGGCAGCCTCCTGCAAGCAGGTTAAGGGGATCCTGGCCCCCCTCCCTGCTCAGCTGGAGCCAGCCGGGCTCTCCTCCCGAGTTAAAAAGCACTGACACAAACCAGACCCTGTAGCTCTGCCCTTCCAGCATCCCGTCGGGTCACATACTGCAGCCCCCAGAATGGGTTCAGGCTAATCCAGAGTTTGGGTCCAGGATGCTGAGCCCGATTACTTCAGCAAAGCAAAGCCAGGCGGTGGGAACTGGTGGCCCATAAACACTCCTGACTCTGTTGGCTGGTAGCCCTGGGCACAGGGCAGTGGTCAGCCAGGGCACAGGGTGTCAGAGGCACCCGGGTCTGCCATGGGTGGTTTCTAGCCCCGAGCACCCTGTGCCGCTGGGTGGGGTGGCTCATCTCAACTCACCCTCAACTGCTTTCCATTTTTAATCAGAAAAAACCAAAATGCCTTGCAGTGAATCAGCCTTGCTGTTCACATCTTATCAGCTCTGGGCAGCTGGGGCAGGATCCAGTGCATGTGTGCACGCCAGTCCAAGCCCCATCATCCTGCCAAGTGGAAAATACTCATGGAAGCCACCTTAATCACTCCAAAAAGTGGAAACCCGCCCGCATCTGCTCCAGAAATGCACTTGGGCATGGACTCATCTGGCCAGGCCGTCCCCACTCTGGGTGCTGGGGACGAAGGAGGGACAGCAAGGCCATAAGCTGCTTTCTAGGACTAATGTGCTGAGCCATGTTTCTGTGCCGGGCTGGTTTGTTCCTCCCAGGCAGCACAAGATCCATGAGATAGGCTCTTTTTTTGCCATTTACAGGGTCACCTCTAAGTCTAAATCACAGGTGTGAAATAATCAGCTCCATATTGTACGTTGGCGGTTGCTACGGGGGAAGAAATGATTAATTTATCACCCTTTCCAAGATCTGAAGAAAGAAAGAT
>NW_009260227.1:1145258-1167364 GCF_000687185.1 Egretta garzetta | reverse complement strand
GGGAAAGAGAGAAGGAAAAGGAAGAAGAAAAGGAAAAAAAACCCCTCAGAATAATTCTGCCCGAGCTGCACAGCAGCGTTATTTACGGTCCAGAACTTCCACACCCTTCTGCATGTAAAGCAGAGTCACAACACCGGTAACGTTGTGCCCTGATCAGAGGGAAAAGACATCTCAGAAGGAAGAGGAGGGAAATAATGGCATATTTTCAGCTAGCTGGGAAGATTGCAAAGGGGTTTTAATTCCAAAGATGCTGAACAAATTGCAGATGAGACTCTATGAGAATAAATAGTGTCTGGTCATAGATCAGCACAACTTGATTTTCTCCTCTTTAAGTATAACAGTATCAATCTTAAGAGGGGAGGGAGCAAAAAAAAAAATCAAGGTGGCAAATGAATTATTCCTCATACCTTTCTCCTCAGGCAGGAGAAAAAGAAAACCTTGCAGCCTGCGACCAGGAGAGGAGATGGGGGATGCCCCACGGCCACACTGGTGGAGGAATCGCAGCAGCGTGCAAGCACGGGCTGGAATGGGCGATGCTGCAGGAGCTGTGGTGTGGGGGTGTTCCCCGTTACGTTATCTCCAGTATTTAACACAAATATTTTGGGCCTGGAGCATCGTTGATCTTATTAACGATATTTAATAGCAAATAGCTGGCTTTCAGCCAAGGGTCTCAAAGCCTTTTGGAAACATTTGCTTAATTGGATTATACAACACCCAGCAATAGAAACGTCTGTGTTTTGCCAGACATGAAATGGGGAAATTACAGGAAAAAGATAGGGAGCAAAGCATGGAGAAGTGTTCTACATCCCCCTCAGACCTACTAAAAATACATCTGTAGTGCTCGGTGTTTTCCAGGCCCTGGGAAAACACTAATTAATCCCTGGGGAGTTTGCATGTGGTGAGTGGAAAGAAATGTTGGGGAGGATTTCTGGTCTCTTTTTTGACCTATTTCAGGGTCTATATTTGAATCCTGCTTTGCTTTTCCAGGTAGTCCACTTGCAGCAATTTAAGATGGAGGGGGCAGGAGGCAGCAGCATCGATGCTCCAGGGGCTGGAGCTGCTCGGGCTCCTGCGCGCCATGCACGACCCGCAGGGGTCTCCTTCACCGTCAGGAGACAGGGAACATCAGCAGGGGCATTTTGGGGTGAGGTGACCCCTGCCATCGAGGTGGGCTGCCTGGTGAAATCCCTCCCAGGGGATGGCACTGAGCAGGGTCTCCTGCATGGAATAACCGCGAATTGCTAGTAGGAAAGCGATCGACTGGGAGTATAAAACCCATAAGGATGAGAGTGGCTATTTGGGACTGAATGGCTTTTCCAAAGACCTATTTCAGCACTGATCCTTTCTTCCCCAAGTGTGGAGGCTATAGGCTAATCTATGCATTAGCTTAACTCCTCGGACCTCAGTGGACATCGGCTGCAAGGCTCCCCAGGCACTGCAGCACCCGCAGCCAGGGATGCAGGAACAGGGGACGGGTCCATGCTCAAAGACAGGGCTTCCTACGAAACCCATTCATATCCTTCAGCGGTCATCGACAGATTAGCAGCTGTATTACGCAGCAAAGGTACCCGTGGTCTGGGCCACAGCACGAGCCAGGCGTGCTGCTTCGCGGGGCAGGCAGGCTTTGGCAGAAGCAGCAACTGAAATGCAAGGCGGGAAAGAAAGCGTGTGTATGTGTGGGAAGAAGGTATTTATAGACAATAAATATTTAATACTGCTTAGTGCTTTCTCCTGAAGAAACTTATAGCGGGGATTAAGTTTTTACACATTCCGCCTGCTCCGCTAACGCCCTTCAGCAAGGTTAATCTTTGCCCGATGCAAGTTTGGAAATTAAATCCACGGCGGTGGACAAACTTCCAGCGTAGTTTGATTCAATTTCTTTCATTCGCCACCAAAATGATATATGCGCTTCGAATACACAAACGCCGCCTCTCAGAGCAGATAATTCACGAATCGACGCTCCCCGCCTTCCTTCCCCCCTCTCTCCCTGTTGTGTATCTTAATTAACATTTCAAGTCTGGCAGCCTTTTGATTTCTGTTTCAACAGGGTCTCTGATCAGCCTGCTTGAAAGGAAAACCTTAAAGAGGGACAGTTTTTTTTTCTGGTGGCTGCTCCTACTTTCTCCTGAAGTTCAATGTGGTGCTGGCAGCAGCACGGAGCAGCTCCAGGCTGGGGTCCGGCCCGCAGCAGAGATGCTTCGGCTCTCAGGGAGAAGAAGCTGAAGTGAGGCACTTTTCCAACCCAGGCTTCATTCTGGGAGCCCCCAGCAGATGTCTGGATGTGAATTATCACTGTAACCCCAAAGAGGTCAAACTCCTCACCATGCTTCCGCATGTGGACAAGAGACCACCCATGGAGGAGGGACCTCACCAGCAGGCCCATGGTCCCTGCTCAGCCACCCAAGTGAAGATTTTGCACTTCAGAAGGTGCATCTTCTCCTCCTGGGTCCCCAGTGGTAAAGGAAGGAGTTAATTTTGCTTTTGCTTGGTTTCCTTAATCATCCTGTGGATATCATATTGACTTCTGAATGCAACCAAGATGCAGGTGTGCAAGCAGAAACTCAACAGCCCATGGTCTACTGCCCACGTCCATTGTATAGCCCCCCTCCATGGTTGGGCTAATCCCCAGCCGAGTTAATCGGTAGAGCAAGATAGATGAAGGTAAGACTTTAAGACAATCAGTTAAGTTGATGTAGACAGAATAATTAAAGTAGGCCCAGACGAATAGAGGATAGGTTAGAGGTCAAGTTCTTAAAGTTTAGAATGGTTTTGCCTTGCATTCACGGCATCTGCCAAAAGACGACCTTTGATGGATGAGCCAATGGACTTTGTGATCAAGAAGCAGAACTGAGACAGAATGACGAGAACACCCATGGAAAATAATGGGCTTTCAGCTGACCAAACGAACGAGGAATTGTGAACACCATGGAAACTCTTTATGCACTTATGATAGAAAGACATATATAAGTGTTATGTTTGTGATTCTCGCCTTTGCCACTCACTGAGGTGATGGCCTAACTCCAAGATGTGAATAAATGCAAACCCAGAGTAACCCAGAGGCTCATGAAATTCTCTAACACCCAGGCAATGGCACCACGGTAGCAGTCCCCATCCCTGGGGGCCTTTTGCAGGGCTGGGATGGTGGCTTGGCCACACCTGGGGACATCCCCAAGGTCAGGCTCACTGTCAGCAGCAACACCATGCTCGCCCAACATGGCTACTCTCTTGATCACCCTGGGGTGCTCAGGGAAGGGTCCCCCAGGTGCAGCCCACGGCTCTGCCCTGCCCGAGCTGAGGAAATGGAGAAAAAGGAAAATTTGCTGAGCTAAGGAGCAGCCGAAAAAAGAAAAACCAAGCACAGTGCAGAAAATTTTCTGCAAAGAACATCTCATTGTCAAATTAACATATTAATAATTAGGTAGCACGGGAATGTTAAGTCCCAACACAGGGCCCGAAGGTGGCACATTTGCTCTCTGCATTGGGCTGTGTCGAGCAGCGATTCCAGGGGCGCCTCTGAGCGTGACAGCCTGCGCCTTACAAGATGTAATTTTAGCGCTTCAGAGCTCTCTTAGCTATGCATCTCCTAAAAAACAAGCTTGTTGGCTTCTCTCTGAAGGAGAAAAACAGCTTCTTCTTTAGGGTTTTCATGTGTTTGTTTTCTTTGGGGTGTTTATTTTTGCTCTGGGCTATTTGAGAAAACCCATTAAATACAAGCATAAATTGCTAAGTTTTGTTTGCTGTGAAGGTAGAAACACGCAGGGCCTGTCTGAACTATTGAGTTTGTACCTCTGGAGAAAATCACTTTGCTGCCACGATGCCCCAGGATGGAAAAAAAAATCTGCAGCCAGAGAAGTTACAAGGAATAAATGAAATGGCAATAGGTACCATAAATAAAACTACAGCACATTAACACCCCCCCTGCTTTGGAGATCAAAAGCAAAACCAGCATTCAGTGCTGTGACTTGGGGAAAACCCCGTGAGAGCCCCAAATCCAGCAGGTTGATTATGGGCCCAGAGAAGATGCTGGTACCGCAGCCCTCCTCGATGCGAGGGGACCGCCATTCCCCCCAGCTGGAAGCGCCGAGGGAGGGATGAGTTGAGAGTAAATAATTTCCAAGGCTTTAATGAGCCAAAGGATTGCTCTATGGACTTCTGCAGCATAATCCTGGTGCGCCAGAGCTCAGCGTTGGGCATTTTGCAGTGAGAGTCCCCAGTCGGCTGCCAACTGCGGCAGAGCATCCTGCTGCTCCGGAGGAGGGATGGAGCCCAGCCTGGGGGGAATCATCAAATCGTTTGGGTTGGAAAAGTGCTTTAAGATCACCAAGCCCAACCATTCCCCTAACCCTGCCATCCCACCACTAAACCCTGGCCCTAAGCACCTCGTCTGCCCGGCTTTTAAATACCCCCAGGGATGGGGATTCGACCCCTTCCCCGAGCAGCCCCTTCCAGTGCTTGACAGCCCTTTCTGTGAAAAACTTTTTCCTAATGTCCAACCTAAAGCTGCCCTGGCGCAACTTCAGACCATTTCCCCTGCAGACCCATTGCACGTCCCAGTACTTGGCTGTAAGCACTGAATGCCAGGGCTGGTCTTCAGGCTTTTTGTTTTTCTGTCATTGCTCACGTCACGAAGCCGCACTTTTGTACTCTCTAGTGTCAGTAATGCCTCCTGGTTGAAAGCAGAGCTTGGATTAAGCCAGGTGCCTTGAAAAAACATGAAAACTCTGCAATTTTATGCCATTGCATAACAGCAGGGGAGCAGCACTGGTTAAAGAGCCACTGAGAGATGTTGAGAACATCAGCCCAGGCTGGCTTTAGAGGTTGCTCTTGCCTGAAAGTAAGAAAAACATACATGGAAAGGAAACAGAAAAGAAGGAAAAACCAGACATCCCCACTGCAGTGACACGATGATTTATGAGTAACTGTGATAAACCATTGCTTCTCACCTGCTGCTGCCGCACTACGCAGCGTGGCAGAGCGGAGGGGAGAGCGGAGCAAACCGGGAGAGCGGAGGAGGCGGCGGCATCGGATGAGCTCAGCTCAGCCCCCAGCAGCGCCAGGCGGCTGCGGGGCCGCATCCTGCCCCACCACCCACTGCGGGGCTGGGCAGAGCCCGTGCATGGGCTGGGTGAAACACAACTTGTCTCTGGAAAGAAGGGGTCAGGCCACCCAGCGCTGGCAGGAGCCAGGGTTGTTGGGTATCACCGAGCCCCAGCCCCGCTGCCAGCCCCCGCGCCCATAATTCCCGTTACTGCTGCAAGCTGAGACATCGCTGAGCGTTTCCAGCCACACGGTGGGTGAAGGTCCCGGACATCGCTGCTGCCGCAGCCTTCACTCAAACCCCAGTGGAGGATGGGACGCGATGCTTTTGGCAGAGGGACGCAAGGCTTGCCAAGCCAAGCGGCACAAGAATCAGCCCGATACGACTCACTGCTGCGGCAGCGGTCCTGCTCAGACCAACCAGGTTAAAAGAATACTTTAAAAAAATCTGGAAACTGTCTGCCTGCTGGAGTGCCTAGCCGGCAGGAAAGCCAGAGCAGTGAATTTGCAGTAGCACAGATCCTGCACAAGGTGTTAGGAGAGCGGGGATACGCTTGACTCGCACTGTAGTCGCTTTTGCTGGAGACTCTGCAGCTTCATTTACAGGTGGCAGTGAACTGCCAGGAGACATCTCCAACTCCCTTGCTCTTTTTCATAGAAAGTCAGAGGGAGGTTGGGGTTTTTTTCCCCCCTAGAGTTGTGGGTTAGATAAGTTCTAGTCTTTTGATTGAGACATTAATAAAAAAATCCAAGTCAAACCAGGCCTGGCTGGGGAGAAGATGCTGGATGAAGAGTAGCTGAACAACGAGAATAGCTCCGGCTTGCCTTGTGTGCCATAAAGCCTCACCCCACCCAGCGCTTTACATATTCTCTCCATGCTAAGGCACATTCCTCTCCCCTTCTCATCACAGCCTCCCACTTTGTCTTGCTGTTTCTCTTCCCAGGAGAGCTTTAGTCACACCGAGGAAGCTCAATACTTCGTATAAAACACCCATTCACAGTTTTTTTCTTCTAGGTTGCTTGCCCAAACTCACCTAGACCATGGGGAAGAAATGCCCAGGATCTGGTCTCTAAATTTAATCATAACCAACACCTCTTTTTTAGACATTTTTATTTTTACCAGTCTCATGTAAACACGGTATTTAAGGAACCAGGAGGAGCGTCGCTTTGAGAGGCAATAATAGAGCAGGGTGCATCCCAACCAAAGCTGTCGCCTCTTGCCAAGAACAAAGGGTGTGATTGGGGCACGTCCCCGCACGGCATCGGGAACGGTGCATGGCAGAGCTGCGCCTGCCCCCATCTGCTGCACCCCCAGCCCAGGCTGCTGACCCCATCCCCCGTCCCCACCAGCTCCCAGGAGGAGCAGGAACGCAGTGGTCACCGGTGGTGCAGCCCTGGGGTTGAAGCATGGCTCAAGGGAGCTGCATTTTGGGAAAGCTGCACCTGCACCGGCACTTCGTCCCACGCGAGCGATGGGTGCATGAGGCTGCGTGGTCTCCTGCCCTGGGGGCAACCTCTCAGTGGAGCCTCAGGTGGCTTATAGACTGCTGAGCTTACGCTGAGAGCCCTTTCCTCTGCCCCACCACCTACTCTTACGAACAAGGTAGAAATGTGCTGGTTTAGGAACAGCCACTGCTCCCCCAGCTGGAGCAAGCCAAGGGGCTCTGAGAAACAAGACACAGACCCAACAGACACACGGCTAGCACGAGGGCCCCCATCCTCCAGAAGAAGGCTAAAAAATAAACCAAGGAAAAAAAAAAAATATCTGTTTTTACCAGCAGAAAGTAAGTAATACAGCAATTTATGTTTTACCTTAGGAAACAGCCCAGAAGCAAACATAGATGTCCTCATGCCCAGGCCAGCTCAGGTAACTGGATGGGGAAAACTCTTCAGGCTTCACCTTCTTGCTTAAAACACAGAAGTGCATTAATCCCAACCTAGTTAAGCCCCTGCCTGTTAGAAAAAATATCACAGGCAGAGCAAGGCAGACACCAGCGACCCAACAGCTTCCCCTTCCCCTGGCCAGGCTGGCTCGGCTGCTTTTGGAGGCTGTTGGCAATGCAATTGGGCTCAGCTGCACTCGTTAACGCTCCCTCCCCGAGTGGTACCAGGGGTGGGTGCTGCTCTGCTCCCCCCAGGGCCAGCGTGGGTGCTGAGCTCAGTCTCTTGCATCCCAAGGTTTGAGCTCCGGACCCTGCCCTTGTGCCCCCTCCCTGAGGCAGGGGAGGCAGCCGAGCGCTGGGGCCGTGCCCAAGCCAAGCCCTGGGGGTGGGCGTGAGTTTGGGTTGAGCAGTCCCATCCTTGCCCGGTCCTCAGAGCAAAACTGAGCTGCCGTGGGTGCTCACGCTCCATTGGGATGATCTGCTGCTGTTTTCTGTCATGGATCTTCCAAAAATTACCTTCCCTATTTCACCTGGCAGGCAGAATTACTGCACTGTAGCTCTAGCACCAAATCAGGGACTTTCTGTTATGTGAAAAGAGGTGAAAAATATGCCATGGCTTCTGTGTCTGGCAGCTCCAGAAACACTCAAATCCTCGCTCAGATCTCGCCTTTTTTCTAATGGGAGATCAAAGCTCCTCTCGGCAGCGAGACCCGGAGGCATTTGCTAGAGGTGTTTGCTGCAACCAGCAGCGATCGAGTGCAAATCACAGCCGGCAAGTCAGCGCAGCCAAGGCTGGCATCACCTTGAAGCATCATCAGGATCTAAGTTAAAACTTTCTAGCCAGGCCTAAGTAATTAGAGCTATTTCCCCCCTAGTTTCTTCCCCCAGCTGTTATACCTTTGCATTTCTGGGGTCCATTTGGATGAAGATTTGGCCAGAATACACCGAGATTTCCCCAAACTACTCCTATAAGCTAATTATGTACTTAAGATTAAAGGACTTTGTCTCCTTATCTGAACATCTCTCTTAATCTGAGATCTACCGCTAATTGCAGCCAAAGCTTGAAGGGGAGAGGCTGACGGGACACACCACTTGGCTTGGTCATTGCAAAGCTTTGTGCATCGAGGTGGGTTTGCGCAGGCGCGTGTGGGTTCGTACCGTACCTACCTGCTACATTGCAAATAAGGACACGTTATTAAGGTGCAAGCATCTTCCTGAACCTGCAAACCAGCAGCACCAGCTGGACGTTCTTTGCAAGAAGCCCCCGAGAACCACAGCGATGCAAATCCAGTAGCAGTGCCTGGTGTTGGCAGATGCGTGCAATCCCTTGCAGTGGCTTCCAGAGAAGCTGTCATCTTCTTGCACGTCCCTGGCGTGAAACCCGCAGGGGGATGAGGAGAGGATGAGCAAAGTGTCCCTCATGTTGCTTCCCCCAGCACGTCCATTCAGCAGTGTCCTGGGGCTGAGACATGGGTTTGGGGATTGAGGAACCCACTGAGACACCAAAAAGCTGGAGAAATGTGGGGTTTTTTTCCTGAATTCATCTCGGGGTGAGAAGATCAGCCAAAGCAAAGGCCACGGTGCCAAGCAAAGACTCCTCGGGTGCCACTGCCACTGGGGTGGAGAAGACGGGAGAGCTGGTGGCCACCTGATCTCATCCAAATCCCAGCCACTGACATCGCAGCGTTGGATTTTGGCAGTGTTGGCTTGATCCGAGTTTCTCACTGAGGAAAAAAAAGGTTCCAAGCCTGGAAGTTCTCTCTCTGGTGGGTTTGGTTTATAATTTTACAGTATATATTACCTTTAAGTGCTTTCACCGCTCCTCTGATGAACTCTTCAGGCTCCGCTGAGCAGAGGGGTCGTGGGGAAATCACGCTGCAACCAACTTCAAGAAGACATTCACATCACGTTGGTTTAGGTGGAAACAGTAAACTTGATTTATTGAAAAAAAAAATCTATTACATTTATTCCTTTATTACACAGGTTTAAAATATTTAAAAATAGCTCTTATGGGCATTACACTTAAATTTTATGACATGTTTATTGGACTTTGAAGAAATGTACAATATGGCATTCGACACTATATTTTAAAAAGGGCCTTACGTGCTAAAATTTTTTTCCATAGGTTTTATTTTTCTTATCAACATTTGTTCAAGTCATATATATTAAGGGAGGAGGGAAATAAAATTACACAAAAAGAATGTCTGCAAATACAAGTAGTAATTTTATTGCAATATACCGTAGCTAAGTGGTCTGGGGAAATCGGAACAGTTTGGAGCTCAGTACAATTACAACACTGTGGAATTCAACAGAGGGGTTTTTTTTTTTTCTTAAAGCAAAGAAATAAAAGGAAAAATAAAAGAAAAAAGCTCCCTTGATGAAAATTTATAACAGAATCACATGACCTAGGCAGACGCACACGTGGGTACATACATCAATATATGGCTTATCTGTTGCAGAGAGGAACGTGCAACCTTTCCCGACCTTCCCACTGTTCCTGGACAAGGCTCTTGCCAAGGTGACTGAGAAGCTGAATTCTCCTATATATTATTATATACTCTTTTTCACTGCTTCGCTGCCGGAGTCTGCAGTTTTTAGGATAGCACCTTTTTTTTTTCTTTTTTTTTTTTCCCCCCCCAAGTGGAAAAAAAAAAAAAAATACGAGAGAACACAACGGAAGAAGGGAGATGCTCATCCAAATCCCAGCCACTGACATCGCAGCGTTGGATTTTGGCAGTGTTGGCTTGATCCGAGGTTCTCACTGAGGAAAAAAAAGGTTCCAAGCCTGGAAGTTCTCTCTCTGGTGGGTTTGGTTTATAATTTTACAGTATATATTACCTTTAAGTGCTTTCACCGCTCCTCTGATGAACTCTTCAGGCTCCGCTGAGCAGAGGGGTCGTGGGGAAATCACGCTGCAACCAACTTCAAGAAGACATTCACATCACGTTGGTTTAGGTGGAAACAGTAAACTTGATTTATTGAAAAAAAAAATCTATTACATTTATTCCTTTATTACACAGGTTTAAAATATTTAAAAATAGCTCTTATGGGCATTACACTTAAATTTTATGACATGTTTATTGGACTTTGAAGAAATGTACAATATGGCATTCGACACTATATTTTAAAAAGGGCCTTACGTGCTAAAATTTTTTTCCATAGGTTTTATTTTTCTTATCAACATTTGTTCAAGTCATATATATTAAGGGAGGAGGGAAATAAAATTACACAAAAAGAATGTCTGCAAATACAAGTAGTAATTTTATTGCAATATACCGTAGCTAAGTGGTCTGGGGAAATCGGAACAGTTTGGAGCTCAGTACAATTACAACACTGTGGAATTCAACAGAGGGGTTTTTTTTTTTTCTTAAAGCAAAGAAATAAAAGGAAAAATAAAAGAAAAAAGCTCCCTTGATGAAAATTTATAACAGAATCACATGACCTAGGCAGACGCACACGTGGGTACATACATCAATATATGGCTTATCTGTTGCAGAGAGGAACGTGCAACCTTTCCCGACCTTCCCACTGTTCCTGGACAAGGCTCTTGCCAAGGTGACTGAGAAGCTGAATTCTCCTATATATTATTATATACTCTTTTTCACTGCTTCGCTGCCGGAGTCTGCAGTTTTTAGGATAGCACCTTTTTTTTTTCTTTTTTTTTTTTCCCCCCCCAAGTGGAAAAAAAAAAAAAATACGAGAGAACACAACGGAAGAAGGGAGATGGATGGACACGGCTCTCCCAGACCAAAAAGCACCGCGCGGCATCGCCGCTCCCTCCAGCACGGCTCGGCCCCCCTTCCTCGGGTGCTGCTGCTCTCGGCTTGGGAAGGAGGGGAGAAAAGACATCATATATAGGCTTTTCTTCACAGTAAATGTGATGTCTTTTCCTTTATGGTGAAAGACCCCCCTTGGCTCAAGCGTTGCTGTAATACTCCAGGCCAAATATGAATAAAAAAACCCAACAAACCACCCTGCAACATCTATTTTCCAGCCGAGAGATCTAACCAAGGAAAACGGCCAGGGAGAAACCAAACAAAACAAAGAGAAAAAGAAGATGGTGGCAGCAGGTCACGAGCCGAAAATGCTGCACGGGGGGGAAAAAAAGAAAAGCCATCCTGGCAGAGCCACGGTGGGAAGGCCAGGAAAATCGCAGACTCCCGGGAGCGCTCGGCGGGCAGGCACCCCCGCGGCTTCAGCATCGCGTCAGGACATCCCACAAATACATAAATTAGCACCACAAACAGTCAGCGACGGAGTACAATCTGGTATGGTTACCACCGTATGAAACGCGTGAATATTCTTGGGGAAGGGAGAAAAAAAAAAAAAGAAAAAAAAAAAAGAAAGAAAAAAAGATGTAAGCACATTTAATACTTTTTCTACATGGAGCAGACAGGCTACCGTGATACAACTTGGGACCGGCGCGGGTCCTCTACGTAACGCGCCCGACGGTGGCATGCACTGATAGTCAACGACTGTAGTGAAGGCCTGCGGTCTGCCTTGAAAGCGGCTAAGAAAGCGAAGGCTGGTGGGAGATTGGCTGATGGCAGGGTATCCCCAGTGTTGTATAAAAGTTATTCAAATAGATAGCACCACAGAGACATGTAAAAATAAAACCCCTTTTTTTTTTTTGTTGTTTTGGCTGTTTTCTTTACACTTTCTATTCAGAGAGGACAAATGGATTCCCCCTGCCACTGCAATCTGCCACTGGGAATGGATTTTTTTTATTATTTTTATTATTATTATTATTATTATTATCATCATTATTATTTCAAAAGAATGCTGAAGGAAGAAAAGAAGAATTAATTTAAAACATGTATGTTAAGGTAAGCAAGCGTATAAAAAGGCAGAGACTCAAAGCAGATCCTGCTTTTAGATCAGGGTTGTGTAGAAATCTTGTTTACAAAGTGGCTTTAATTTCCTTATTTTGAAGCGAATCATTCCCAAAGGCATCCGTGGCTCATCGGGCCCTCATCCTGCAAAGTCCCGTGCCTGGGCTTAACTCCAAGCACCTCCAGATCCAGGCGTGGGGTTGGGAAGAGGCAGGGGCAGTGGGGACATGAGCCGCTCTCTCCATTCCGAGGTGGATGCTTGGCTGGGACGGTGGCGGGAGGGGGGGCTGGTTTTAATACAGGTAGGGTCACATGCATGTTTTGAAGCCAGAAACATTTAAACATTTAAAATAATATACAATACAAATATTTACTTACAAACATACAAAAATATAAGCACCTTTAATACATGGGAAAGAGATGCCCAGTGTGACTTTTAGCTATCAAATTCATGGAGTTAAATTTTGTAAAACGTAGAATTACGCAATTCAATGGAGATATTAAAAATTCTGGACATGGCCATGACGTCTGCTTGCTAGAGCCGACCCAAATCTCGTGGAAGTCAACGGAATACTTCCAATGAGCTTCGGCAGGGTTTGGATTGGAGCCAGGACTGCTGGGACTTCAACGTCAAGGTGAACGCAGGAGTTTCAAGTTTTTTCCATTTTTCCTTAGAAACAAACACACAAACAATAATCTACAGGCAAGCGCTCGGGATCGCTTCCTTGCAAGAAGAAGAAGAAGAAGAAGAAGAAGAAGAAGTCTTTGACGGCGGCGGGGTCTGCTCAGCTGTGGAGCAGCAGCGGCGGGAGCAGCAGCGGTGGTGGCGCGGGGACAGGTCTCCAGGCCACGCGTGCGGCGGTCGGTCATGCGATTCTGTGTCTGTCGCAGGAACGGTCCTCTCGGTCGTTGGTTTGGTACGTGTGGGCGTGGTGGCACAGAGGAACTTGGGCAAAACGAGGAACAAAACAAAACAGAAAAAAATAACCCATCGCTGTCCAGTTTCAGAACGTGCATGTGACAAGGAATTCCTTTTTTCTTTCTTTTTTTTTTTTTTTTTTTAATTAATTAAATGGCGCAATGAGGTTACGAGGTTGCTCATTTGGAGACTAGTTTTCAGGTGGCTCTTAGCCCATGAAGCAAGCTGGTCCCACCTCGAATCCAAATTTCTGTGACGCTTCTCCGAAGTCATTGAACATGATGTCGACGATAGGTACTTGCTCTACTTTGGGCGTGTTGATTTCCAGGATAGTCTTCTGATAGCCCTTCTTCGCCTGGCGGGGAGAAGAGGGAGAGAGAGGAGCTCTGGTGATGCCTCCAACCCAACAACACCCAGCTATTGTGAAGGAGCATTCGCTGGTCAGCTGGGAATATGGTGCCCAACTGCCCCAGGCATTTTCTGAGCCTAATTTGAGGCACCCACCGCCCCCCTCACACACATTTGCCCTGCAGATTTAGCAGACATGCTCCGGGGGGGGCTGGTGACCGCTGAGCAAACCCCCCGGAGATGCCTGTCCTCAGCCCAGACTTTGGAGCAGAAGAAGCTGCTGCCACGCGGAGCAGACGACGCTAACTCTGCCGTCGGTACATCTCAGAGCTGGAACAGGAGCCTGGGAAAATTGTTGTGGCTGTGGTATAGTTGTTTTGCCTCCCCGAGGACACGCGTGGGTTGTTGAGCAAATGCGAGCGATTTAATTTGAATATATTAGTTTGACTATTATCCGGGCGCTACCGAAAAGATCACATTTAAAGTTTGATGGAATTCACAAGGTGATGTTGTCTTTTTATCGTGCCTGATAGCCATACAGTTATTTCCGAAATATAAATAATTATTAGAGGAGCAGAAGTGCACCCGAGGGCATACAAAGCTGCACAAACAAGTGAATTTATGGAGCAGCTTTTGGCTCTGCCTTACCCTCTGATTTGTGCGTCTCAGAAGAATAGGCTATAGCACAGCTACTGGGAAAGGGCCGTAAGATCAGGAAGAAAACATTCAAATAATGGCTCTTTTTTTACCGGCGCCAGCCGCCTCCATCACGGCCGGAGCGCGGGTCCTCCCAGGACCTCTGCGGCAATGCCGTGTTGGGCAGCTCAACCTCGTTTTTCACATAGAGGACTCAATCTTAAATATCCTGCCCGTGGTTTGGGGATGATGACCCACCAGGCTACCCGAGATGGTACAGGAATACAGGGGATGTGGAGCCTCCCTCTGCAAGGCGGCAATAAGCTCCCTTGGCCTATTTTACCTCCTGTTTCCAGCCTGCAGGAATGTCTCTAGCAAAGAGGAGGGACTGGGGCATGCCAGTCTGGAAGCGCTGCCCAAAGCTCTGAGCCAGGAGATGACATCTCTGTGCCCCACCATCGCACCGGGGCTCGGTCAGCCTCCCCGGGCGCTCCCACTGCTTTAGTTCTCGCCACAGTCGTTTATTTGGGACGCTGAGGCTGGCCGTGCTAACAGCCAAACTGGAAGGAGCTCCAGTCCCCTTTCCATGCAAATACCCCTCGTTAGGGCGAGGAAGGCAGGGCAGCTGAGCCAAATCACTTAAACCAAAAGGGTTTTCTGAAGGCACATCTGCCTTAGAACGTGCAGCGTGTGATCTTGCCAGCATCCCTGAGATGGAAGACGGGAAAGGCAGCAGAAAGCACTTTTTACCGAGGCCGCGTTGCGTTAGCAGGAGATGTGAAGGACTTGAGGATAAACTTCCCTACGTGGCTTCTGAGTGTTCCCAGAAGCAGCATGGATGCCCTTTCCCTCTCTCCAAGTGTTAAAAGAAGAAGTGACTCTAATCTGATTTTCCTCATTGCTCCTACAGTAAAAAATGCGCCTGTGCCAGAACAGAACCACTTCCATCTTGAAGGATGTGGAGGGCTTTTTCTGTCAAACATCTCAATCTTCTCAGCCCGTGGGCTTCAAGCACTGCAGTTGCAGAGGGTGAGATTTATGCACGCTTTTGCACCAGCAAGCTGGGTCTCAAAATAAATGCAAGCAGCACCTGCTCTGCCAAATTTTTAGCTTCTGAGGGCAGAATTTTCAGAGCTCAGTCCCGAATGAGGCATCCAACAGAAGGAGATGGAAGCAAAGGGAGGATGCTGGGCCCCTTTGGAAACTCTGGCTGTTGCTCATGGCCAAGGCGAAGGCGGAAGAGCAGCGTGGGCTGCGGGGAGAGGCGGGCTGCAGCAGAACGCCCGCTTCCGTGCTCTGAGCAAAAGTCACGGGGAACACAGCTAGAGAGAAAGACACTAAAAGTCGCATTTGAAACGGGAACAGGGATGCAAAGCTCTGTCTCCTGCATCCCGCAGCATCATCTCACTTTGCTCTCCATAGCTGGGCCTTGCTTTGGTTTGGCCTTTCCTGCGGGCACAGGCAGCTCCTGTGAGGAGCTGGGGTTTGCAAGCTCAGAGCAAACCAAGGTGCTGTGCTGGGGCTGCTTTGGCAGCTCAGGGGGTGCCAGGCTGGAGCTGGGTGCTGCAGCCAGCCTTGGGGCGATGCACCCCTGTGCCCAGCACAGCCCAGAGCCCTCCTGGGGCCGCACGCAGTGGCGTGCTGCGGAAAAACCTCAACCAACCCAACGCCACACCTTTAGTGCTTTGCCTCCAAGATTTCCTCAAAGCAGTTAATAAAATTATTACAAAAGCCTGCAAAACTCCAGGGCAGGTTTAGGTTAGACATTAGGAAAAAATTCTTCCCCAAAAGGGTTGTCAGGCTCTGGAATGGGCTGCCCAGGGAGGTGGTTGAGTCCCCATCCATGGGGGTATTTAAAAGATAGGTAGCCATCCATGGGGGCATTTAAAAGATAGGTAGATGAGGTGCTTAGAATCATAGAATCACAGAATGGTTTGGGTTGGAAGGGACCCCTAGAGGTCACCCAGCCCAACCCCCTGCAGGAGCAGGGACACCTTTAACCACAGCAGGTTGCTCACAGCCCCGGCCAACCTGGCCTGGAATGTTCCCAGGGATGGGGCCTCCACCCCCTCTCTGGGCAACCTGTTCCAGTGTTTTACCACCCTCATTGTAAAGAATTTCTTCCTTCTATCTAGTCTAAACCTACCCTGGTTTAGTTTAAATCCATTACCCCTTGTCCTGACACAGGGGACAGGGTTTAGTGGTGGGCTGGCAGGGTTAGGTTAACGGTTGGACTTGATGATCTTAAAAGGCTTTTCCAACCTAGACGATTCTATGAAAACTCACACACAACTGGGTGTCATCACTTGCCTCTGCCCATGCGACTAAACAGAGTGAGAGCAAAGGCAAGGGGGACATTTAAAAGCACCTGGTTTTAGGCAGGTCCCTTCCTTTATGCACAGCCAGCAATTAAGCAAATTAATCCAGTTTCTAGAGGTGCTGCAGCTTCCCCTGACCTCGAGTGGCATCGTGTGTTCCCAGCATAGGGAAGAGCAATCTCGGTGTCTCCTGTGCTTGGGACAATCCTCAAGGCAACCACAGCAACGGGCACAGGATATTTGGAGGCGATTTGCTCAGAGCCAGGTGGTGCTGGACAACCTGGGGAGGGGACAGACGCCTCCAGCATTGACCCCTTTTGCAGGGACTGGCCGAGACCAGCTCTGCCCACGTACCGCGCAGCCGTCGAGGGCGGCTCGGATGTAGGGGTTGTTGTCATAGGACATCTCCTCGTCGTTGGAGCCCAGGAAGCGGATGGCCTTGTCGTAGCTGTCGGTGGTGGCGTCATGCCAGGCTACGGACTGGTAGCAGTTGTAAGTGATGTTCTGGTGGGCCGAAGCACTCAGGAGCCGGAGGAAAGTCATCTGCACCACTCCGATGGGGTTCCCATCCGAATCCACGTAGGAGAGCTACGAGAAGCGGAGAAGGGGAAACACTGGGCAGTGAGGGGCAATGCAACACGTCTGGGGGCTCCGAGGACCACCGGTCTCACCCATCTTTATTACCATGAGCACGGGGCTCAGTCTCACCACCCCATGGGGGGCTCAGACGCTGCTCCTACCATGCTATGGGCACGGGGCTGCTCTGGTCCTCCTGCGGCCAGGGCATGGCTACCGAGGGCAGTTTAATTCTCTTGCTAGATGTGAGCTAAAAAAACCAAGGCTAATGCAGGGTAGAAGGAGAAAGGAAGGGGATTTCAGCCCCCCATTGCAAAAAGCCGCAGTGCTAAGTGAATTTGGGAATACATGTCTCAAGTTCAAGCCAATACTGAGCCCACTTCTCCAGCTTTTGAATGGGAAGGAAAGCAGATTTCTGTAAGAGTTTGGGGCTTTTTTTTTTTTTCTGTCCTGTTTGACGTGATTTTCTGACTGCTGTGGGTATTTTGTTCTGCACACACTGGGGTATTTCCCATTAATTTTTTCCTGGGCACCAACCCACTGGCTTTAAGCAATCTTTACGCTTAATCTGCAGCAATCCTGCTCCTGCTGCTAAGGCCTCCGTGCTGCCCTCATCGGCAAGGCTGCGCTCAGCTAAAGGGAAAATGCATTTGCTGCCCTTAGGGCGCGTCACGAAACACAGAGCTGCCCTGGCACAGGAATCTGCTCCATTCTGCACATCAGGCTCTTTCCTCCCTTGGAGGAGAACATTGACTAGAAATATATTTCTGCAAAACACCATTTACTGAAAACCACTTCCAGCACCTAGGGGATTCGGGATTTTCTGGCACTGCCTCTCGTACCCCACCACGGGAGGAAAAGCGCAGTGGGACAGCTGGTTTGCACGTATAAACTAACTGCACTTCAGGTGGCATCTCCAGCCACGGGCAAGGCACCGGAGCTGCCGTTCGTTACCGTCCTCTACGGACAGTCGGTTTCGTTAGAAATGAGCGGGAGGAAAACACAGGCACACAAACAGCGTAGTGTTCTTCCAGGTACCACGAAACATCGCTGCGAGCTGCAATCAGTAGAAGAGATTCGTAACCAGACAATAAAATAATGAGTTGAAAAGATAATAAATAAATAAATATACCAACCGGTTGTCAGGATACTGTTGCACTGTCCTCCTGAGAGTTAAATATGACTGACCATGAGAGAGCCACGCATGCCAGGAGAGCTACAGGAAAACCACCAGGACGTGGAAGGAAGGGGACGCAAAATGCTGGCTACTTGGCACACCCCCAGTGACATGTGGCCCGACTGGTCTGCCGGACCCACTCCTCTTATTTCTCACATTTGTTCTTATTTCAAATCAGTGCTTGGTTTGGGAGCCTGACTGCTGGGTACGGGGGCTTGGTTGCTGTTCTACCTCTGCAGATTGCATGAAGACCCGTCCCAGCTTGGCAACTGGAGCCACTGGGAACTGGTGGCGTGCACAAGGCTTGCTCGCGGGCACATGGGTTTTGCAAAAATCAATCCTTTCCTGTTTCCTCTGTCCTAGTATTTCCCTGTGGCAGATGCCATATGGCTACGCAGGATAACAGGACAGGATGGGTGGCAGGCCTTGTTAGAGCTACTGGGAATTGTGTGTAACGCACACAGAAGGAAAGCAGAGTCCGGAAGAAAACATCTGCAACCCTTTTATCCCTCTAAATGCAGTTTGGCTGCATCATGAGAAATGGTCAGGAATTAGCTCCAAGGACTCTGTGTCATTGATTAATGATGGTACAGAAGCATCAAAACAAGGCGATTTCTTTGTATTTTATATTTACTGCGTCCCTCTTACTTTAGATATCCCCAGAAGAGCGGCAAGCGTCGTCACGGCTGCACGCCTTGTGCAAGCGCTGGGACTCGTACGGAGCCTCCCACGTCAGCAGCCTGAGCTCTCAGCAGCGCTGAGTAGCCACGTGGAAATCTTCCCCTCAGCTTTGGGGATCCCCACGGGATCAGCCTCCCAAAAACCTGTGCTCGGGCTGCGTGGGGAGACACCGGGGACCCTCCCTAGGGAGCAGCAGGAGCAACGCTGCACCCAGAGAGGAGCTCAGCCTCGTTCATCCCACCCATCTGCACACAGATTTCAGATTATCTTGGATCCAGGCAAGTGTCTCCCCAATTTACCAGTCTCATAGTTCCAAATACTGACTGGGCCAAAATGAGAGGTACTTTTAATAAATAAATAAATAAATAAATAAATACGCCCCCCCCAACTTTACTTTTATGGCTTTTTCATTTAACACTTTTGTGGTTTGCTTAGGCAGGTCTTCTACGTGCTGGTGGCTTTTTTTTTTTTTTTCCGAACAGAAAATGCAGGGCAGGTAAAAAAAAAAGCAAGAAAATGGCAACACAGAAAGACGGAACAAAGGACTCCAAGTAGCACTAAAATGCCTATTTAAAAAAAAATGGGCCCTAAGCTATAGGTTGGCAATACAGCCTCTAATGTAGCTGATAAACAGACTGGAAAAAAAAAAAAAAAAGCAGAGAAGATGGAGAAATGGCGGCACTCATTAACTGATGAAGTGCTCTGTAATTAAGCTATGAGTCGTTGCCCTCCAAGGAGCTACGAGGCTGAAGCCTTGGCTTTGCGGCCTTATTCAACGATGCGGAAAAGCTGCAGAAGCCATATCCTTCTTGTGGGCAGAATCAGAGCAAACGCGTTTAGTGGCAATGAAATGCGGCTTAGGAAGACAACGCGGTGATTTTCTCTGCTGTTTGCCTTTTAAGGTGGAAGTTTGGGGCAAGACACCTCTGCTCTGGGGGGAGGACGACTGCACGAGGCAGCTCCGTGGTACGTCAGAGCATCTCCTGCTTTCAGGGGCAGGTTGGCTTTATCTGCTAAATACTTCCTTCTTCCCTAATTCTCCTGATTTGACTGAGCTCGTTATCTGCATCCCGCTAATCCTACAAGAATTGACACACCCGTGGGAGATAGCTGTTGCTTGAGGAGAGCTGGCTTACACTAATCTGTTGCTGCTCTGACATCCTTGACCAGAGCTCGGGCTCCGTGGGAGCAATCTATCCACCGCCTCAATGTTCTGCTAGAGGACAAAATACCAGAGCTTTTTCTCTGTTTTACATGTTGCGGTCTTGCTTGCTTGCTGACATCAAACGCTGTTTGACCTTATGACAGTTCTTCTCCCTTAAAAAATTCCTTAATTGTGGCTAAGTCAAATTCTTCTCCACCAGGCTTGGCGAGCGCACGTGGCTTGAAATCTTCCTTTAATCCAATGACTTCATGTCTCCCAACCTCCAGGGTGGTGGGGGAGATCCCAGCGTGGCTCATCTCCAGCGTGGGAGATGAAATCCATCCTTTGGGGAGAACCTACCCTAGGCCAGAGATGTGCAGCTTCACCACCTCGGCTTGGGTACCTAGGGAGCACAGGCTGCGACAGCACCGTGCCCAGCTCCAGGCTGAGCATCACCTTAGGGTGCCCTCAGCTCTTGGGATAAGGCCACACTGCTGGGGCACAGCAGCATGGGGACATCCAGTTTGCTTTTGCCCTAACGGGAACCACGTAGGAGACAGCAGCAGCCCTCCTGGGGTGCTCTGCGCAGACAGACCTGCAGCACCTCCAGCTCTGCAGGGTCCCTCAGCATGTCAGCGTGTCCCCTTCCAACGCAGGGGAAAGCTCACCAGCTGCTCCTAGGATTCCAGTCAAGCAGACTGGAAAAAAAGGGTCCCCCATTGGGTTTTGTTTCTTTTTCAATATTCCACCTTAAACGTTCCTACTGCGACTTGTGATGGTTATTAGTCCAGCATGCAGAGTGCAACAGGCCTGGCCATACCAAAGCAGATGACGCGCTCTGATTCAGACTAGAGGGCCAAGGTTAGCCACTTACCAAAGACCCCCGCTTGTATTGACTATACCATGTGGAAGGTTGTTCTTTGGGCCAACGAGCCATTTTACTCTGTAAAATATGACACGGGTTAAAGAAAACAGAAAGCACCAAGATGCATCTTACCAGTTTACCGCGCTTGAATTCACTGAACCAGGAGCCTGGGTTTTCCTTTGGCCAAGAAGTAATTCTAGCCTAGTTTGTGGACGGCAAGGAAGAAAGAGAGAAAGAAAAAAAAAAAAAAAAAAAGAAAAAAAAAAAGTTACATTCAGTTCCACAAGCAGAGTCTGCATGTCTTATTGAAACTGTCCAACTTCCATTAAAATGTTTTCTTAATCTTTATACAACAGTAACAAGACCAGTCGGCAGAGCCCTAAGGTGCCAGCAGCCTCTCAAGCAGGAGGGGACAGCGTGGTGCTGCCCCGGGTGCCCAGTGCTGCCTTGGCACCAGCCTCCTCTGCTAAGGGCCGATGATCTCTGCCTCCCAGATCCTTTGGATGCAAAACCAGCAGTGCAGTCTATCGGCAGGAGAGATAAAAGGAGAGATAGAGAGGAAAAAAGGAAATATCAACGGTAAAAGATCCATTGATCTTTATGGGAGGGCTGGGGTGGAAAAGCACTGCTGGGAACGGAGAAGGCTTCTGCCACTCCAACGGCAAATCCAGATGCTGTGGGGCTGGGAAAGGTAGAAAGTGTGATTAAGGAAAAGCCTCTGCCTGCCTCCTGTGTCTGTGCGGCACAGGCAGCGCATCCTCCCCAGTCGGTGCTGGACCATCACACATGGTGGAGCTCCAGTGACCTGGAGTGGCACAGGGGGTGACCTTGACAAGGAATGAGCTGCCAGAGCATCCTTTCTGGCAGCCCCCTCTCAGCAGCCGAGTCGCTTTTTTTGAGTCAGAGCACACGGAAGGAGCGTGGCTGCCGTCTGCTTCCTTACCCTCCCACAAGCTCCCTCACTTCTGCCGTAAATCTCTCCAAAACCAATGGCCAACCTATATACAGGTGTCTTGGGATTGTCCTTTCCTTTCCAGTACGTGGACCATAAAGTAAGTCAGTGTGTTTCTGCTGGGTTAAGGATGGACTGAAAGGGGATTTGGCTTAAACTCTGTTGTGTCTTATAATAAAAACCACTCAGCCAATACTTAATGCTGGTCTGGTAGCTGTTTTCATTCCTCTACATGGAAAAAGAGCAGGCTGAAGCTTTTCCTTGTTTATGACAGTATTGCAGAAGTGTAGCAAAATTTGCATTTGAGGATCATTGCAGCCTGCGCTCAGAAGAGCAGCTCCACAGTGGACGAGACGGGGCCAGAGAGCCACTCGCAGTCAGCGTGGCAGGAGACTGAGCAGCTCTAACATCATAGAATCATCGAATGTTTTGGGTTGGAAGGGACCCACAGAGGTCACCCAGCCCAACCCCCCTGCAGGAGCAGGGACACCTTGAACCACAACAGGTTGCTCACAGCCCCGTCCAACCTGGCCTGGAATGTTCCCAGGGATGGGGCCTCCACCCCCTCTCTGGGCAGCCCCTGCCAGGGTTTCACCACCCTCACTGGAAAGAATTTCTTCCTTAGATCCAGTCTAAACTTGCCCTGGTTTAGTTTAAAGCCATCAGCCCTTGTCCTGTCACAGCTGGCCCTACTAAAAAGCTTGTCCCCCCCTTTCCTCTGGGCCCCCTTGAAGCCCT